>NC_143015.1:43056127-43390056 GCF_055824585.1 Amblyomma mixtum | reverse complement strand
TTCGATTTCGCTCGCGACACTTGCGCAGAGGAGGGTACATTCACTTGCTCAACTTTTGAGCCTAGAGATGATTCATTTCAGCGGGCTTAGCTCTGCCAGATACCGCTAACTACCCCGATTTCTATGGAATAACACCGTTCTGAATTGCGACGTGCCCCGGTACGGATTATAGTACTGTACCGCCAACTTAGTTAACATAGTAATGTAAAATATTTTTGCGGCGAACGAGTTACCGCCTTTTCCGGTGTAGACGCACTAAATGAACACGTGAAAGACCTGTATATATTCATATATAGTACTGCGTCTCTCCTAGCCAGAGTCGCTTTGGGACGTTAAACCCCATAAACCAATCATATATGCTAGTACTAATAACATAGAAAGAAGCTTCAACATAGCAGCTCTTAGAGGCTCGACTTTTTGCTGCTGCACAGAAAAAATGCTGTCATTCGCAAATGATAGCAATCACAATCGTGGTGAAAGAAAATAGCACATTTAAGGGACATCATAGAATATAAAATGGGTTTGACATTTCTGTGTACCATTTTTTTTAGCAGGTGAAAACATTTCTCTGCAACACTGTTCGCCGGAAAACTGAACTTAGTGGAGCGCTGCGAAGTCTGGCGACTAGGAAAAATTGCACTAGGGAAGTAAGCAGGAAGTACGCAGGAAACAAAGAGTGAGAAATACAGAGCTTTAGGCGATAGCTAAAACACATAGAAGGTAAAAACATGATCAACTCAGTTGAATAAAGCAGAATGTAGAACTAACTAGAAATTGGAAAAGGCTGATCAGAAGGAATCATTCTATGACCACTCAAGAGGCATTGCAAAAATCTTTGAAGCCGGTTCAGCGTGTATTAGGAGCCGAAGCTACAAAAAGAAATATCAGCGAGACGACGTCATGTGCGCAGTGTGTGGTAAATTTGCAGAAAGAATGACCATCTTATATTAGAACGCGGTGCTACGCAGCTGGATATCGACGCAGGCAATCAGTCTTAACAAATAAATCACAATTAACAAATAAATCTGCTGTAGAAATTAGCAAAAGGTATTTGAAGATTGGTGCCTACGAAGCACAGAGGTGAATAAGTTTGGAAGTTGAGGATGTGGCACTGTATTTGAAGAAAATGGCGAATTTGTAGACTATTTATTACACCATCAAAGAAATATCAAGAAGAAAAAAAGCCGAGCGTGGTGACAACTGCCCCCACCCCGTTTAAATTTCTACACTCCTGTCTACCCTCCATCAACACTGGGCAAGATGGCGAATGAGTGGATGTCGACGCATAGGCGCTCGCCTTCTAATATAATTCCATTCCTTGCTTGTGCCGAGATTTGTGTTATTTATGCGAGGGTAGTGACGTCTTTCATGTGGAGCAGTTAATTTTGACGTGCTCTAAGGGCACCATAGACTTATCAGACCAAAGTAGTGGCGCCAGTGTGGCTTGCGATTTTCGCAACATTGCGCTAGCTGACGGACGTGTGTTTACGTGATCTGCCGAAGAGAAAGCGAAGCGTCCATGCGTGGCCGAAGTCTCTGACGGAGAAAAGTATGTTCCTAGGAAAAGAAGTCTTTTGGCACAAATGCCCTTCATCCTTGCTTTGTGACTGTAGTGGGGAGGGAGGTTTGAAATGAAAACGGCGTTTTTGAATTTCTTGTTCCGAAAAGAAAGGGCAAGATTCCTCTTACCCTGCTTTAGAAGGAAATTGGACGAATGACACCATAAATCACTGTGTGATATTTCCAGTGAATCCAAAATGTCCATGCCGTAGCCAACCTGTCCCCAACATTAAGCAAAAGAAATGTACGGCTACTTACGCCTCACACCTTATGCTCTCTCTCTCTCTTTGTGTTCCTAGCAGGGGTGAGATCGCAATGCGAACACGAGGTGCAAGTAGAGACAGGTTCCCTCCAGGTGAAGGCTTCATGGTACCCTTTCGACATGTGCCCTTTACATTCGACCTCGAAAACTGATGGCAACCAATGCCCCTCTCCATTTCTTAAATGATTACAATAGAGGGCGACTGACTCATCTCATCTGATGGTAACTCCTGTTGTGGGTAGCGCAGGACGCGAAAACTCAGTCTGTGAACGAGGTTTCCTGATTGGAAAGCATCTTACTGTAAGTCAGCTTTCCTGGTATTTTGGAAGTTGTCAATGTTATTTTCGGGAATCGATTTCTACTTACTGACTGGATTGTATTCCCGAGAGGGGAATGCACTTCACCAATTTGTAATGTGGGAATCAAGCATTATTTTGACGTCGCGGTCATCCTTACTCTGAGACCGCGATTCACTAACGCCCCTATTTTTAATTACTTTAGCTTGAGGCCACTGCGTGCCTCCGGTCCACGCGGAGGTTTCTCAGTAAAACCACGAGCTCCCCACCCGCGCGTTTCCCGCAAACATCCACAAAAGTGCCGAAGCCTAATGTCCGCGTGTAGATCTAGTCACCAGGACTGCCCACTCCCAGCACTGAAGAAAGGGCGCCAGCGAATTCCCATGGCACGTCAGCGGAAACATGCGCATGCGAGTTCCATGAAGGGCCCTTTTGTTTGCTGTCATTAGCGCCAGCACTGATGCATAGCGGAGTTCGTTTCCTGCCTCTGCCACTTTTACCTGGAACTCGTCATCCTTGGAGAGGGGACACGTGAAGCATATAAATATGCAAGCAAAAGCATTGGACACCAGTCTGGGGAAGGATTCATTGCTTGGCACGTGCTTCTACAAGATGTCTGCAGCACTACGGAAGGCAGAGCTCTCTCGTCCAGTCAGGGCTGCAAGAACACAAAAAATATATTTGAGCAGTGTAGGATTGTTAATCAAACAATAAGCGCAGCAAATGAAAACATAGTTTGGACTGGTAGACAGTGCTTTAATCACTAGTGAAATTAATATATTTGAGCAGTGTGGGACTATTAATCAAACAATAAGCGGAGCAATTGAAAACATAGTTTGGACTGGTAGAGAGTGAAATTAACTAGTGAAATTAAAATCACTAGTGAAATTAACAGACAAGGCCCGTAAGGACACAACTCTGCGGAAGGCTGCTGCGAGGTAGTGATAGAAATACTTGCTAGTCTGGCGTCCGCCGCTGCGGCGGGGGCTGCAGCTGAATGATCGCCGCGGTGGCGCTGCGAGCAACCGGTGTGCCATGCCGGAAACGGCGTCTGCGCGTTATCAGATACTTTGTGCACGCGAATGCACTTTTTTTCTTTAATTTTAGATTAGTAGTGGTATTTCAATGCGCACATCAGTTATCGACGTAGCAACGCAAACTTCTTTTTTTGCGAGCGAATTCTGTGCGCGTACTCCTGAGTTGAAGGTGAAACAAACCCGCTTATTTTTATACCGTATTCTCCTCTCTGAATATTGCCGCCGTGCCGCATCGTCATACCGTCTACTGAGGAAGTTAAATAAATAAAAATGCCTTGCATCAAGAACATTACTCTAGGATACTAAACCCCAAGACTGTGTGTTTGCAACAGAGCGCTGTTGACAGCGGCGCTTTCCATCATGCTATTAATCTGATCTCAACTTGTACGGACTATGAAGCTAGAACACAGATTGAACACTGGAAACTTCTAGATGCATGCATAATTAAAGCATGCAAGATGAGAACCTGAGCCCTGCAAATCGCAACGTGCTTTATGCGAACTGAGGGCATGCATTCCTTAGTGCATAGGCAACGGAGTTACCGAAGTAAACACAAGCATGCATTCTGAGTAGTTTCTTTGAATTCCGTGCTTGGTAAAATAGCGTGAATAGCGCATGCAATGTAGATCACACGTACTGTCAGGGAAAATATAGCAAAGAATCACTGATGTATGACACCAAATAAAAACCTATGTTTAAAACATTTATTTTCGTCAGTTTCGCCCTCAGTGTCAGGATGCTCACATTTTTGTTTCCGCTACCTACTGGCATCGTCTCATCTTTAAAAGCTGCAGCTGCTCCTTCTTGGCAGCCCTCTCAACATTGATTGGCTTCGTGTAGAAGCGCAGATGAAACAGAATGTAGAATTTTATTATGCCATTAGCGATTTCACGTCCATGTTTCAAGCTGGCTATAGAGACGGAAAATGTACATGTGTTAAAAAATCGGAGAAGTCAACAATGCTCTTGTCATGCAACTTATTAAGGGTAAAATGAGCGCGATGAAGCTGTCTTCAATGGCGATGATAATTTTCCTTCAAGGGGCTAGAGGGCTAAAGCAAGCCGCCACTATGAAAGTTTGCAGTGACAGCTGTAGCTTGATCATTTGCTGTAGACGCTGCTTTTTAAGTCATCAAGGCTGACACACAGTCTACACACTGGCTTTTTCAGTGCTTTTCTAGCTATTCGAGGCCCGTGTACTGTGCGATGTCAGTGCACGTTGAAGAACCCCAGGTGGTCGAAATTTCCGGAGCCCTCCACTACGGCGCCTCTCATAGCCTTAGTCGCTTTGGGACGTTAAACCCCATAAACCATAAACCAAAACCTATGTAGTCTGAGATATAATAAGCATCTCGTGGCTTTTTCCTGTCACGACCCGTGCAAATTAAAGCCATCACAGTTTAGCCAGCCTTCCTGTACGAGCAATCGAACCCGAAAGAATCTAGTTCGATCCCGGCCGCGGGGTCGAATTTCGACGGAGGCGAAATTCTGGAGCCCCGTGTACTCTGCGATGTCAGTGCATGTTAAGGAACCCCAGGCGGTCCCAATTTCCGGAGCCCTTCACTGTGGCGTCCCTCATAATCTGAGTCACTTTGGGAATTAAGTTAATTAAACCCCCATAAACTCAACCATGTATGAGCAATCGAGTAGACTGATCGTATGCATGTAGACAATCGTGATGTTCGAATGTTGAATTGGAGCGGCTATTCGAATTATGAGAACAGCTTTGATTGTCGGGGGCTTAAATTAGATACTCCATTGATAGCGAGGAGCATAATAGCAGGCTGAGGCAGCGGGAGGAGGGCAAGAATTTTTTGTAGTTTGAAAATGAAACATCCAGCGAGATGAAATGCGCAAAGGGAAGATATTATGGTGCTTCATAGAAAGGGTGACCCTTACGGGGCACCTCAAAGAACTGAAATATCAAGGATGCCTGGAAATCGTCGTACGGGACATTGGCGACTGAGTAACTCATCTATAATAGTGGATAGTGATGCTTCACATACGCAGGGTTCCTGTAGGGTCAATGCTTTATGGAACCGCAAGAATATTTCACGTAGACAACATAGCACTAGTATCTAGAAACAGATTCTGGACTGAGTAATGGCGAAGTACCGCCACATGCACTTTAAGTATCGCTGCGTAAAGAAGGCACGCTGCTCCGTGAGGTCAGAATTTTTTTTGCAATACAGCTTGGCCCTTGGGCAGTGAATGCATATTGGGAGACGCTTAATCTCCGCCCTTGTGGGTATGACACGATAGCGGTACCCCTATCCCACGCAGACAAGGACATTGTTTGCGCTTTCACAATCATTATGTGAGGGACCACATGTCATGCATATAAAGTTCCGTGTAAACAAGCCGTACGAACATGCCTGCATCGCTTAGGGGTAGCGTGGGTGACTCGTACCCCGGGGCCCATGAGTTTGATTCCTCTGTATGGTACATAGGTGCGGCTACTAGGAATACTGCAATGGGACTTCGGCGTGGCAACTTGAGAGGCGACCTTTGTAAGCTCAGTCGTCGTTTGCTCCGTGTTTACACGACGGTGAGGAGGAAGACGGCGGCCCGTGAGCTTGGCGTGTTGCGCGCAGTTGCTGCGATCCCTGAATATTCACGCGCTGCTAGTCTGGCTGGCGCCATATATGTTAGCCTCTTGTAACAACCACGTTTTTGGCGAATTTAGATTTTTTCGTCCCGCCGACGCCGACTACAACGCCGACATTGCTTTCTTACGGCACGGGGCCCCTACCCTGCCGCCTAATGTAGTTTATATTAAGTCCCACCAGATAGAAGGATGCTTATATTGGTATTATATCAATGTTGTTTGACGCGGCCATAGTCTATTAACATACTCGACAGCAGTGCGCAGCTTCCAAGCGCGCTTGGAAAATTCGCTTAGTAATATGATCACCTATGAGTGCTGCTGAGTTATTGCTCAAACTAGAGTTCGTCGATGCGCAGGTCCTCGCTTGTAACTGCTTGTTGTTTGTTCATGGAGTGTCACACACAGCATTAATGGGCAGCTTCAAGGCGCCATGACGTGGTCATTTTTGATACTGCGGTTTTGTATACATGATCAACTAATTCAAGAGCCTACGATTCAATTTCCAAAACTCGGATGCCGAGGACGCGCTCTATGTTCCAAAAAATGCGATCGCAATTGACACCGGGAACTCCTCCCAACGGCAGTGACCGCCATATTGAATGCTCTAGTGACGTCACAGGGACATACACGGAGCAACTTCGTATGCTATCGTTGCTGCAGTGCGCGCAGCGATGTCTCTTGTGCCCCTTACTTTCGTGGGCAATATAAGTAGCAGTCGTCTCTCATATATGAATGACTGGTACCGCAAAAGCGATAAGAGCAACGTTGTTTTTCTTCGTTATAGGTAGGGTCCGGTCACAATAGGCCGTTGCGACACTGATAGACTGTCGGTGGGCTGGTCAGCAAAGGACGTCACTGACGCTCTGGTCTGTCACGCTAGACAGACGACGTGAGCACGACCGACGTCTGAATATCGGATGCGTTGGGTGGAATTGGGTTTTGCCAACGGCCAGTGCTTGTGCAAAAGCATTCTACGAGCCGAAAGGAATACATGTACGACTTGCACGCGCACACATGCAGGGGAGAATCCATCGCATTCGGCACTTTTCTCTGCTGCTTTCGCATTGCAAGTTTATTCTAGTGCCACCTTGTGATAGTTGGAGTTTAATTATCGATCCGAAGAATAGCGGGCAAGAACTTGATAGCCAGCGAAAGAACGCCACGCAGTGAAGGCATGAACGCGAGCTTAGTGATCCCAACGATCGCTAAGCTCCCTACTAAGCGGAACGCTTCCGGAAAGAAAAAAAGGAAAATGCATTTTATTTTGCTAAACTGAACAGAAAAACTTTTCGAGCGAGCGCCGTCCACGATGTACATGGAAGCACATCAACGCAGCCAACAGCGCGCAGCAGACGATGCGGGACGAGTATGCCTCCGTGACGTCAGCGATTAGAGGTTGCCAGATCAGCAGATAGTTTCCAAAACAAACGAAAAAAAAAATCGTTTGAAATATTTCTGCCGCACAAATTCAACTGCAAATTGGGAGAATTGTTTAATGTTTTGGGAATTAAATGCAATACGCAGGGTATGCGTGAAAATAGGCTGTCATGGCCCCTTTAAGCACTTAGGCACTTCTATGCTTGCGTGCTGTGTGAAACAAAAGCTGTAGAAATGTCGCTTATCAAAGATTAGAAAGGCAAATCAAGGTGTAGTAATATGCCTCTTGGTACCACTATGTTCAACAAAATACCTCGGTCCACAGGTAGGGAATTCGTCCTTGTAGGTGGTATGCTGTGAAAGTGAACGTTCATGGAGAATTAACTAAACGTGGAATGATGTAACTTGAAAAAAGTTCAACCGTGGAGTGATTTTTCGGCTTAAAGCAATATGCCACAAAGTAAGATTAGTAGAATAATACTAAATTCAGAAATTTGACAAATTTTTTTTATACGTGTATTATGGCTACCTGGTTTAATCAGAACGATGGTTTGGTTTCGTTTATAGGGTTTAACGTCCCAAAGGGACTCAAGCTGTGAGGGACGCCATAGTGAAGGGTTGCGGAAATTTCTGCCACATGGGGTTCTTTAACGTGCACTGACATCGCACAGTACACGGGCATCTAGAATTCCGCCTTCATCGAAATTCGACCGCCGCGGCCGGGATTGAACGCGCGTCTTTCGGGCCAGCAGCCGAGTCACATAACCACTGAGCCACCGCGGCGGGTAATCAAAATGAACCACTAGCGTGAGCCTACAAGGAGATGAAACATCCAGCCGTTGCTTCCCTTGGTCTTAATAGACCGCAGTGCTGAGAGCAGTAGTGCTTGCATTAACATGAACCTATTTCAGTCGAACATTACTATATCTTGATATAGCATACTTCCGGGGCTTTAGCTACCGTGGTGCACTTGGTTTGATAGGTACCACGTAAATGACCTGCTAGTTTCTAGCGTTTCAACTGAGGAAGCAAATTGGTAACGAAAACTAGCCTGTTCTGATAATAGACAGGTAGGAATCTGGCTTGTGCGACCACTACAAAAATACCGCGAAAAAAGTGGAGAGAATGTTTACCACATTTGAATCAATGCGAGAGCGTGCATTTGTGCTGCCTAGAATACGACGACGAGCGGGCAGTGCCGCCGGACGGAGCAGACTGAAGTTGATGAAAACGATACTCTGAAGTGCACAGCGCGAGTGTGTGGGGGAGTTTAACATGATCTCTGTCTGGCTGCGGTGATGTGTCCTGTGTTGCGTCGGTTCTCGTGCTTGGTTTTTAACATGGTTTATACGTAGTTCATGTACATAGAAAATTATTTCACTGTAATAAATACTATGTTAAAAAAAGTAAGGCGGCGATAGCCTTCATTAAAATTGGAAGAAACTACTAAGTTTACCGGATTGGTTTCCTCTCCTGATGCGCTGTATATCCTTACCGGCCTTTTAGTTCTAATATGTTTACTATCATATTTGTGGCATGAAGTGCTCACCTAAGTGCTCTGTAAATAGTTTTTTGTGTGTGCTCACACACACACACACACACACACACGCATGTATATATATACTTTCTGTACAAAAACATATAAATAAATACTGTAACGACGAAGAAGTTCGTGTTCAAGCGAAGACGACGACGAACTTCTGACTGTTGTGTTGAGCGGCATTGCCATCGCTTTGGGTGTGTGCTCGTGGTGCTCGACCTCTGTGTCTACGAGGCCTGTGTCTCTGTGTCTACCGCCGGTGCCCAGTACCTCTAACCATCCCAGTACCCATCTTACATTTGGTGGAGTCGCCGGGTAGAAATCTCCATCGTGGAGCTTCGTAACCGCACTCTTCCCACGCTTGAAATGCCAGAAGACACCCAAAACCAATCTGTGCAAACGGGACCAGCTCTCATCTGCGCCGGCTCCCTTCGCCAGCGAGATCCGGCAATCTTCAGCGGAGCCGATGAGAATGACGTGGAAGACTGGCTCGCGTCATACGAACGGGTGAGCCTGTACAATAGATGGGACGACGATACGAAGCTGAACAAAGTAATTTTTTATCTAACGGGGGTCGCTAACCTTTGGTATCGGAACCATGAGGGAGACATCCGAACATGGGCGGCCTTCAAAACGAAGCTTGCCGGAGTCTTTGGTCGCCCCACTGTCCGGAAACTTCGGGCTGAACAGCGTTTGCGTGAACGCTCGCAGCACGTCGGCGAGAGCTTCACCAGCTATATAGAAGTCATTGACTTATGCAAACGTGTCAATGCGAACATGTCCGAAGCCGACAAGATAAAACACATCTTGAAAGGTATCGACGATGATGCCTTTCAGATGCTATTAGCCCGCGACTTGCGCAACGTCAAGGATGTGTTCACGCTCTGCCAGAGCTTCGAGGAGCTGCGCAAACAGCGGTTATTGACGCGGCAACACCAAGCCCAGGTTGAATCGCTTTCTGGACTGGCGTCTGCAGCTGACAACACCTCTATGCTGCAGCAAATCAAAGATTTCATCCGTGAAGAGGTAGCTCGGCAACTTTCTCTTCTGCCTAGCCCTCAACAGGCGCCGCCTTATTTGGCCCCGGCTCTTCGACAGGCCATACAAGACCAGGTTACTGAGGCGCTTCCAACCTTCCATCCTCCGCCACTTGTCGCCGCACCCTTGATTTACGCCGATGCTGCTCCAAGGTCTGTCACCAGTCCCATGCCTTGCGCCGACGTCGCCCCAAGACCTGTAGCCGGTCCTTGGACTTACGCCGACGTTCTAGTACAGCCCCCGCCGTCGTCGTATCCTACAATGTACGTGCCTGTGCAAGCGTCTTCACCTGCCCTGCGACCAGCTCGAAGAGCAAGCAATCCGTGGCGCACGAGTGACAACCGTCCTGTATGCTACACTAGCGGAGTGCCTGGCCACGTCGCGTGCTACTGCCGTCGCCATCTACAAGCGCCAGCACCACGCGCGCAATCTTCGGGGTACTGGCCTCCAACCCGTCAATATTCTGAGGCTGTCGAACAAACGCCAAGTCGTCCTTTCTCCCCTGATCGTTCAGCCCTCTCCAGCCGCCGCTCCCCTTCGCCACGACGCCGCTCTATCTCCCCCATGCGACGTCGCCCTAATTCTCCTCAGCAGGAAAACTAGGCGCCGCAGTTCCGGAGGCAAGAACTGCGCCCCCTTCGAAATTTCGAAGACCTCATCGATCATCTGCGAACCTTATTGATGTTTTTGTTGAGGGCGTGTCTGTGATGGCTCTGATCGACACTGGTGCAGCGATTTCGGTAATGGACGAAAAGTTATGTACTTCTTTAAAGAAAGTTAAGACGCCAGTTTCGGGACTCACACTGCGCACGGCCAGCGCACAGCCGATTACGCCGTTAGCAGCATGCACCGCTCGAGTTCGAATCCAGGACACACTATACTACATCGAGTTCGTCGTGCTGCCTTCTTGCTCACATTCTTTAATTTTAGGGTGGGATTTCCTGTCGCGTCACGAAGCTGTCATCGACTGCGCTCGCGCAGAAGTTGGGTTCTCTGCTTTGCCTAATGTCTCGCCAGACGCTGCTCCTTCTGTTCCGTGCGCTAAAGCCGTCGTCACCGAAGACATCGTCCTTCCTCCCAGCTCTGCTGCGCTTGTAAGCATCTCTTGTGACTCTGTTTGTGATGACGTTGTTCTCTTCACGCCGGCCTGCACTTTCCTGCGCCGCAACTCCCTCCCGCTGCCCTACGCTGTGCTCACTATTTCTGCTGGCCTCTCCGTGCTATGGGTCTCTAACCCGTTTTCCTTCCCTACTGCTTTGCGCCATGGCGAATGTCTCGGCAGTGTACAATTTATTGCGTCCATTCTCAACTTCGAGGACCCCGCCGATTCGCCTCATCTAGCCATGACTGCGCTCAGCCCTCCATCTTCTGCGCCTGATTCCTCCGCTACAGACCTCTTCCTTCGCTCTATCGACACCGATCTTCCTTCCCCGCAACGGACGCAGCTTCTTAACCTCCTTCACCAGTTCCGCTCCTCCTTCGACTGTCATCGGAGTTCCTTGGGCCAAACTTCAACGGTCACCCATCGTGTCGATACCGGCAACCACGCACCAGTGCGGCAGCGCCCCTATCGTGTATCTGCCACCGAACGCCATGCTATCGAAGAGCAAGTTGATAAAATGCTCCAAGACGGCGTGATCCGGCCCTCCAGTAGCCCTTGGGCTTCGCCTGTTGTGCTGGTCAAGAAGAAAGACGGCTCCATCCGATTTTGTGTCGACTACCGCCGCCTTAATAAGATTACGCGGAAGGATGTCTACCCTCTTCCGCGCATCGATGACGCTTTGGACTGTTTGCAAGGGGCCGAACTATTTTCTTCCCTCGATCTTCGTTCCGGATATTGGCAGGTCCCCATGCAAGCGGCCGATCGCCCCAAAACCGCTTTTGTAACCGCCGACAGCTTATACGAATTTACAGTTATGCCATTCGGCCTTTGTGATGCGCCTGCAACATTTGAGAGGATGATGGACACCATTTTGCGGGGCTTAAAATGGAAGGTATGCCTCTGCTACCTCGACGACATCGTCGTCTTTTCTGCGGATTTTGACACCCACCTCCATCGCCTGAGGCGCGTCTTGACCTGCCTTTCTGACGCCTGTTTGCAGCTAAACTTGAAGAAATGCCGTTTTGCCGCTCGTAAACTCACTATCTTAGGGCACGTTGTCTCCAAGGAAGGCGTTTTTCCAGACCCAGCCAAACTTCGTGCGGTCGCTGCTTTTCCCAAGCCTACATCTGTCAAAGAACTGCGCAGCTTCCTTGGCCTGTGTTCCTACTTTCGAAGATTTATTCGAAACTTTGCATCGATTGCTGCCCCTTTAACACAACTCCTATCCAGCAGCTCCGACTTTTCACAGTGGTCACCCGCATGCGACAACGCGTTTTATACCTTACGCCGCATCCTCACCGTACCACCTATCCTGCGCCATTTCGACCCGACGGCCCCTACCGAGGTCCACACCGACGCCAGCGGTGTTGGTCTCGGGGCTGTACTCGCGCAGCGCAAACTTGGCTTTGCTGAGTACGTTGTCGCCTATGCAAGCCGCACCCTGACGAAGGCAGAGTCCAATTACTCAGTAACGGAAAAAGAGTGTTTGGCTATCGTTTGGGCTCTTACCAAATTCCGCCCTTATCTCTATGGTCGTCCATTTGACGTCGTGACGGACCACCATGGGCTTTGCTGGTTATCCTCCCTGAAAGACCCCTCCGGCCGCCTCGCAAGATGGGCTCTTCGTATGCAGGAATACGACGCCCGCGTAGTTTATCGCACTGGACGCAAGCACCAAGATGCCGACGCCCTTTCTCGCTGCCCCCTTCCGGTTGAGCTCGCCGGCCTCTCAACACTCGAAGACTCCCCTCCGTTGCTTTACATCGCCGACATGCCTTCAGCGCAGCGCATGGACCCTTGGATTGCGTCTCTGCTTGATTTCCTCTCTAACCCTACGGCGGCTTCTCCCCCCCCCCCCCCCCCCCCCCCCCCCCCCCTGCTCACCGTTCTGCAGGCGAGTTGCAGCCGCTACCTTGCCCACCGCGCCCATTCGACCGCGTAGGCATTGATTTGTATGGACCTCTTCCCTACACTGCAGCCGGTAACCGTTGGGCTATCGTCGCCGTTGACCACTTGACGCGGTATGCAGAAACCGCCGCCCTTCCATCCGCCTCAGCGTCTGACGTAGCCTCCTTCATTTTGCGACGGTTCATTCTTCGCCACGGCGCACCGCGCGAACTGCTGAGTGACAGAGGCCGCGTTTTCTTATCGGAAGTTGTCAAAGCCTTGCTCCGCCAGTGCAACATCATTCACCGAACAAGCTCTGCCTATCACCCGCAAACTAACGGCCTTACAGAAAGATTTAACCGTACCCTCGGCGATATGCTCTATATATACGTCTCATCAGACCATTCCAATTGGGATCTCGTCCTTCCGTATGTGACGTACGCCTACAACACCGCAACGCAGTCGACTACGGGCTTCTCTCCGTTCTATCTTCTTTACGGCCGTCATCCTTCTGCTCCACTCGATACCATTCTCCCATACCAGCCTGACGCATCTGAGTGTACTCCTATTTCGCAAGCTGCACGACACGCAGAAGAGTGTCGCCAAATCGCCCGTTCTCTAACAACTGAGGCCCAATACCGTCGGAAATCCCTCCACGACAGCCATCACACGTCCCCGCACTTTTCTTCTGGTAGCCTCGTGTGGCTCTGGATTCCGTCCAGTACTCCGGGCCTCTCCTCGAAACTTCTTTCAAAGTTTCGCGGCCCCTACCGAGTTGTGGAACACACCTCGCCTGTTAATTACGTGGTGGAACCGCTGATGCCGTCTCCTGATCTTCGCCGGCGCGGACGCGAGACTGTTCACGTGCAGCGCCTAAAGCCGTATTATGACCCGGCCATCCCACCTACGCCGTAAGTCGCCAGGATGGCTCCTCTCCTCCCTGGGGGGCAGTTGTAATGACGAAGAAGTTCCTGTTCAAGCGAAGACGACGACGAACTTCTGACTGTTGTGTTGAGCGGCATTGCCATCGCTTTGGGTGTGTGCTCGTGGTGCTCGACCTCTGTGTCTACGAGGCCTGTGTCTCTGTGTCTACCGCCGGCGCCCAGTACCTCTAACCATCCCAGTACCCATCTTACAATACTATGAAAGGAAAGAAAAGGCGGCAATAGCTTAGTGGTCTCGCGCAGCAGCCTATGAAGCTGATGTGTTTGTGCCTCTGCGGGTTCGACTTCCAGTCATGGCTATTGATGTAGTTTATTTTGTTGCCTCTTTTTTTCTCTATGCTCCCGAGATGCACATATCAAATACGCTTTCACTAGGCTCGGAGCCTCCGGATTTGGCAGTAAAAATAGACCAATGCTCCTGCATATTCGTATCAAAGCAACACCCTAGCGCCCGCATCACCTTGCGGGCGTCACAACTTCGTGGAAACAGAAAGGCCCACGCTCTATAAACTGAGAGCACTAATTTTCCCCATTGCTAACGAGAGCTCTTCCAGCAGAGCATTAGCATAAAATTTAGGGGAAGGGGGTGGGGGGGGGGGAGGGGGTTTGACGCAGAAAGTTCCAAGTGATGTCGGATGCCTTCGCTTGTCTCCCCCACCGTGCATTCCGAGGACTTTCAGGCGGCCATTACGGTCGAACCGTTTGTCGCGGGGGATTCCGAATGGGGTCAAACGATTCGTTGTGTTGTGATGCCCACAGTTATCAAATTTATTAACATATATAAACAGGAAATATGCCGGATATAGCCAAGGAGGTTTTAAATCACAATAGATCGCAATCGATGAGATAGATGGCATTTCTTGTGTCTTAGAGGGAATGTCTTTAGAGGGAGAGAGAGAGAAAAATTCTAATTAAAACAGAGTAATTCGTAGGAGCAGGTGGTCGGGGCCCGTAGTGCAGTGCTCCGCTGGCGGCAGCTGACTTGTGGACTAGATTGATGATTCAGGCTTGCTGGTCCAGATTGTCGCTGGTCAGGGCCTGCTCCCACTTCTCGTGTGTCTGGTGTGGCACTATTAATGTTTTGTCCGGTTTGTCCTGGCATTCCCAAGATGTAAGGTGGAGCGTGGGGCTTGCTCCGCACAACGGACAGCAAGTTGGGTATTTCGTGGGTCTGATCTTGTGTAAAATGTGAAGAATTGGAAACGTGTTTGTTTGTATTCTCCTCTGGTGCACAGGCGGAAAATTGCACGTTTGTCATTGTTTTCCGTCACTTCGGGACTCCATTTTGCTTCCGCCCCTCAGAATTTTGCGCCGTCTCTTCAACCCCATCAGCATTCTACGCGTGCACGGCTCCACTAACGCATTTAACAAGTCTTTTCTACCTGTTGCCATCGAAGAATAGAATTCATTACCCGAGTGCATTGTCATCGAACGCGATCCATGTAAGTTCCGCCAATTGCTGCTGTCACACTTAAAAACCTGATGTTGATTATTCTTCTCTTTGTGGTTTACTACCATTTTATATATGTTTGACCACTATCTGTGATAAGTTCATGCTCATTTTCTCTTTACATCCTGCCAGTATATGTATATGGTACTGATTGTGACCTGTTGTATTATTGTGATTTAATCCCCCCCCCCCCCCCTCTCTTATGTAATGCCCCACCACCCAAGGGCCTTTAAGGGTCAATAAAGGACGATGATGAGTCAGTGGCCTTGTGGCGGTGAAAAATGTCTTCTCTCTAGCCTAAGGTGTTGAGCCAGTGTTCCGGGTGAGCACACCGTTGTAAATAAACACTTGAAGCTCCCGTAGCTAACGCTCTTCAAGTCGAACACTGAGGCAGTGTGGGCGGACAATTTTTTTTCCACTACGGCGTCTCTCATAGCCTTAGTCGCTTTGGGACGTTAAACCCCACAAACCAAACCAAACCAAACCAAACCAATTTTTTTTCTTTCAGTCGAACGTCGTTATCCAGTCTTTGGAACGCAGGCGCATGTCTTTGTAAAAAAATAAAGCATTAAAGAAATTAGCAATGCGCTCACTCCCTCGAGATTCTTAGAGCATTCGCAATGCGCCGCTTCTGAGAAATAGACTCGCAGAAGGCGTCAGGTTATTTCAACAACTGTATTGCAGCTGGAGTCGGTGAACCCGGGACATTTCAGCACAAGTAATATGTAACAATGGAGTTTTATCTTTATTTTTTGCTTCGGTCCCTAACATGGCTGACATACAATTGTGCGGCTGTGCCGTGGCATGTCTGCCGAATGCCTTCGTCTAAAGAAAAAAACATTTCAAACGTAGCAACAAAGAAGGCGTTTTTTTCGTCAGTTTTTGTGCGTGGCTTGGTGATAACCCCATGACCAAATGCAAGAATTCACGCTGAAATATGACTGCTGTATGGACAGTGCACATCCATGCTATCTGTGAACAAATTTTCTAAGCTGGCGTATCGTTTGACCGTTACCATTTGCATGTCTGTTGATAAACGAAACAATCAGCATTCCCATTTCTTTATGCGGCATAACAGATGAGCGTATTTTATCCCCGCGGCCAGAGAAAATGTTTCCGATTGCCACTACCAATCCCGAATAGCTGTTAGCATTTGATTGAGATTTTGGAGCTGCATGAATAATAGGGGTGTTGCCGCTTAGGGTTTACTTAAGCGCGTACATTCTTAAAAGGCTTCTTCGTTTCCGCTTGCCTCATCGCTGAAAGTTCTATGCGCTAGATGTCTAGATGTTTAAAATTCATTCGAATGTCCATGGTATACTGCTGCAAAACCGTAGAACTCGTGGTCTGGCGTCAAACAAAACTGAAAAAAAAGGAGGACGGGGTAAAGTTGCCGCTTCTAGGTGGTCATCTCAGCCGCGCCTTGGTGGAAGACATAAAGGAAGGTATGAAAGAAGGAAGGGTGAAAGAAACGCTGTAGGGAAAGGGTCTGGATTAATTTCAACCAGCTAAGTTTCTGTGACCTTCTTTGACATCTCACTTCACGCGGGTCATTTTGCCGAGTCGCCTTCAGCGAGACGGGACCGCCGCGGCCCCGACTAAACACGCGTACTATGGCTCAGCAGTAGAGGGACCTGAATATTGAGCCGCCACAACAGGTTTTGAAAAGCAATATCTTTCAAAGTAATCTTCTGCAGCACGCTGGCTTTGGGGTTTCGCTTGGCCTCTAAATGTTTGATAACCATGTGACATGGCTTCTTGAGCTTACTTAAACGTCGTCACCCAAGGAAGTTTAGCGTCGCATGAGATCTTTATTACTTATGAATAGAAATAGTGCGCAAACGCATATGCGCCCTGATCTATGCCTTTGATCAGCTGAAAGTGCTTCTCCCCTTACGTTATTTTCGTTTTGCCTATTACAACATGCTTCCTAGGGAGTGGCGGTCAATTGCGCGAATCACACTACGTAAAATGATCTGATTGGAGCGAAATGCGTGGATACACAGTAAAACATCAAAAATATACTTGCGATTAAGTTGTCAAGGGCCTATTTTATGCACCAAATTATGCACAGAAGACTGGAAGACACAGATCGTAACCACGATGGAGGATAGGCCAGGGTTCATGGAGCAGGGCCAAGTGAAGAGGGTAAACTGGCGCCAAGGTAATGGTTGTGCTTTGCATAATAAGACAAAGATTCATTAAGGAGGAAAGAAAAATAACAGGGAGACAAAATCAGAAAATTGAATACATCAAAATTGCTGAAAGTTTTCAAAATCTGGACAATTTGGATAAAATCAGCAAGGGAATCTGCCGGTAGCTATTATGTAAGAGTGAAAGTATCCGCAAACTTGATGCAATGCAAAACCTCAGGCGCTCGCGCAGAAGGAGATAAGAATCTGAACCGACAGAGTGAGTCCCAACATTGTAATGGGAATTTCTAGATGCGTACTGCTCTTATGAGCAAACTCTCGGCAAGAGAGTTAGAAATGCTTCACTGTTTCTACTTCTTCACAAGCCACGCAAAGGTTTGTGGTACTGAAACCGCATCTACATAAGCAGAGATTTAAGGTACATAAGCGGGGGATCCTGCACCGCATAAGAGTCATCGCTACCTCGCAGTGCCGAGATTTATGCCGAGATGGCAGCGGTAAAAAGCAAGGGATCGTTGCATGTAGGGGATATATACTGATAACGCGGAAAACGAGACATTTGCCTTACGATGGTGGCGGAATTCTTGAGCGCCATGTACTGTGCGATATCAGTGCAGGTTAAAGATTCCCAGGTGGTTAAAGTTACGGAGCCCTTCACCACGGCGTCCGTCATAGCCTTAGTTGCTTTGGGACGTTAAACCACCATAAACCACGAGCGAAAATTCCGAAATACATGAGATTAGGGAGGCTACAGGGGACAGGTGCTTTTAGGGGTAATTTTGCGAAGAATTCTGCTGCATCTTTTTGAAAAATACCGAATTGACCTGGAATCCAACCAAAGCGCACCTCTTTCACCCATTCATGAATAAAAGACTTTAATCAGCGTCTCAAAAGAGCGTGCCGTATGGACTCCAGCGGCAAGAGAACAGAGCGACAATTCCCGTTGCTTAAACCACTTCTTCTAAAAGAATTTCCTGCTTTAATCTCCTATCCTGATTTATTATTTGTAGCAAATATTTGAATCTCTGTTGTTAATCCATTAACCAAATCCACTTCATCTTATTTCTCTCCATCACAGTCTTCGTCATCTCCCTTCTTTAATATCAAATTATCCTATTTCTCATCTTTAGCGCCTTCATCTTCCTCTTGTTTCATTCTCCTGCCCCACTGCCCTCTTGACATAAACACGTTGACACGTTTAAGGTGTTTATGGTTTTATGCTTTGATGAGGCTTAACCTGCTAAAGCAATTCAGGCTATGAAGGACGACGTAGTGGAGGTCTTCAGATAATTTCGACCAACTGGGGGTATTTAACGAGCGCTGCCATCGTACAGCATTGCGCCTCCATCAAAATGCAGCCGCCGCAGGCCGGTATCGATCGCGCGTCTTTAGGGTCAGTAGCCGAGCACCATAACCAATGAGCCACCACGGCGGCGGTTTGAAAGATGTATATACACTAAATCAAAACAACACCATGTATTGCAATGACCAAACTCTTGGAAATTGAAAAAGTGCGCCATTCACTTTCAGCTAAGGCTTCGGGTAGTTCGTCTTCAACGCAAAATAAACCGAACTATCAAGGTGAGTACCGGGTGAGATAAAACACTGGATTGTGTAAGGCAGCTGAGCTTGCTGGTTTCGCTTTGCATTTACTCTATACTGTGATTGCGGTATACGCTCAGGCACGGTTGTTATCTGACGTATACGGTCCAACAAAAGGCTGCGCGTGGGTAGGCATGTAGAAGACAGCTAGGATGTGAATTTGAGACGATTTGCGGGCAGATTATTCGCTGAAACGCCCTATCATTTTGCGTGTCGCTGTTTTGCGTTGTAATCATACCTTGGTCAGTGTTACTACTGAAATATGTTTTAAAATGTTCAGAAGAAGCTACCCTTCTGCCATAAATACTGCCAACCCCACTTTACGAAATGGGCTTGATGTTCTGCATTTCATATCCAGTAACCGCATTTCTTTGACATTGTTTAAAAACTATTAAGATGCACCAAAAGCTTTCGATGCTGCTATGGAAGTGCAAAAAAAGCGTTCAAAAATAGTCAGTGGGGTGATCACAGGATAACAGGCGTATATGATGTTTAGAATTGGATTGGTTAATTTATAGATGGACACCAACTTCATGGTTCTAGAGCTGCGATTTTCATTCATTTTGTTTCGCAACGATGCAGTGTGCTAACGTGGCCTTTGTTCATAAAATACCGATCTTGACTGCAGCGATTGCTAAAATGAAAGTAACTGCGTCGAGGTGCAAAGAAAAAGAGAACTTTTCGCTGCTTTTCGGCGCACCGCATTACACGCGCAAAGCTAACCTGTAGAACCACCGACCCATTCGGATCAAACGCGCCGTCTGCTAGGTGACGTAACAAGAGGAATCCGCGGTCTGCGGACTTTCTGAGTGAAGTCAAAGGCAGTCCGGCTGATGATGCGGCCTTAGCGTTGTCTCGCGGTACGACACGGAAACGTAATAATTCACAAGTTGATCTCAAGAGCACACATTTACCTCTCGAAATCTATAAATACGTGTAAAGTACTATAAAGTTCCTCATAGCAAGGCACTACAGGTATTTTTCTACATATTATTAAGGAGGCTTAGCCCAGCAGCAGACGGGATAGGCCACAGTCAGCAGGCACACCGAGGTAAATCACTCCAGCACAAGCTGCGATGTCCACGTCGTCCTCCACTGCCGAACGTCCAAAACTACGTCGTCTTCGCCTAGCAACTATGCACCTTCACACTACCCCCCCCCCCCTCCTCCGCCGTGCGGAAGGAAGCACAGTCCCTGGGCGTCCTAAGGTGGTGGGTTTGAATGGTAGGGCTTAAGGCGGGCGACGTGTACGAGCTGTGTGGAGGGGGCCGCACGAGGAGTGTGGGGTTTCTAAACATTGGTGACGAGCAGCGCCGTGATCCATCTCTGAGCCTCATAGTCGACCGCCTCCGCAGCGACCCTTCCGATCCTGCTCTACGAATGTTCGTGCTGCATCACGATACTCTGTACCGACGCAACATGCACCCAGATGGCGCCGACCTCTTGCTCGTCGTCCCGACCCATCTCCGCTCCACAGTAGTTGGGACTGCAGGGCACCTAGGCGTGTCACGCACGTGCGACAGCGTGCGCAGGCGGTCCTTCTGGCCTGGCCTTTACCGCTCTGTTCGTGGTTATGTTGCTGCTTGCGATCAATGCCAGCGCCGGAAAACGCCCCCACTTCCATCCAGTGGCCAGCTTCAGCCCATCGACATCCCGACTGACCCATTTTTCCGCGTTGGTCTCGACCTGCTTGGTCCTTTACCCCCATCAACTTCTGGGAATAAATGGATTGCCGTTGCGACCGATTACGCTACCCGGTACGCTATCACGCGCGCTATCCCTACCAGCTGTGCCTCCGATGTCGCCGACTTTCTTCTCCATGACGTCGTCCTACTTCATGGCGGTCCTCGTCAACTGCTTACGGATCGAGGCCCCTGCTTTCTTTCTAAAGTGGTCCACGACCTTCCGCGCTCATGCTCTACCCGCCACAAGTTCACGGCGGCTTACCATCCTCAGACCAACGGCCTTACTGAGCGCCTTAACCGCACCCTGACGGACATGCTGTCTATGTATGTCTCAGACCACCATCGTGACTGGGACGTGAGTTTACCCTTCGTGACGTTCGCCTACAATTCCACACGCCATGATACCACCGGCTACTCCCCCTTCTACCTGCTTTTTGGCCGCGACCCGTTGCTACCCTTCGACAGCCTCCTGGCTCACGACCCTTGTACCAGCGGTTACGCTTGTAACGCCATTGCCCGAGCTGACGCCGTCCGCCAAATCACTCGAGATCGCCTCGACGCTTCATAAATCGCTCAAAAACGACGGTACGACCTTCATCACCGTGACACCCATTACCCTCCCGACTCCCTCGTACTTCTCTGGCTCCCTGCGCATCGTGTGGGCCTGTGTGAGAAGTTGCTGCCCCGTTACGTCGGTCCTTACCGCGTATTGTGGCAACTGAGCAATGTGACCTACGAAATCGCGCCCTGCAACCCCACACTCCTTGTGCGGCCCCCTCCACACAGCTCGTACACGTCGCCCGTCTTAAGCCCCACCATTCAAACCCACCACCTCAGGACGCCCAGGGACTGTGAAACCTTTCGCCCGGCGGAGGAGGGGGGGGGGTAGTGTTACGGTGCATAGTTGCTAGGCGAAGACGACGTTGTTTTGGACGTTCGGCAGTGGACGACGACGAGGACGTGGCAGTATGGTCGGAGTCGGTGAAGCAGCAGCAACCAGTAGAGCGGTGTTCGGCAAACAGGGCGACGTAGACGGCAGGCCAGAATTGAGGCCCACGCTCGCAAACTACTGGCGAACGACGGCCTGGATCAGCGCAATCGTAGAGTCGGCCGGTTGAGGGGCGAAGGTGACGGGAGTCATAACTTCCAGTTCTCTGCGTACAATTCTAGTTAAATTGGCAGGATGGGACAGTTGTCGCAGTGTTGGCAGGTCTTCGCAGGAGGATGTCGCCGCCGTGTTCGGAAGGCGATCAAAACGAGAAGCAATACGGCGGTGTTTTGCCTGCTCGAATTGCCGGCATACCTGGAGGACGGAGTCCACCGTTGCACAATCTTTACACAGAAGAAGGTTGAATGCATCATCAGCAAACCCCTTCAGGATGTGGCCCACCTTGTCGGTCTCTGGCATGGCGCTGTCTACTTTTCGGCACAGAGCGAGGACGTCCTGGATGTACGAGGTATGACTCCGTAGACGACTGTGCTCGAGAAGCAAGCTTTTCTTTGCAGTTGTCCCAAGAGGAGAGGTCTTCGTCATGCGTCTCAAACCAGACGCGCGCCGTGCCAGCCAGGTAGAAAATAGCGTTAGCAAGCATGAGCGTCGCGTCCCAGCGGTTGTGCTTACTGCGATCGCTCATACATGGCGAGCCAATACTCGACATCGACGTCATCGGTGCCACAAAAGGTGCCCGGGTCGCGAGGCTGCGCCACGACAACGGTCGGCGCTGGTGGTGATGCTGCGGCTGGAGGTGGGTTGGACGGCATAGTGATGGCTCGAAGCTGACGACCGCTGCGGAGGTCCAGGGCAGGGTCCCGGTGTGATACCCCGCACCTACAACAAATATTAAGGGGGGTTAGCCCAGCAGCAGACGGGACAGGCCACACTGAGAAAGCACAACGACCAGCACAAACTGCCACGTCCTCGTCGTCGTCCACTGCCGAACGTCCAAAACAACGTCGTCTTCGCCTAGCAACTATGCACCGTAACAATATTACTTGCACTGCTACGCGACACTCAGTTGAACGATAAACACTTGAGAGAAGGCATCGAAGGTGTGATCCCGTGAGTCGTACTTTGTCGACCGCCCTTAAAGCCCATGAGGTTGAGCGCAAGTGGTGAAAACCTTTGGAGTCCTCATAGTTGAAACATTGGTGCTAGGTGGCGTGCCAAAGTCTCAGTTTTTATCAGTTGGGCGAGGTCCCTAGTTTCCCCCAGATTTGGGCCACCCTGTATAGCCCCCTAGGAAAGTTTTCTGCCCAGTGATGTTCTCGTTCTATAAATAAATGGTTATAAGAAAATGATTGGAGCTCTAACTTCCCGCTTCTCTTAAAGGACCGCCGAATGAGGTGCGATATCGATAGCAGATTGAATGTTTCGCGCTGCGAAGCAATCCTATGTACCGTCGTTCGCTACTACTAGCAGTTATTCATAGAAAGCCCTCGCAAGCGAACGGCCTCTTTTGTCTTTCTTATAAGGTCCTTATAACCAGTGGTGTGCATTCCAGTCGCCACAAACGGGCATCGAGGGTGGAGAGGCATCCTCAAATGACCTTCATTGGGTCACTGCATGGTATCAATCATCGGCATCGTGGGTATACTGATATGAAGTGCAACCATTTCGAGCAGCATTTTCTTTGTGCTCGGTTACTTTAATAGCGGCGGTGACATCCTGCACATCAATTACAGTGTGCTCTACCTCTGGGATTAGGGCCGTATTTTCATTGATAAATCATGCAGTAGATGGATAAGAAAACATCTTGCTGCTGCAGATATTCTGCCTGCATGGGGTAAACCGCCTTCACTTCGAGCTGAAATGGGAACCACATGGTTTAAAAAAAAATATATATCAATGCGAACGGCATGCCTCTAAGTCTGCGCAGCTCCAATGCTTCATGAGCGGAATTTTGAACCTCTGACATTCTTAGCGACCTGAAGCCGTCATGAGAAAGCTGCCAGCTGTATACATTGCAGCAATGAAGCTGCGGTCTATAATTAAAATAGAACGCAGGGCTTCCGTGCACATTCTCGGCTGCAAGCTGTTAAAAATTGTTCTTAGCGTTGCGAACAGCAGCCTTATTATGTTTTCTACGATATAACGGCTCGTTCGCGAGAAATAACGTGGTTGACGTAAGGCTCTGGATATGATGTTTGCAAAAAACGCATGAGTGCTGTAATCTTCAAGCCCCTAGCAACAGATGCATAGTTGGGACATGCTTCGTTCTGGATTTCCGAGCACGTTGCAACTGCTAGCCTCTTGCATTGGTTGAGTGTATTACCCATGTCCTAGCAAAAAGTCATCGCAAAACCGAGACGCAGGAGCAGAATAGGGCTCACACTCACTGGCGCTGGACTTGCAAACAGTTTATTTTTGGCTTATGCAGATGAAAAAAATCACGCCCAGTCGTCATTTCATCTCCGCCCAAAGCGCCGCTCTTTCTCCGTGATAGAGAGAGACGGATCGCTTCTGCAGGACCACTCATTCTTCATTACAATTTCTTTAAGCAGTTCTCGCTCGTGCGTGGACTCCCCCCTGGTAATGATGCATTGTGGTGAAATAGAGGAGTATATTTTCGATAGTCTTTTACATACAAAACTAGGGGCTCCGTGCGCTCGCTCGCAACGTGTCGAGTATTCGCTGAGTAGGTCGTTCAGTCATTGCCCAGTCTGCCCGATAAATACTTTCTGACAGGACATGGGGATTGAATAAACAACCCCAACCGCACAGTTTGAAACTTCATTTGGTGGTTAGTATTGCAGGCTTGTTGTCTTTCACAGCCGGAGATTCGGGAGCAAAGATCCGAATTCTTACAGAGAGCTGAAGACACCATGTTGAGAACAAATTTTTGGGACGCTCTTTACAACCTGCGAGCTCTTTCAACACCTAAGAGGTGGTCATGTTTTTATCGAAGTCTACACTTTGACAATACCGTCACCTACCTAGATTTAGAACAACAGCTTTTATCTGATGGAGACGTATGCTGGAAATATGCATCGATCTCAAGCGGCGCTTTTGCCCTACGAGTGTACCCAATCGAAGTTGGATAAACGCATGATTACCAGCCTTTGTTTGCACTGAAAAAAAGTTGTCCGCATGTTATGAATCAATGCCTTGCCGAGCAGGCGATCCGGCTAAAAGCTTCTGGTTTCCCGTCCACTTTGTTGTTGGCCTTGTGGGAAACTAGAAGAATGAGATAGATGCGAGGAGAAACACTGAAGTGATCACGTACTTTCATGAAATTTCTCACGGGCTGAAAAGAGTGTCCCAAAAATGTGGCGTCAACACCGTTTCTTCAGCCCAGCTTAAGCTTTCTGGTCTCTGCGCCCGGTTGTCTGGCTGTGAAAGAGAATAAGCCTGCAACAGCAGCCACCAAAAGAAGTTCACAAAGTGCGCACTGCGCGTCGTGCTTTCTGTCCCCGTGTCTTGAGAGAAATTATAGGTCGGGCAGAATTTACAATGCCTGAATGAGTGCCTTAGAGAACACAACACGTTGAGGGCGGACACAGGGAACAACTTGTCTTTCCCTGTGAAGGACTGCAGCAGATGCTCCCCTTTCTTTCGCTGCACGAGCAGTAGTGGCATGCGGAAGTACAGGCACGAGTGAGAACTGCTTGAAGAACTTGTCATGAATAAAAATGAGTGATTCTGCATAATTATGATTGCTATATATCCTCTAATTCTATATAATTCTAATATTCTTTAATTCTATAATTATGATAGCTATATATTCTCGGTATTTCGAAATAAAAATTCAGTTGATAGTCAGTGCCTGTGTACGTCCTTCCTTGTGTCTTGTGTCCCGTCTTTAGCGCTGCTCCACCACGATGCAACAGTACCAACGCGCCCAGCAACTTGCGCGTCTGATAATTGACCCCTCTGGTGTCATCGCAGTGAAAGAGTGGCGCTTTTTACCTGGGAATAATGGCGACCGGGCTTGATTATTTCATTTGTATGGGACCTTGCGCAAGAAAATGGATTTTAGTACATGAACAAGCCAAAACTAAATCTGTTTTATGTTCAGGGACAGTGTGTGCGTATGCCTTCCTTTGGTACTGTTTATTTCCGCTGGCTTTTGTTAGAATATAAACAAGCAAGTGGCTCAGGAATTCGCGCTTCGGATATATTACCCGTGTATCGAGAACATCGAGATTTTGCCATTTTGTGCCTCAGTCTGCTTGCCCGTCTCAGTCTTAGTATGCGCTTCGTAAGACTTCATCCTTGTATCCTTTTAATGCAGGAATGCAATTGTCGTTTACATTTCTACTTCTGCTTAACCGCAAATTTCCTCCGTCCGTCCCGGCCTGTCCTGTCAGCTAAGCGAGGTTTCAAGTAATCACCGTTAATAACGACTTTGAGAAGGACGACAGGCACGACATCAAACAGGGGATTGTTGTACTGAGACAAAATGCAACGGCAACCATAGGCATTCCAAGTCTGTCCCTAGGGCGCCAGATGGCGCCATGTGCCGGCTATCTGAGTGCAGTACGCGTGATGAGTATTCACCAATCAGCGCGTGAGCACTGGTGGCGGCGATGCGGTAGCGACAGCAGCACGCGCAATGCAAAAACACGTATTCTGCTTGTGCCAAAGCTAGCGTCTTTGTTTCTTTCGCGGCCTACTTCGTCCCATGCATTACGATACCTTTTCATGGCAGCCCCTCCCCTCAGGCGCGCGTTCAATGACAATCCTCGGTACGTACTCTGAACCTGGCTAGCAGGCGGTCCGCGGGGATTACGCTCTTCGCAATCATTTGCTCGTTGCCTACACTCCACTGGTCACAAATTCTCCAGAGAACATGCACTTCTTGAGACGGAAAGAGCACTGGAAATTTCACGCGTAAACTGTGTTGCTCTGACCAATGAAAAAAGGTGGTAATAAATTCATTCCTACGGTGATGTAGTCTAGGCATAGCACCAATTAAACCACTACGTTTTTTGGTATGTAATGCGTTGACTCATGCACACTTTCAGACCTTTCTACAAAAGTCCTGACGGTTTAGAGGCGGATTCATTTGCAACCTTTGGAAGAGGAGTTATCAGGACCATTACAACTGGGGCATTTTGGCTTCGTGTTCGGGAAGGATGCTTGGTGTCATGCTTTATGAGGCATTTCACACAACCAGTGTTCCCGCAGCAATTTTTTGCAACATGCTCCAAATTCTTGCATTTAAGGAACCCTTGTGGAGGCTACAATATGCCGTGTAGTGTCGAGATTATCTTTATGATCGCTATCAAATAGTACTCATTAATGGCTCAAGTTCATCACAGTTAAAACTAACTCAGGGTGTCCCTCAGGGATCGATATTAGGACCGTTGCTCTTCCTCGCGTATATTAATGATATTGTGAAAATACCTGAATCACCAGAGATCATTATGTATGCAGATGACACTAATATTTTTTTCACATCGCAGGAGATAACAGCACTCGAAACCAAAGTAAATAACTACCTAGTGCACCTGTCCAGCTGGCTGAAGGAAAATATGCTAGAACTGAATTCAAAAAAGACAACATTTATCGTATTTCGCCCAGTTAACAAACCACTGCACAAAAGAATAATACTTAAGTTTGATGACCAATGTCTTTCCTCGGTTAAAGAACAAAAATTCCTTGGCGTATGGTTCCAGGAAGAATTGTCATGGACGCCACATGTGAATCATCTAACAAATGAACTAGCACGAACCGTAGGATGTTTATACAAAGTAGGGCACATAATTCCTCTATGGCTAAAACAATTGTTGTACAACTCTCTGTTCTATTCAAAACTAATATATGGCATGATGGTGTGGGGAACCACAACAAAAGGTAATTACAATAAGCTCATAATACTGCAGAAAAAGATATTACGTTGTTATGAAAACTATTATGGACGTTACCAGCTCCTACAAACTTCTCCTTTGTTCTTAAAATATAAAATGCTGAGGGCCGACCAGCTATACTACTATAAATTACTTCAGTTGGTACAACTCCGGAAGCTGCACATTTGCGACAGGGAAGAGAACTCTACTTATCCTTTCCGACACAATAAAAGACGCATGCCAAAAACTAGAACCAATTATGGTAAACAAACAGTTCCTTACCAAATGGCTTCAATTCTTAATAAACTTGAAGGTAACTTAAATTTCGCATCTAATATTAGCACATTCAAAAAGCACATTAAAGATGTCCTAATAATATCAGGTGTTTTGTACGGGGAGTGACGAGTACTTATGACATGCATACACAGGTTGTATCCTTCTCTTGTACCATGGTTTTTCACTTTATTTTTTGTTATAAGTGTCCTTCAATGTATTGTATACTGAACAAAATCTCTGTATAATATCCTTGCATATTTTTGTACTTATCATACTCTGTTAACGTTGTGATTATAATGACATAATTTACCCACATTCGTTTTAATTATGTGACTTGCTTTCTTCTTATGTTCAAATTTGTATTGCACTTCCGTCGACTGCAGAGGGACAGAGGCCTCGTCAGGCACCACAGCCTTTAGCCTCTGCCCCTGCAGCAGATGCTGTAACTGCTCTGCTCAAATAAATCTTTTCAATTTCAATAAAAAAAAAAAATGAGGTGCGTTCGTTGTTAGCTTTAAAGGTTAGAAGGTTAGGAAGGGTCTTTTTACGCCACAGGCATGTGGAGTTCACTATTGACGCCTCTGAAGCGCGTCGGTACGCGTCACGTGTAGATTACTCCTTGAGGAGCTAAGTCTTTCTTTAGTTCTTGACCTCTATGCCATTTTGGAACTGCGCTGATGATGCCTGTATTCTTCTGGCAAGCATAAGGGATGGCTGCAGTGAGAGCAATGCCTGTGAGGTTGCTGCTCTTGTGCAGGTGATTTACTACTTTATCAGATGGGAAGACTAAAAGAAAACCACCTCGTGCTGAGATGTGCGTGGCACATCGGTAAAGCTCTTGAAACCTGATCTAACAACTCTGGAGGATAGGGTTTTTAGCGTTTGTTGCTAATTGGCGCCGGTCGGCAGTATGAGGACAGGAGAGCATGTCGCTGGTTTGGGTGGCTCACTATGGTGAACTTGTCGTTGATAGCGGTGGCCGGCTTTTTTAGAGAGTGCTCAGCGTCACAGTTCGAATGTCAAGATTGCACCTCGCCATCTTCTTCATCTGGAAGACGGCTACGAGACTACTTGCGGGTGATCTCACATGTAGGGTTCAGCGCTGGCTGATGCCCATGAGAAAGCAGTCCCAAGGTTCCTTTGCGAAGAGGCGGGACGCCGGCAAAGCTACTCCTTACGTCGTCGAGGCTGCCCTGATGGCTCATGAAGAGTTAAGAGAATTGGCCCATCGTTTTGCCTTCCTAAAGAAATGACGCTGTTGCGTTTTCGAGCGCACACAGCGCACACGGACGCACGTCTGCGTCTGTGATACCGAAGCACCGCGAAGAGATCGGAAATGATGCGTCCATTCGTTGCCGTGTACAGCGTTGGCCACGTGGCTGGTGGCGAGATTTTTAAATATACAGTCTAGCCCGTTTATAACGAAGCCACTTATAGCGAAATAGCGCTTATAACGAAGAGATTTCAATTTCACATTCCCATTTTTGCATTTTCAATACATTTTGGGTCCCGTTTTAACGAAGTAAATAAGAGCGCGTCAGCGGATATAACGAAGAGATTTAATACCAACCGAAAAATAATCTGCCAATCAACACATTTTTGCGTCCTTGAGGCGATTTCTTCAGCGAAAATAAGAGCAAAATTCGGCTAACGGCGTCCTTTCGTGTCGTCGTCTGCTCTCCTGCGGAGCAAAGGGTTGCTTCACTGCATCGCATGGCACGCCGGTCTCGTGTTGCGCCGTCCTTGAACGGCGTCACGACGTAGAGCGGTAGAGCACGTCGCGCAGGGAAAAAATGTAAAGGCGATTTTCTTCGCAAGCGGAGCCTGGAGGGATGTGAAGCACCTGACCATCGCCCATTGCTTCGAGAAAGCCGGCTTCTCCCGAAGCAGCAGCGCGGAGGCGGCGCTTGCTGGGGACGAAGCTACCGCGATTGACGTCGCAGCAACCGCTGATGCTGCCGCCGCGACGGCCTGCTTGGAGCAGCTTTGGGATTCCGCTAGCGACTTGAACCTTGTGACTGCGGGTCTAAGCCACATGCACTTCGTTCAAGACCTTGTTGCCACCGAGGACTTGACGACTGAAGAAGTTGCCGGGAGTGTCATGGAAGAGACCTTGGCGGAGAGCGCCTCCGACAGCGAATGCGACGATGCTAGTTGTGCCCCTAAGCCGGTCACCTCCGCAGCGGCCATCGCAGCTGTTTACACGCTACGGATGTACCTCGGGAGTCCGGAGTTCGACCAGATGTTTGGTTCGCAGTTGGATGGTATGGAAGCCGCAATCCTGAAGTCCGCACTCGCGAAACGTGTTCAGGGGACGCTGGACGACTTCTTTCAGCCTCAATAAATCAGTATGCCGATGTTTGCATTTTTTTTCGTAGTCCGCATATTACGAAATAGCGGATATAGCGAAGTGATTTCCGATTCCCGCCGACTTCGTTATAACCGGGCTAGACTGTATTTGGAAAAGCGACTGGTCCCAGCCTCCGCTCGCCTTACTTTTAAGCGCTTTCGAATGAGTTTTAATTCGTGCTACTCTGCGGTGTGTCGAGATATGAGAAACATCCGCGGTCGTTCCACTGTAATGCTATATAGAGAATAAACTTTTATTGCAAGAAAGGAGACCGGAGCGATTTGTGGGGGGGCTCCTGAGTTCAGGAACCCAGTAGCTCCCGCAGACGTTTTGGCAATGGCGACTACAACCTACAGATCTTCCAGGGTACCGCTGGCCAATGCCACCTCCCACTGCTCCAGAGGCGTGTTGGACGGTTAGTGAACAGCTTCCATATTTTTACAGGCTCCCGAGTCGCCTGCAGATAAGACATGAGCGGTCCTGTCATGGGCACTGCTCTCCGCGCTCTGGGCGGCCATCTTCATCATAATCACATCATCACCTGAGTCCCAGGAAATGCAGGTCTCGATAGCAACTTTATGTACGACGCCCTAGCTGGAGAATGTAGCTATTGAGCAGGGCACATCGTCTATACCCTCTAACCTCTCTAAACTCGTTTTTTCCACACGCCTAGAGATCCCCCGACGGAATAAGCGCCTCTACCTCCAGCCAAAAAAGCAACTTTCCCAGGCGGACTACGCATCTCAGACGCAGTGCATAAGGCGGCGGAAAGACTTGTGCACTGCGCGAGACAGGCAATTTCATTTCAGTCGCCGAGGGTAGAACGCGCACATTCCATCAGGGCCAGTTAATCTTCAAATTAGCCCATGCCTGGTGGTGGGTAAGAAAAGTGGGGGGATCGAATCGCGACTGGACATGTCTAGCGGCAGTGCTGTAGGTTGGCGTACGGTTGAGGGCAGTTAGGGCAGACTGGATAGCTCGGATGCGATACAGTGAGTGCCATTTTAGCGAACTTTTCCAGTGCCGTATTAATCTGGACTCATTGTCAATTCCCAGAAGTGCGTCTGCGGAACTTCTGGGAATGAATTACTGAGCCACCGCATCTCAGCGCTAGCAGTTCCCCTGCTGTCACACCCCTCGAAGTTGCGTCTTCCCGCCACCCACTACCTTCCGCAAGTTGCATGAGTTCTTGCAATTGTCATCTGCACCTGGCTTGTTATTCCGCACTTCACTGTGCTCCTGCACCCATCAAGCGGTTATATCACCATCAGCGATATCTTTAGCCACTCCTTGATGTTCCGTAGTTCAGGGTGCTTTCACACCTGCGGAACTAGCCATTGTTCATGCAAGGAATGTAATGTATTCAGTGCCTAAGTTGCCCACTCATACCACGGCGGAGGCTTCAAGCACGCCCATAGGTGCTTTTCTCCAGCAAGAAGTTTGAGTCTCGTCATGTCTGGCATCCAAGAACTGGGCGGCGTAGACGTAGCATCGAAAGAACGTTTATTCCTGCTGCTTGACAGGAAGCCAACAGGTTACATACTGAGCGCGGTGGGCCCGTGCGAGCGGTCTTTTAAAGCCAGCACGGACTATCCGATAAGAGATAGCCGGACAGTGAGCATGTGCAGGCAGTACGCGATAACACGCGTGCTTAGTTTCGCGCGCACACAACATCTCCTTCCTCCTAATGAGCGCAAAGTCCTTTTGCTACATTATACAATGCAACTAATGCTATGGCTGATATCAGGAGGTCGCCGGTCCCTCTGTGGATAGCGTCGCTCCCCTGGAGGGTCATTGGTGTCCGCAGGGGCCGCAGCTGGAAGTGGCTCGTTGGCGCTCTCAGGATCCCTGAAATCTGGAATAAAATCTTCCATGATGCTCTGCTTTGAGCTGTCGATGCTGAGCAGTAGCTGGTCTCGATGGCGACGCCAAACGAGCACCCCACGATTCGTCCTAACTCGGACCTTGAATGAAACGGGGCCAGACTGCTGAATGATAGTGCCAGGGACCCTTTCTCAGGACCTCTGTAATTCCTAACGAGGACCTCATCGTTGATGTTGAACAGTCGCTCACGTGCCTTGCGTCGCACCATATCGGAGAGCTGTTGCTGAGCCACTCTTCCCCCGACAGAAGGCTTGACTGCGTCGAGTCTCGTGCGCAGTCGTCTACCTATGAAAAGGTTTGCTGGAGTTTCTCTTGTAGTCGCATGCGACGTGTTGCGGTACGTCATCAGGAACGTCTGTAAGGTTGCCTGCAAGGAGTCTTGGGGTCGTCCTTTCCGCAACACAGATTTCATTGTCTGTACAAATCTCTCCGCAAGGCCATTCGTGCTTGGATGGTACGGTGCACTCACGATATGACGACCACCGAAGCCTTTGACGAAGCTCTTGAATTCTTCGGAAACGAACCGCGGTCCATTGTCGGTCACGATGGTCTCGGGTACGCCAAAACGCGAGAACAGGTCTTGGAGACACTGAATTGTGTGGTACGCCGTAGTCTTCTGCATGACAAACTTCCGGCCATTTTGAGTGTGCGTTCACAGCAAGAAGGAACATTTTGTCTTTCATGGGTCCAGCAAAGTCCAAGTGAACTTTTTGCCACGGTGAAGTCGGCCATGACCATGGATGAAGCGGAGCCGGTGCTGGTTCGTTCCCTTGCTGTTGACACTCTTCACATTTCTTCACGTGTTGCTCTAGGTCCGCGTCGATACCAGGCCACCAGACGTAGCTCCTCGCGAGTGCTTTGCATCTTACGATACCGGGATGACCCTGATGAAGTTCCTCAAGCAAGAAGGCTCGGTGTTTTGGAGGCACAACTACTCTCATGCCGTATATTAAACACCCTTGATGAACTGTGAGCTCCAAACGCTTGTCGAAGAAAAGTTTCAACTCCTTCTCAGCGACATGCGACGGCCAGCCAGCACTTGTGAAGTTCAGTACCTTGCTTAGTAAAGGATCACGCCTCGTTTCACGAGCGATGTCTTGGCCTGTGACAGGCAGCGTTTCAAAACGAAGCGAATAAAAAGTTTCGCTTCCTTCTGCCGATTGCTTTTTCGCTGCTGTCGAGCGGCAAGCGCGATAAACAGCTAGTCTGCTTCCGCATTATCGGTAGATTTCTTGAATTCAAGAGCATAGTTGTAGGCTGACAGCGTCAGCGCCCAACGCTGCATGCGGGCAGCTGCCATCGCGGGAATGCCTGTTTTCGGGCCGAAAATTGCTTGCAGTGGTTTATGGTCAGTCACAAGCGTGAAGAACCTTCCGTAGACGTAGAAGTGAAAATTCTTTACGCCGAATAAGAGGGCAAGGGCTTCTTTCTCGATCTGACTGTAGTTCTTTTCGCCACTTGACAATGTGCGGGATGCGTAGGCAACCGGTCGAACTGATCCATTTATCATTTTCTGCGAAAGAACTGCGCCTATGCCGTACTGAGATGCGTCGCAGGCACGTTGAAGCGGTCGCTTCGGATCATAATGGGCAAGAACTGGAGGGGAAGCCATAGCTGCTTTTATCTCCGTGAAAGCAAGCTGGCATGACGCATCCCACGTCCACTCCGTTGTTTGCTTTAGCAGCCTGTACAACGGCTGTGCCAAAGTCGAGAGACGCTGAACAAACTTGCCGTAATAATTGACCATCCCAAGGAATGACTGCAGTTGCTGCTTGTCTTTTGGAGCAGGCGCATTTAGCAGTGCCAATACCTTTTCAGGAGATGCGCGAACACCGTCGGCGTTGATAACGTGGCCCAGATAACGGAGCTCTCGTTGAAAGAACGAGCACTTATCGCGCCGGATGCGCATACCGCGTTCCTGCAATCTTGACAAGACGGCTTCCAAGTTATGGAAATGCTCTTGGTTGGTCTTGCCTGTGACCAGGATGTCGTCAATGTAGCAACTGACTCCTTCCAACCCTTTCAGCATGTTGTCCATAATTCTTTGAAATATGCCTGGAGCGGACGAAATGCCGAAAGCCAGACGGTTCATAGTATACAAGCCCTTATGCGTGTTTATCGTCAGTAGTTTCCGGGAGCTTTCCGCCATAACTACCTGCAGGTAGGCCCATGCTCAGGTCGATCTTCGAAAATTCCTCTCCTCCTGCAAGCGCTGCTAGAAGGTCATCTATCCGAGGTAGCGGGTAGCGGTCTACTTCCAGACAGGGATTGACAGTGGTTTTATAATCGCCACACAGTCGGAAGCTTCCATCCCTCTTCACTACCGGTACCAAGGGCGTTGCGTATTCGCTTGTAGCAAGAGGCGTTATGATGCCAAGCTTCTCCATTTTCAGAAGTTCAGCTTCTACTGCACCTTGCAGAGCAAAGGGAACGCTTCTTGCCTTTACAAACTTCGGCTGTGACCCTTCACGAAGGACAAGCTCGGCCTGATCTTCCGCGATGGTACCTAGCTCATCCTTGAAAAGTTCGGAATGGCTGTCTAGCATGGCTTCCAGCTTTTCTTGCCAGTGCTTTGACATTTCTCCAGAGAGACCAGGGTGATTAAAAAAAACTAGGTTCTTCCAATCCAGACGTGTTGGTCAAATGTTTAGGGGAATCCCCCAAGGTGGAGTAAATTTGTAATAAGGGAGTAATTACTCATTGGCATCCACCCAAGCGCAGCTATACGGCTACAAAGGAAAGCTATACAGCTTTCTCAGAAACTTCGTAGTTAAAGAAAAATTCGTCCTGGTCTGGGACGAATTTTTCTTTAACTACGAAGTTTCTGAGAAAGCTGTATAGCTTTCCATTGCAGCCGTATGGCTGCGCTTGGGTGGATGCCAATGAGTAATTACTCCCTTATTACAAATTTACTCCACCTTGGGGGATTCCCCTAAACATTTGACCAACACTGTTGTTCCCACTTCGAGTTATTGATCAATTCGCTCTCGCCCTACCATTAGCTTGCCGTCCCGGTTAGCTCAGTTGGTAGAGCGACTGCTCCGGTGTAGCGGTGGTCCCGGGTTCGAATCCCGGACCAGGACGAATTTTTCATTAACTACGACGTTTCTGAGAAAGCTGTATAGCTTTCCTTTGTAGCCGTATGGCTGCGCTTGGGTGGATGCTAATGAGTAATTACTCCCTTATTACCAATCCAGACAAATATCTTGCAACCATTCTCTGCCGAGGAGTGCCGGTCCTGTAGTGTCCACGACGTACAGGGGAAGCTCCGCGCTCTGGTCGTTGTGGTGCACGACGACTTTCGCCATACCCTTCGGTTTTACCATAGCCCCAATATACGTGCGCAGCTTTAATGATGCTGGCTGAAGTCACTTACGTGGAAACGGCCTCTGGAATTCGCGCCATGATATGACGGATACGGCGGCGCCGGTGTCAAGCTCCATCGTCAGTAGGACACCGTCAACGTTCACGGGTACAGTAAATGGGTCTGCGTTTTCTGATTGAAGTGGGACAGACGACTCGTTTCGGAAGGACGTGAGCATCTTCACACGTTTCCGGGGCTTTGCTTCCCTAGCTTTCTTTCCTTTCCTGCAAGCGCGTTGAATATGCCCTTTTCGGTTACAATTATAACACGTATCGCCGATATGAGGGCATGCTTCGCTAGAGTGATTGGGTGACCCGCAACGGAAGCAGCTTGGCGACATCACAGACTGCTTTTCGCCTCGAACCTTATTCACTTCGTACGCCGCTCTGTTATGCGCGAACGCCGCGCTTTTAGTTGCAGTTTCCATGGCAAGAGCTCTATCTACGGCCTTCTGGAAGGTTAGCTTTTTGTCTTCCGTGAACAACACACGCTGAATGTCCTCGCGGAGCAGGCCGCAAACGAAACAGTCCAGGAGCGCTTCATCCAAGAAACTTCCAGATTCGCAACTCTGCACCAGCCTTCGAAGTTCCGCGACCAATTCGGTAATGGACTCACCGCTTCGCTGTGACCGCTTGTAAAATTTCGCACGCTCTGCGATGACGGACGACTGCGGCACCAGGTGATCGCTCAGGAGTTTCAGAAGACTGTCAAACTCTCGTGACGACGGTGCGTCCGGTGCCGTCAGCGACTTGAGCAGCGCATAGGTCTTCGCGCCGATGAGACTTAGGAAAGCAGGAACCTTCTTTGCTACTGGAACGTCGTTGACCAAAAGATAGGCCTTCAACCTTTCCTCGTACGAGCGCCAGTCACTCGTGGTCTCGTCGAAAAATTCAATGTGGCCGATGTGACTCATGACTCATTTGGAAGTTTCGGCTGACGTGATGCCAATTTCACCGCAGGGAAATCTTCGTGGCGGGAAGCTTTTTTACACAGAGGCCAGGTTCTTTACACTGCGAATTCCGTACGGCGGTCATCCCATCCTCGTCGCCAATATGTCATGTCTGGCATCCAAGCACTGGGCGGCGTAGACGCAGCATCGAAAGAACGTTTATTCCTGCTACTTGGCAGGAAGCCGACAGGCTACATACTGAGCGCGGTGGGCCCGTGCGAGCGGTCTTTTAAAGCCAGCACGGACTATCCGATATGAGATAGCCGGACAGTGAGCATGCGCAGGCAGTACGCGATAACACGCGTGCTTGGTTTCGCGCGCACTCAAGTCTGAACGGCAACCTCTGGATTTTCTTGTAAGAGGTGCTTCAGCCTGCCAGACCTTCTACACCGTTTTCAATCGTGCGTTACTCACAATCTACAAAACTACCCTGGTCTTCTGGCACTGCTTAAAGGTCTGTACTTTTATGACCATGTATTTGAAGCCATTGGATTATGTATTGTGTACGGACACCTCCAATTATTCCCTACGATAACCTCCTCTACTCGCTCGGGAATCTGAGGTTACTACTAACAACTATCACGCAAAATGCATCAATAATGAAATAGGTGCGTGATCTTCTTGCACCGCCACGAACGGTTCATCTACGTCTGCCATAGGTCGGGAGCGGTTAGCGAAAGCGCAGATTTAATGCCTTGCACTTTATGTGGTGCGTGGCGATCCTCGTTTCATCAGTCGACGGCTAGTTCCTGATCTGTTTCTGCCGTTGCTTTGCTATAATATTTAGGCGGCTTATTCCGGCCTTGCCCTCGCAATTTTTCATTCGTCACGACACAAGCTCATGCGACATCCGAGTCACTGAGAGCATCGTTACGCCTCGCTATTCACGGGTTCCGGTATATACGATTTTCTTCGGTGGGGCCGCTAGTGCACATACTAGTGTGCCCGAATGTTGCGCCACGCTCAGCCCCACCCCTTCCCGCCACAGCGCTGTGACTTAAATTATGCGCACATCAAAGTGGTTGCACCGTTTCCCCGTAAAGCGACTGCCCTTGCCTGGTTGCCATAACTGACTGTTGTCACCTCTCGTGAAGCTGGGTGTATTCCATAGATAACTGCAGAAAAGTTTCAGGACAATTAATTTGCTCATAGAGGCCTCGTCTGCCCAGACAATGCAACAATGGACTGGGGGCCACCAATTTGAGTGCGCCCTCTTCACTTCTCAGCACCATCTCTTTGGCACCAATCTCTGCTGTACCACCAGATATGAACCCGGTGCCAACGGTATGGTCAAGATTGTTCATCGCAAAATCGAGGCAGCCCTCAAGGCGTGCCTCGACCAAAACCAGAAGGTGGATCTAATATTTATCGTGCTGCTACCGTGAATCAGGAGAGGAAACCAATACGGTAAAAAGTCCGATTCTTTGTAATTACAATGTCCATTACCTGCAGGAACATTCAGCTAAAATGAATTCTGGGTGAAACAAGAGGTTCAGCTTAGCGGTCTTGCATGCGCGTTTTCCAAAGGCTATGAAGTCCAATCAGAAGAATCATATCATAGGGTTTCGAGTCAGGTTGGGAAACAACAAGGTAGCGCGCACTGTAGGAATTTAGAAGAAAATCTTTCTCTAGCGTCCACTAAGGAACATACGCTCGACTTGCTTAAAGGTAAGTATTGTGTGTCTTGTGGTTAACAATTTAAAGTTATAAAAACCATAAAAGAAAAAACAAGCATCCGTGTCTGCGACGTAGTAGTAGTCGACTTCATTTGAAAAAAAAATTTACTAAGCTTGTCTGGGTTCGGAAGGCTAAAGGCAGTTTCCCAACCAGACAAGGCCATCCGACCCTTAACAGCAGTGGCAACTACTTAAAGAAATCAACCGAAAGCACATATTGTCACGGCTTGACGTACAGGCCGGCGGCGAGAACACTTGAAGACAGAGGGCACAGAAAAACTGGCAGGTCCGCCAGCAGCAACGTCGTCGTAGGCGCGCGGCGATCGCTCTTCGTCTTTTTCTTTTCCTCGCTACACTGCCTCCCCCTATAAAGAATAATCGTACCGATGCTAACACAATAGCAAAAACACACGGAAAAAGGGAGTGGGAAAATCAGTTAGGCGGCAGGTGACCATCGCGCGTAATACGGCTTAATCCGTACTACGTGCACCATTTCAGGGCGGGGTGAACGACGTGATGACGGTCGCGTTCCTTCGCACAACACCTCGTCGTTAAGTTCACCGATGCAGCGAAGAATTGTATGCGGGTCGATGTAGCGCTTTATGAGTTTGTCGGAGAGATCTCGGCGGCGTACCGGCGTCCACAACCAGACCTTGTCTCCAGGGTAAAAATGAACGTCGCGTCGACGGAGATTGTACAGACGAGCGTCGGCACGCTGTTGGTGTTGGATGCGGAGTCTAGCGAGTTGCCGAGCTTCTTCCGCGCGCTCGCATACTAGTCGGGCATCATCGGCTACGTCGACAGGCGGCTCGAGTGGTAGCATAGCGTCAAGCATCGTGCTGACTTTCCTTCCATGGACCAGCTAGAAAGTGGACATACCTGTCGTTGTCTCCTGGACAGCAGTATTATATGCGAACGTGACGTAGGGTAGTACCTCGTCCCAACTGCGATTGGTGACGTCCGCGTACATGGAGGTCATGCCGGCCATTGTCTTGTTCAGCCTCTCCGTCAGCCCATTCGTTTGCGAATGGTACGCAGTGGTTCGGCGGTGGCTGGTGCAGCTGAGACGGAGGATCTCCTGTGTGAGCTGGGCCAGAAACACGGCACCCCGGTCAGTGATCAAAACGGCAGGGGCACCGTGACGGAGCACAGTGCACTGAATAAAAAATTGGCTGCCTCAACAGCTATCGCCGACAGAAGTGCTCGGGACTCCACGTATCGCATAAGGTAGTCCGTCGCTATGATAATGTACCTGTTGCCTGACTGCGACGTTGGAAATGAACCAAGAAAATCCATTCCGACTAGGCGGAACGGAACAGGTGGTAGTTCGATTGGTTGGAGAGGACCAGCTGGTTGTATGGGCGGTGTTCTGCGCCTTTGGCACTCTCGACAAGGTCTGGACGACTGCAGACCGGCGACCGCTGTGTTTTCACTGCGGTGAGCCTGACCACATGTATCGCTCCTGTCCATACCGCGAACTCGGACTAAGGGGTTTAAACCGGGCTGATCCGTGCCCCTGCTACGGTGAACAGCCGCGCGATATACAAGACTACTTTCGACGTCCTCCATCGCCGGTCACAGCTCCACCTCGCACCTCCCGGTCGCCACCACCTCGCTGCCCACCAACCCCTTCTCGCGGGTGTCGCGGTGAGAGCCTTTTGCCACTTCGGGAAAACTGAATACGTCGACGCCGGGAAGTGATGTTGCCGGAGTCGCACGAAGCAAAGAACCCTCGCCTACATTGGAATGTCCCAGCTCGACCAACGGCATCCTTGGAAGCGCAAACCGTTTTGTAACCTCTAGCAATGTGAACATTCTGATCGATGGGTGCGACGTCACGGGGCTTCTCGACACCGGCGCCGATTACTCGGTCTTCAGCGGCAGTTTCTCTCGGCGTCTTCGCAAGGTTAACACCCAGTGGGACGGACCGCCCATACGTACCGCGGCCGGCCACATCATAAACCCTGTTGGCAAGTGGACTGCGCGCGTCGAGATCCACGGTGAGACGTTCCCCGCCACATTCGTCATATTGAAGAATTGCTGCAAGGACGTTATTTTGGGCATGGACTTTCTCCGCGAATATGGTGCCGCAATCGACATAGGGCGGAACAGATTGGCCCTCCGCGCACGTTCTTCATCGCCATTACTGCCCCGGGCCAACCGCTTTGTCATGAAAGTTGATGCCGACCATGTCCACTTGCCGCCGTTGTCGACAGTCTTCCTGCCGGTCCGAGCCGATACTACATCACGTGCAGAACGCGTTCTGGAAGGCAGTGTCCAGGTGTTACTTTCGCGTGGCATTGGTGTTGCTCGAGGGGTCGCAAATGTTCAACGAGAACGTGCCAACATCTTCGTGACCAACTTCAGGAACGAGCCGCAGCACCTGACGAAAGGGTCAGTTATAGCCCAAATGGACGTTCGTGAACCTGTTGAGCTGCCTAAGGAGACGGACCCGCCCGGGTCACGAGACCCTACAAAGTTGCCCCTGGATATCGATCCCACACTTAAGCCTTCCCAAACACGCGAACTGCTCTCTCTTTTGCATCGGTATAACGGCTGTTTCGCAACGACATCCAGAGTTCGCCAGACGCCCGCCGCCAAGCATCGAATTATTGTCGACACCGCAACGTACCCGATTCGCCAACCGCCGTACCGCATTTCCTTGAAGGAAAGGGAAACCATGCAGGAGCAAGTGCGCGAAATGATAAACAACGACGTCACCCAACCATCCAATAGTCCGTGGTCCGCAGCTGTACTACTAGTGAAAAAAAAAAAAGACGGGACCCATCGATTTTGCGTTGACTACCGGCGACTCAATAAGGTGGCCAAGTAAGATACGTATCCACTAGCACACATAGACGACACCTTCGACCGTCTTCGCCATGCGCGTTATTTTTCGTCGATCGACTTGAAGAGTGGATGCTGCCAAATCGAAGTGGATGAACGCGAACGCGAGAAGACCGCATTTATAACCCCGGATGGCCTGTACGAGTTTAAGGTGATGATGTTTGGCCTGTGTACAGCGCCCGCGACATTTCAACTAATCATGGATACTGTGCTCGCCGTTCTGAAGTGGCAGACATGTATCGTGTATCTGGATGACGTTGTCATATTCTCAAGCACTTTCGCAGATCATCTGGTTCGTCTTGAAGCCGTTCTTTAAGCCCTTCTGAACGCCGGACTCACGCTCAAGCCTTCAAAGTGCCGGTTCGCATGCAGTGAGCTGAAGTTCCTCGGCCATATCGTCAGCCATGTGGGTGTGAAGCCAGATCCCGAGAAAACGGCTGCCGTCGCATCCTTCCTTCCACCGTCGGACAAGAAGACCATCCGAAGCTTTCTTGGTCTCTGAGCATACTTCAGACGTTTCGTCCGGAACTTTTCCCAGATCGCGGCGCCACTTTACCGCCTTACGAAGGATAGCGTTGCCTTTCAGTGGACCGAGGAGCAGCAGTCAGCATTCCTCCAATTAAAACATGCCCTTGCAGCATCCCCCATACTAGGCCATTTTGATCAAGACGCCGACACCGAGCTCCACATGGACGCCAGCAACAATGGACTGGGGGCAGTGCTTGTGAAATTCCAGGACGGCGCTGAGAGGGTTATTGCGTATGGCAGCCGAGCTGTTTCGCAGACGGAGGGCAATTACTCGACAACTGAAGAGTGCCTCGATGTCATCTGGGCCATCACCAAATTCCGGCCCTTTCTGTACGGTCGCCCTTTTCGTGTCGTCACCGACCACCATTCGCTGTGCTGGCTCGCCAATATTAAGGATCCAGCAGGCCGCCTTGCTCGGTGGAGCCTTCGGCTACAGGAGTACGACGTCACCATCACTTACAAGTCCGGCCGCAAACATCATGATGCTGACTACTTGTCTCGAGCCCCCGTGGAGCTGGCACCGGGAGGCGAAAATGACGACGAGGACGGCTTACTTGGGGCATTCGAAACGACAGATATGGCTGCTCAGCAACGCAGTGATCCTCAGTTTGGTCAGCTGATGGCGCACTTTGAAGGCCACTAAACTGCGGTGCCCGGCGTTTTCCAGCGTATTAACCGACATTGAAGGTAATGCACGGTGTACTGTACAAGCAGAACTTCGACAGCAGGTGAGGTCCTGGCTCCTTGTTGTGCCGAAAGACCTACGCGCCGAGGTCGCCGAAGCTTGCCACGACGATCCTACAGCTGGTCACCTTGGCTACAGTCGGACACTTTCACGTATTCGAGAAAGATACTATTGGCCGACACTTCCTAAGTACGTTCGTCACTTCAATATAATACAATGCATCAGACAAAATGTGATACGTATCAAATTGCAGACCAAATTCATAAAAAAAATATTACAGTTACATAAAGTATATAAATTAAAATACCAGCGGTATTCTATGCGTGGTTATGCAGAATACAGAAAGAATAAACCCACCAAGTAAGGGATCATTGGAAATGCCTCTGAATGCGTTTATACTCGTGCTAAATGTTACTCGTTTATGTGAAAAATGTTGAAATGTATGGTGAATAAGTGTCAGTGTTTCCTTAATGGTCAGGTGGGATCAGCTGGCCGATAGTAATTCAAAAATGACTGGATATTCGTTGAGTAGGCTCGGTATTTGTGCGCATAACCTCTGATTTTTCCATTAATTGTTTATTTTTAACGTCGAATTTCTTGATAAGTGTAAAGTACTAGAGGAACTGTTTTTTAGATAGGAGCTAATTTAGACGAAACGGCAATCTCATGCCGCTTGTACAATACTAAACAACGACATTCACATGTAGTCTATGGTGCTGTACCACCTGAGCTGAAGGTGTTCTCGCGAGCGCTTACAAGCATCGTACACAGCCACAGCGGCGGGCGTAGAACCTCTTAGCGTAGCGCAAGGCCCACAGGCTGCGTGACCGAAAGGGGTGCCAGCGGCCATCTGTGCAAGAACCTCTTTATATTTTCTTTGACTTCAAAATGGTCAATGTTTAAATTAAGATTATGAGGCTAATCTTGACCGCGGAGCATCTTTCACCAACATTCACCAAAAATTCTTTCTCAACGTGAGGGATAAGCTATGCACAAAAACAAAATATTTTTGTCGCCTAGCACATGTTTCAACATGTGAGCAAGTGGCGGACCTTGCCCCAGGCGGAGAAGGCAGATTTACTATGGCACTGCTGTCCAGAGAGAATTGTCGACAGTTGATGGTTCCGAAAGGACGTGGCGTCTCTTCCTCTACTTTTCGTTGTGCACTTTTCCAGTACGCGCAAGCTGCCTCTGTTGGTGCAGCCTTGTGGGCCGAAAGCCCACAGAACTTTGCTAAAACACGCTCTCTTTCAAAGCAGACGGCAAGCACTCAATCTTAGCTTGAGCAGCGTCCGATGGCGGTGCAGCATACTACCTGACCATCTTGTGGTCACTTTGCCATGAGGTCACCTGCACGTCGAAGTTCACACGACTTTGATGCTATTATTGCGCAACCGGTCACGCCACCCCACGTCTTCAGCGCCGGTCCTGTGAGCGTGTGTATTGGCGGTACGGTCGGCGAACATTCAGCCATCCAAGTGCGGCTGGCTCCGCCTATCTGGTTATCGCAGGCCACCTCACAATAGACACTTTTAGTTGGACGTACGTAGTAAGCTTGCGCACACATTGCTTACTTGGTTGCGCTGCAAATAGTGTAAACACGACACTTTTAGTTGGCCGTGCCGTAGCGTCCCTCAAGGGCACGCGTAAATGGTAGCGCCATCTAGTGAGAAGACGCCAAAGCACATCAACGCAGTGATGATGAAATTTTAGACCGTAATTACTGATAACTAGGGCGGGTGCATTCCGAGCCTTTTTTCGTTTCAAGAAGAAAAACTATGCAAATAGAACAAAATGTAACAAATGACTGAAAGGTTGACAACTGCTTCACCAGGTGCCGTTGTAGCGAGGTAAAAACATCGCATTTAGATAGGCCTAAGAGCTTGAATGTCGCCAATTATCTGAAAACAGGGGCCAGTTATCGCTTATACCTCTACACATGTTCTAGAGTGGGCGAAATACAAGCGAACCGCCACCATTTGAGCGAGCTATCGCGTCGAAGAAGCCAGCGGTGACATCTTTTATTCTGAAGCGGGCGAGCAGGGCGCCGCCATCTTGTCAACGCATCCCGTAACGTGCCCGTAGCGCGCGCACGCAACGGCACGATACGTGCGTACGTATGCAAGCGGACCAGCGGTACGGAATGTTCAGCGCATGCGCAATCGCGACACGCTCCTGCGTACGCAAGCCCGGTCCGTACGGCCAACTAAAAGTGTCTAATGCACCAAGCCATGGCAGTGCGCTTAAAGCACTCCGAGCGTTACCGGAGCAATACACGTAACCAGTGTCGAAATCTACGTCGTGACGTCCTCGCAAGCATGTAGCCGTCCGACAAGCTCTCCACTAGCTGATCACTTGACTAATTGACGCTTCTCATTAGTTCACTAGAATTCCGTTAGTCAGGTTAATGAAAGAAGCGGCAGATACAGACTAAAAGAAAAGCCCTCCGCCTTAGAGACGCCAATATGAAGACATGCAGTTCTTTCCGCAAAAGCACAAATCGCAAATACGTGATTTTGCGCATGCGCAAAAATGCATGCGCGCAAAGCACCGCTCTCGGGCACTTCGTGCGCATCTGTGTGGGAATTAAGTAAATATAAAACGCGGTGAGAGCCTTAGACTGCATTGACACCTGGACTGTGTTGTGGTGGGTTTAGGGGAGGAGTAGAACGGGCTGAGATTAAGAAGATAACGAAAATGTTACGCACTGAGGGCGACCGCCCCTCTCGGATGAGCCACGTACGCTCAGGACAACCGAATGGCTGCATTTATTTCTGACCAGAGCTCTGAGTGGCTGTTATGGTAAGCAAAACACATGACAGCTGATTGTCTTGCCATACGGTGAACGAGTGTGAGCCTAGACTTCACGTACAACGATCTCCTGGTGTGATATCAGCTTTCTTGCAACAGCATTGTCGCATTGTCGACAGAGCAAAACTGCACGATATACTTTAAGAGCTATGCGCCAGGGTATGCATCCCAAGCGGAAAATAGATCGATGCGAGCAGTTACCGAGGGGCATCCTTAACATACTTGCACTCTGCAACGCTAAGTAAGCAGCATATTGTATTCTTTCACACGTCAAATCAAGCCGATAAAAATCTAGTGAACCTCGCTGAGCACCTCTTATGTATTTTCCTAAATCTTGTTTCTGTTCATGGCTTTTTCACGTGAATAGACGGTGTTTTGTCACGTGCATGAGTGATGACAGCATGATTTCATCCTGCAGTTGTCAGCATTCAAAAGAGAGGAGGGTAGGGTTTGAAATTCTTCTGCACAGAGGACGGTATAAGAGGCGACGCGGCATTTAGTTCCCAATATCTAAGTTGAGTTGCACCTCCTGCGCTGTTTGGACGTAGATATCATTATGGAAGAACTGGTGAAAACAGACATTACTGACCCAATTTTATTCACTCATTGACGCAGGTAAGTCGCCATGCCTTACTTCTCAGTAGCCGGTCTTCAATGGTGTTAGAAAATGTACAGCGCTTTCGTTTGTTTCGTTTGTTTTGCTTAAAACAATTTCGTTTGTTTTGCTTAAAATACTGAGAGTATACGAACTTTGATGATGACGAAGTGAATAAGAGCCAAACGAAGAAAAATGAGCAGGATGTCAGCGGTACGAACAATTTTTTTGGCAGCAATTCATATAATGGACGCCTATTCAGCTTCTTCCCAATCTATACTTAACGAAACAGAGGCATCAGAAGCCGACATCAACATTCAGTTTCAAGACATCCGAAAGGTAAGCGACGAATACGATTCGACTCGTACTAAAAAAGGGGCAAAAGTTAATTTCCTACGAGGTAAACTGCGTTGTAACTGTGGTGCCGTGTATAAAGAAAATGTATCTTGTTCACACCAATATAAGAAACTGTGTAATCTTAATGAGGTGCGCAAGGAATGAGGCACCGATCTGAATATGCCTTAACCACAAATACCGCTAACATCGGTCCGGCCGATGTTGTTCTAAATCATTGCCCACCATTGGGTGGGGCAGGAACAACTCTTGCGGTGTTGCTTCTGGGGAGAGGGAGGAGTGAGAAATGTTTATATTCAACGAGGACTTCGTAGGTATGCTGCGGGACAGCTACAGACCTTGAGCAGTGAACTATGGTGAATACGATTTGTTGTTCCGCGCCGATAGAAGGCAGTTGGTGAAAGGGCACGAGGAGCACTTATCTCCCCATGTAAGGCGTAAAATTTCAGTGCTTCTATATAAAACCTCGGTCAATAATAAATGAGGAAGGCACGAGCCTGATTCTGAGATGAATGCATTAATTTCTTGTCAGATGCCGTCAGTTTGTATGGATGACAGATGCAATCGAATCCCGACTACGAAGGTTGTTCTTTCTTATGCCAAGATGTAACACCAATATTTGCTGCATGCACGGCTCCCAAAATTGTTTCCATTCTGTTGCTGACAAGAGTTACGTAATCATAAATAATTGCTTTTATTAGCAGCCATGCTTCATTGAATGTCTTATTTACGGCTCACGAATGCCTTAAATTACACCTCCTTCGAAAATGGGGCGAAGTGTCCAGCTTTTCGTCGCGATATATATCGGCCGTAGCTAAGACGAAGCTGTATCATCTAGACAAGGGCTCGAGGTCGTAGAACATTGAGTATTCCGTTTGGCTTGTAAACTCATTGAACGTACGCGCGATAGGATAGGTCGTGTTGACCCGAAGCTTTTTCGTGTGTAGCACAATAAGGCAAGTTGAAAAGCCTGCTCACTAAATTAGAAGCAGTAAACGCAATCTGCAAGGTTGTGCTTTGCTGCGTCCGCAAGGCCCTGTTCCAAACGCTTGCGGCAGAAATATCTTGTTTTTATCCACAAATAACGAATACATTAAGAAGTTTGCACGTTTTCGAAGCATGAATATTTTTTATACTGTTCGATTTTTTATGCTCTGAGAAAGCAAATTTTTGGCATTCATTCGACATTCCTGTTTGAGTGTCAATCAGCAGTAATATTTGATGTATATGACTCATGTCTTACAATCTGCTGCGCCCTAGGTGATTTACTGGTTTGGTTTATTGGGGTTTAACGTCCCGAAGCAACTTAGGTTATGAGGGACGCCGTAGTGAAGGGCTCCGGAAATTTCGACCACCTGGGGTTCTTTAACGTGCACTGACATCGCACAGCACACGGGCCTCTAGAATTTCGCCTTCACTGAAATTCAGCCGCCGCAGCCCGGATCGAACCCGCGTCTTTCGGGTCAGCAGCCGAGCGCCGTAACAACTGAGCCACCGCGGCGGGGCCTAGGTGATTTACTATTTGCTGCGTACTATGCTAAAGAAATATAATTATCTCCATGTATGCGCACTTCGCTTTATTTGATGCGCTCGCGGCTGCAGACCGAGAAGCCCTTGATTATATATTAGATTCTTTGATGACAATCTACGAACAAAGTTCTGTATTTCGTAGTATGCACTTTTTTTCAAGCAAACTGTTTCATCAGAAATTTTTGACGGAATCCGGCCATGACGATATAGCTACATGCGTGTTTTAAAATTATCATGTTCAGCCAAAAGCAGAGAGTTTTTGCACATGCGTACTGTGCAGTCAATACAGCGGAAAATGTTATTATCAGTGCTGTGGCGTGCGCGTACTTTTGTGACATAAGTTTTTGATGCCGCATTAACCTACAGTGGCTATTATGACATGTTTCACAGTCTCTAATAATTCTTTCAACGTCCACCATACACGTTTCAAACTGCGAAATGCATATTTCCCATGTCTTCTCTATCATTACAAATTTAGAAAAGTACCTCAGTGCATTCCGCCGAGAAATCAGAGAATTATAGCTTGCGGAGTGAGATAGTATTTTTCTCCGTCGGCATGCCACATCAAGTTCGTACCGTTCTGTTGGCTTATTAGCAAACAAGTTGGTATTTCGGGTGTAACGTCCTAATGCGACATTTGACCATATTATTTGGACCATACAGTTGTGCATCACGAGAGCAGTAACGCAAACGAAGAAAGAACAGAGTAGGGACTCCGTGCCAACCTTTACAAAAAAATTTAAGACAGTCTATAAGCAGTTTATAGACTTCTGCCTTTAAATTCTATGGACTGTCTATAGACAAACCATAGAGAACAGTCTATGGGCAATACAAAAGCTTTAGACAATCTATAGACAATGTATAGATTTATGGCCATGCACTTTTAGTACACTTTTTTCTTTGGACAGTCTATATACTATGAAGAGACAGAAATAAATACCTATAGGAAGGCAATAGAGATATAGAGTCTATAAGAAGTGTATAGACTGTCTATAGACCATTTTTATAAGAGAACTGGGTCATAATTTGCACCCTTTTGGAATTTAGACCGCATGAGGTTGTTTACCGTACGCTGACATCACACAGCAAACGGACATTTCTGTAGCTAGCCACCGTGAAGATTCTGCCGCCGTAGTACGGGTTCAATTTCTTCCCTCAGACATGCGATTGCTGCCGTAGCTTTAAGGCAGAGGAAACTATCTCGTTCTGTATGATGAAATGACTACCTGTGCTACTTTGTAAACCAGAGAAATTGCAAGGTTCTTAGTCATTACAGGACGCACATTTACATCCCTTATAAAAATCACCACTAATGATGCTACGAAATACTGTGATTTCAATTTCAGGCGTGTAAATCATTGCCATCCCTCCTGCTCTACGGAGTGAACTACAACTACAGAGAGAGTGAAGCAATGAGCGCTGGGATTTACAAAAATATACACGTGTCTTCCACAGAAGTTGTTTACGTGAAGTACAACATTAAAGCAGGCGGGTAAGTAATACAGAAAACTTTGTGTAAATATAGGAAACCATGAGAATTAAAACCACTGACCGTGTTCATAGCTTCATATTTATAGTTGATTAGCAGGATCTGTTGAGGCATCGAAGGATATTGTAAATACATATAACGCGATTGTCAAATTATCGTTGACCAGTGATGAGTGTAGTTATGATGGCTGCGGTCAAAGGGACTAGTTTCAAATAGGGGACTCATGGTGAAATGCAAATTTTTTCAGGCTCGCTCTAAATGAGTAGGAGGAAGCAGCATTTCTTTCGCCATCAGTGAAAGTTTGCAAATATTTATGATCAAAACACAGTAATCTATAGCTTTGCTGGAAAGGAAGTGCCGATTAATGCTGCGAATCGGACTTTTTTGTTCCTAGTATCGTAAAGTGACAGCAGCGGGGAAAAAACGACAATGGATGAAGACGAGGAGGCAAGGACGTGCGCTGAACTTTCAACAATTTGTATTCCGAACGTTTCAGAAATTTATATGTTGTCCGAGTCAAGGCTATGGTGTGCGCATGAGAAAATCAGCCTGCTCCTTGCCTGAGAGGGGAGTAGAAGACGTGCTTAGGCAGCTGTCCTCAAGCATAGAAAGCTTTTCTGATTCTACGATTGCCCGTGAGAAAGCAAACAGCGTATCAGATGGCAAATCTTGCAATTATAACTGAGGGATGCGTAAGCACGCCTTTCGTTGGCCTCTGAGACAAGTAGGTTGCCGCATTTGCGCATGCGCAGGCGATAGCCTTTGGTATGACAACATGAAGATGACGACGTGAAGAAACGTTCATAATTGAAGTTTTTGGAAGCTCAGTGCCCCTCTTTATCTGATCGTCTTCGTCCGCTGTCCCGTTATTCCAGCTGGTGCCACTTCCCAAATACCGATTATTCATGCGGTTGTGAGAGAAAAGCATTCAAATATTTCATCTAGAAAATTCTATCTTACGGATTCAATTTTTTCATTTCTTTGAAGCGGTATGCGCCGTAAAAACTTATCCTTGCGCCCGACAATACTGCGCTGTTTATCACTTTTCTCATTGTTTAGATAATTGTTTGGGCATTTCACTGGGGCCCTAAAATGGCTTCAAAAACAACTCCGGTGTGCAGTCGATGTTCAGTGCTTTATGCATATCCTCCAGCAATAATTTCTTCTGTGCTTTTCTTTCCTCTGAATTTTATTTAAAGCCACGCTGAGAGGTAGGCGGTCCTCTACCCGGCCAACCCAAAGAAACCTCATCTTTTACGTATTCACAGTTCTTATTTGATTTAGTTTTTTAGTTATCTTGCGAGGTAGCACCTGGTGATATTTCTCTTGAATAGCTGTATGAAGTTATTGTGATGTGACAAATGTATGATTAATACAGCAGTTCGGCAACATGAACATGGTGCTAGTTTCACAACGTCGAAGCGAACAGAACTCCCAGTCCGGAGTGTTATTCTCATAATCATAAGCGACTGTCTTGCGCATTTTTCCTACTTTGTTTTTCATGTTTCAGCTCATGTTCTGTGCGCCTAACGTTTTACACGCAAATTTTCTGCAGGTGAAATGATGCAGAAAGAGTTCAGATAGTCCATGAAGACATAAATCGTAAAATCGCAGAGTTCATTTACGATTTTCCAGTACGTTCTGCAGGACCCATTTGAACATAATTTATAAAGCGAAAACTATGTGTTAAGCACGGTAATATACCTGCGATAATTAGGCTTGGAGAGCATTGCCCGGAGAAACAAGTATAAGATTTCATGAACAAAAGATTTTGTCGCGGTGATTAATATCGATTCTTTTCCAAAAGAAGTTCCTCTGTAGGTTCGTGAATTGTGAAATGTGACTTCATGAAATTGAAAGGTTACGTGAAAAATTTATTCCCCGAGAATTTGTCAAGTGCAAATTAATTTAGGTTTTCGGTTGAACATGGATGTCAGTCAGATCCTAAAGAAATGAGTTTGCTTCTCGGATATATAGAAGACATTTTGCAAAAAAATGCATAGGTTCTCCTGTCATCCGCTGGACTAGTGAATAAAAGTGTGCCACATTGGGAGTTTTATTTAACATGCTTTAGCTGTGTTCGTAGACACACTATTTGCTATGAAATGTAGAACAATGTTGTAAAGAGACAACATTTAATAAATAGAACAGATATCCCTTTGAAGCTTGAGCGATGGGACGCTGTTTATGTTGTTGAGAAGCGGGCGCATCTAAGAACCAGCATTCAGCTTATTAAATACGGCTTTCGAGCCCCCCTTCTAGACAGCTACCAATAGAAATTTCTTGCTATGGGTTACTATTAAAACGGATAACTACACTCATGTTCTCTTGGAAACATTCTGCTTTTCTTTCGTTTGTTTTCTGCACGTTTTACAATCTCAATATTGCCGCCAATCTTTGTAGCGTTTGTTTGTTGTGTTTATTTGTTAATGCTTCAAGGGTGCCGGCACGCCGCTTTATCGCTTCGTTTGTGAGGCAAGACGCGCCTAGAATTATCTCGATTGATCGCATCCAGGCGGAGCCAATTCTACTTTGTGCCAGAAAGTTCTAGAACCTTCCACGCTTTATCTCGAAGGTTCACTATCAGCTTTAAAAAGAGCACGGCCGACAGCGGCGGGCATTCTGTACGACGACCGCCGTGCACGCTTGTTGATACGCCGCCGCCGAGTGATTCACTTTGCGGGCGCAAGTCAGCCCGAATAAAGAGTTTAGTTTCGAAGACATTCTCGCTGTGTTCCTAGCTGTTCGCCGGACTGCAGTCACCACTACGTGACAATATTTAAAAATACATTCTTGATAGTTTCATCGGAATTTCTTAAAAACAGGATATATTTGCACTTCAGAAATTTTCTTTTTGAGCGCATTGCTTGCCCACAAGAATATTTATGGTACTTACTTCACAACAGGAAAAAGAGATCTCTGCATTTTCGTGGAACCTTCTTTGCGACGGATGATTCGAGAAAAGACCCTGTAACTAACCGTACAATCTACAACGGAGTTACAATTAGGAAGACAGGTAATATTTATGTGTAATCTTCTGCCAAGTCTTTTCGTGGGATAAAAAACGGTTTTAATCAGAAGGATCCGTATATTACGCTCTAGTTTCGGTGTATATTGGGGAATCATACCTGCTTAATGCTTGAAAAATCAAGAAGCTGAAATGGACTGCGCATGCGAATGCTTAAGCTGTGATAAGTATACTCAAATTGGACGTACGTTTACTTGGCAGGAAACATTTACAGGATCAGGATGTTCATAAAAAAATATCTTGCATGGTCCCTGAAGCGAACTGCATAAAATGCCTGTATTTCCTGAGAGTCGTACATGCTATATGTTGTGGTTTCAATAACTGCGGATGGGTTCCCGAGGCAGCGCTGCTCTTAAATGTTACTGGTGCCGACGCGTCTTCAATTTCAATCGGTTTTAGAAATGCTAGCACAAAACATTTTCACAGGTAGCAGTGCACAAACATATGCCTGAGGAGCTCTTAAATGTGCCGAGAAAATAAACGCGCTCGAATGAAACATTGTGATTCAGGGGCTGCAATGACTGTCCAATAACTATGCAAAAATTGCATAGCCACCAACTGCAATGAAGTAATGGTATTATGGGGTTGATATAAGCACTTGTCCGTGTCGGTTTCTTGTGTTCGTGTACTTCTTCAGTCCATATCATGCACCGACTGGCCCAGGAAGTTTTCCTTGAGTACTAAAATCCGTACGCCTTATGGCCTATACATTTGGGTTTTTTCGTATAAATTGGACATCATTTCCACATGATCTGCATGACACCATATGTGGCTCGCATCATTTTGGATGTTCCGTAAGGTGGTTCTTATGTGTAGAGTATGGGCTGCTCAGAAATCTGGTGTGGAATAATTCCCTAGGGTGGAGTTATTAGCTTTTGTTTTTGAACATGTGTTTTATTGGTGGGCATCAAAGATTTTTCCGACTTCTCTGGCGTGTAATATTTCTGCTCACGGCTGCACGGCAGCGAAAATATGAACTGCGGGGATCGGATGGGAACGATGTTTCAGTTTTCTACACCAATCGCACTTTGTACTTACGGGCTTGTCGGGCACTATTAAAATTAAGCCGCTTACAAAGATTTTATGCTTTTTAATAACTGCATGATTGAAAAGTGCGTGAACCACCTGTTGTATGAATTATCCTTGTAAGATTTACACAGCGCAATGTTAATCCTTCTATTTACAGGAAAACATGGCACAACTCATAAACAACGTGGAATAAATTCCACTTTGCTTTACAGTGACTACGGAAGCTGTTCAATTCTATATTCAGGTATGATTATTTCTGTGTACTAACGCAAACTGAAAAAAAAACGGAATTGCAAAATGAGGAGAGAAAAGAGAGAGGAAGGAGATAGCGAATATCTGTTTATTATGGCTGCAGGCTAAAATTATAATGTTGAAGAAATTTGGCTTAAAATGAGATTTTATATTTTCATGATTGGATACTCAAGATTGTGTAGTCGTGAGTCTTAGCTAACGAGTAAGTGCGAAACAACTATTAATGAAAAGGTAATGCTGTGACGTGCAAACAACTGAAAGTGTTAACGAAGTAAATGGAATGTTTCATAAGTGTCTTACTAGGAGATCGAACTGGTGTGCATTTACGTACTGGCTACATAACATAAAGATAAACATACAACAAAAATTTCGTTAACACACGCGAAAATGAAAATATGCCAGAGGTGTTTCACGGCTTCGTAATAGTTCTAAAATGCACAAATGACAACAATGTAGCACATTTGTCAATGAACTGCACACTTTCTTACCACTAGGGTAACTTTTTCTCCGCTGTATTTGAGGTGGGGAGACTTTGCGAAAACAAATATAAATATGCTGTAGGTCTAGCATGATGATTGCTATGCAATAAAAGTTCACGTTAATAATTCATAGAAATAATAGATAAAAAAAGCAGAGAATGAGAAAATGAAAAATTAACACCTGACATGTAATCTTAATTTGAAAAATCTTTCTAGGTTTTCTTTCAAATCCGTTATGACAGAGCTTTCAAGTTGTGAGTTTACAAAGGCGCACTTTAAAAGCACAGGTTACATGCGAAAATGATAAGCCTACAAAAAACATACGTTTTTTGCGCACTGAAATATTCAGCTTTCAAAGCATTTATTTGAGGGGTAAAGAACCCCAGGTGGTCGAAATTTCCGGAGCCCTCCACTACGGCGTCCCTCGTAGACTGAGTTGCTTCGGGACGTAAAACCCCGTGAACGAAACAGAACAATTTATTTAACAGGTAGACAGCATATATGTTCGAGGAATCTAGTTTACCTGAATTTCTGCCTACATTACTGCTGCTGGTAGAGTGTAATATTCAGAGATGTTTGGAACACACTTCTATGAAAAGAAGGCACCAGAACACTCAAGCCCTGTGCTGAGAAAAACGAGTGGAACGTCCTTGTGACGTGATAAAAATATTGCGTGATCACAGAATACATCGTCATATATGAGAGTGTAGCCACCTGCACTGATCCTTTTGGTTTTTCTCAGCTTATTTTTTTGCTTAAACTGTGATTGTGCATTTAGTCAGATTTTACCTCCTTGTGCGCTTAAACGTAGCCGGGTAGACATCCAGAAAGGTTGAACGGTGCCGCTTAAATTGAAGAACAGCTTTTTACAGACGACATAATTGAATTTTCTAAATGCAGGTTGTTCAACAGTCTTCTGCTCGCAAATGTGCATTTTAATCACCTGCCACAAATGTGAAATTGTTTGGTTTATGGGGTTTAAAGGCCGTTGTACGATCGTTTTTGGGCGGATCCGCCAGCGAGCGAACCGCTCGCTTTCGGCCTTCGCTCGTGCGTGGGGCGGAATGGGTGTTGTACGATCATTTTGGAGCTGGCGGACGAGGCGGATGGTTTAAAGCGTTCCGATTGGCGCGCCCGGGATTGCCGTCTGTCCAATAGCATGCTCCTGTTGGCAACCTAGACGGCGCGAAAACGTGGTCTTTTTTTGCTCCTCGGCGACCGGCACCTAGGCTGAACTTCGGCATAGCCATGGCGTGCCGAAGTTCAGCCGGCAACAGGGCGAAGAACTTTGCACACGCAAAGGTGACGCCACGCGGCGAACCACGGAGATGCGAACCGGTTTCAAAGTGAATCGTCTTGTGGGTTGATGCCTTGATTCCCCGCTGTGCCCGCGCATTGAGCCGCTGCGAAAGAGCTTCCGTACTACTGGGGCACGTGATGGAGGGCGAAGAAACGGGCGCATGTACAGTATGGTAGCACTCGAAATTAAGGCAGGCTGTGACCTGTACATATCCGCGTGAGCGAATTCGGAAGCACATATTTGCGGAATCTGTAACGCGTACCAATCCCACGGATGCCGGGATGGATGCGCGCAATGTCAAGACCGCATACTAGGGGCATTTAAAATGAAGGATGTCAAATTTTCAGAAAGGAATGCTCCGACGGTCATACAATGACAAAGGATAACAATTTAACTGACAAAAGAGATTATGAAGTCTGCATTTATTGGGAGAAGCCCAAAAAACAACTAAGACAGGCGGAAAATGACATTATGGAGGAACATATGTACCAGTGAACAGCCTCAAGAGGGAACAGTTATTGATGGATGAACTGAGGGGGCTAATTAGAAGCACTGTCCCCATAATGGGACAGAGGTGTGAAAAGGCCCAGGGAAAGTACCTGAAGGCATTCCTGAGGTTATAATTGAAAAGCAGGATTAATAATAGCCATCATGGGTGAACTGACACTTACTGGGAATTCTTGCATGCAGTGCTGTACAGTTGGATACTAATTACCGCACATGCATTTGAGCATTGATCTTGCATAGTGATGGAAATGGGGCAATAGCTGCTGGGTGGTAACTGGCAAAGGCCAGCATTCTGAAGTAAGAAACAGTACGTGCAGCATGCACTCCATACATGCGCATACACAGTGGTTCCTGCACTCTGTCGTTTGTTGCCACAAAATTGTTGCATAGGGTTCTCTGTGCTGCTGAATGATAGCAGTGATGTCGGGTGAATATGACTGTTATTATTTTCAACTGGTAACCGTCTGTGCAATCAAACACATGCTTTTAGTGAGTTTCCATTGTTTGCAGAAGCAAACCGACATCCTGAGTGGAGTACCTTAACACAGACGTATACCTACCTACAACATAACTGCAAGTAAAAAAATAATGGTGCATTTCATGACAATGGTTTGCTGGATTTGAGGATGGTGACCTTGTGGAACCCACATCAAACATCTGAGCAAGATCAAATTGCTGTGACTGAAATTTTATGATTCTGGTTCACATACCGCGTACCTCATGTATAGTAGGATAAAACTTAAAAGAAACAGCAGTTGTTAGCACTCGGTCATGGCCCGAGGCATCCTGTATTACTCCACTAACCAATAACAGTAAACAAAATTAGTTGTTCGATGCTTGACTTTATTAATCTATCCAGGTATCAGAATTCTAGAAGTTATCATTTTTTCTTGTAATAAGCTTCTTATGGTAGTATACAATAAAAGTTTTAACAGCGGACTACTTTTCTTGGCGCAGAAGAATTCTGTGCGGCGGTCCAGATGGCAGAGCTTCACTGCAGACTTAAATTGAATCTGACTATAGTGTTCGGTGATAACATGTTCTGACAGCCAAAAACCAAAACTGAACATTGGTTGTTGACTGAGCTTAGATGCCAATTCAATGCAAACAAAAATATTTGTTGTAGGAATAGATACGCATAGTTAACATGAAACAAAAAGAGACAACCCGCAACAAACACCTCACAGATACTGCCAACTGTCCAAAGCGATATCACGAACAGTGTATGTTGGACTGTCCTACACAAGAGGTGACGTAGAGCAGATGCCTCTGTGTGCTCTTAGATAAAAGGGAATAGTACCGAGGCTTAGTCCATGCTACTGCTTCTGACGTCAAGGTGACCTTGACAAGATTGGTTGTTGCATCTGTAGAGAGGGCATCTGCTGCTGCTGATGTGGACTGCTTGTTCACAGCCTTTAACAATGCTCTGTCATAGCACGTTAAAGAACCCCAGGTGGTCGAAATTTCCGGAGCCCTCCACTACGGCGTCTCTCATAGCCTTAGTCGCTTTGGGACGTTAAACCCCATAAACCAAACCAAACCAGATCATTTTTGCCCAGCTTGGTTCTTCAGCTGTGGGAAATCCAGCATCACCTGTATATCATTCTTCTTGTGTCCCTGTTCACTCCCGCCGCACTTCAACTCTATCCACATCATAGTATGTGTGGTCAAATGACATCAAACACGCCACTGTCTCTCATTAAAGAAAAGGTGTATGTGTGTATTATGCATGCATGAAAAAATCAGCATATTTTAGCATGTTACCATCAGATATGAATGCATCTATACATGAGGAAATTACAATGTTCCCAACCTTTACTAATATGGAAGATCAGTGTTAACTGCAGGTGTTTACAATATCACAGAAAAATGACGACGCAATAATACTGATTTCTTTTCTGATTTTTTTTCGTCATGTTTTTCACACCATTACGAAAATCGAAATAGAAATACCGCTCAGTGGCTTCAAAGCGGATATGGTGCGCATCACTGTACTGAAGTGCACGATTTTGTTCTGCAGTGACAGTGGGCAGGCCGCTTCCTTTTACCAGTGCTTCCTGAGGTGACATTGCAGTGAACATTGTGCAAACCAGTATGCAGCATAGTAAACAAGTGTGGAAAGTTCTGTTGAGAGCCAATCAATGTTGACATGCACAGAAACAAGGTGGCGTATTGTGAGTACGACCACAAAGCATTCATAACTGTCCCATGAATTTAAAACAAAGTGGTTGCTTCATATTTCAGAAAAGTATACATGTGCCATCCTCATTAATCCATACATAATTAGATAAGGGAGTAAGTACACTGGCCTAGAGGTTAAGGAAATGCAAGAACCGATTTGGAAAGTTTACATAGCAAATATTGGCGGAGACTAGGATAGAATGCGTTGTATAGTCAAGGGAACGGGAACTGCTTCATATTTTGCAGTTACCTCAAACAAACACAATCATATCAAGCAGAATGCGAAAAAGTTAATTTTCAGAAATAAGAGCTATGATATCTCAGGACAGAATGAATTGAAAAATAAGCCATTGAAGTATGTGTGGGCCATAGATGCTTAAGTTCTCCAGTAAAGCTCTACAGCAATCTTGAAGGTACGTCCTTTCTGATCAGTAAAAAATAATATGAGAAATTTTAAGGGCAACTATGATTCCCAAAGCAGCAAGCAAAAGAGAGAATCTGTATTTGTTAATCGATATCCGCACCACTTGTTATATATAGAATGATGTCGTACTAGTTACTAATTACCAATTTCTTAGCAAAATATCCTTATTCCACTGCCAGTCTGGGTTGCAAGGAAACGAATTAACTGAGCCATCAGTAGTCATAAGGAAGTTGGAAAAAAACCAAGTTGAAGTCCGGCTGAAGGATGACGAAGAAAAACAGAAAGGCAGTGATGACTTTTGTCTTTTATTGCTATCTCTTTGCTGCAATCTGATGATGAGAGCTTTTAAGCTGAACCAATTGCCCAGTTAATACTATCCTTAGTACATGTGACTATATACAAGTTACATGCATAAGCATACAGATGTAGAATTCTCACTGAGCCACATCATGAAGTCAGTGTGTTGCTCAGCTGAGCAGAACAGACAAACACAAAAAGAAGCCTGGTCAACAACAGGTGGGTGCACTAATGCATGTTTAGCTTTGCAGTGAGCGAATGTAGGTAGCTAGAGCTAGCTTGCGCAAAGTTAGCCCAAATGCTACTATTGTGTAAATCTGCCCCGATAGTTCTCAATGAACACGTTATGCATAAGAGAGCATTGTACTGGTTTGCCGAGGTGACCGAGTGACTGAGCACTATATCAGATCTATTTGTTTTCATATTTATCACACCTCAATGGTCCTAAATGACGTTACTTTAGTAGCGAGCTTTAAAATGGTGTGCCAGGTAGGAGCTCAGTGAGTTCGTAATTTATAGCATGATTTCTGTAGTAACCACTTCGCAGGACAGTAAGATACACAGCCTTGTGGGATGCAAGACCGTTACAGCCTTCTGTGGCACGAACAAAAACGAATCTTGAAATTCAGTGGCATATGAGCTAAACGAGGCACAAGAGTGTTAGTGCACCTAGTGCACGAGAGACTACAAGTTGGGACTGATTAGTTGGGGACGTGTTGGTAAGGAGCAAAAAAAACCTGCATAAGATGAAGACATTCAAATATGCACTTTTGGTGCTGTCACACTGGACCTTCAAAAATGGCCTGAGAAAATAAAACAAGCGGCTCAGGACTGAAGACTGAACTAATTCAAGGATTCTAGTTAAGTTAGATTTGTGCCATGTGCCATTAGAATACCCAAGTTGATGACACACAGGGGAATTGAATGCAAGTAACTTGGAAGACGGTGATACTAACAACACGTCATGGTGTAAATATCCTAGGTTGTGGGTGGGTGTATGAGGATTATTAGGTATTTGAACCAGTATACAGTGAATATACCTTTATCGGAAGGCCTTATAAGTTGGCAAAATGTAATGCTGACAATAAAAAACAATATTACGGCATTCTTAGTAACATTAGCAAACAGGACAATCCAGGGCATGCTAATTGTTGTTTTGAACTGAAATGCTGGTATTGATTGCAATATGGCACACACCATATGGCTGTCAGTGAAGGCATATGACAAAACACTGAAGGGATGGTAATAATGCAAGTAATGAAAAGCTGAGGCCCAAAGGAGTGCCTTGGCGGACGTCCGAGATTGCAGGAAAAGGCAAGATACATAAGAATTGGCAAGGGAAATTTGCCGAAGGCTGGCTGTTTAAGCTTGGATCCAGTTTAGAGCTATTGGATGCAAGTTAAAGCACGAGAAAACCAGCCTCACATAAATAGGGGAAATGCATGCTTTTTCAAAGCAAAGAACAAAAGCATCATAGGGGGATGTTGCAGTCACGGTGCATGTCGTGAAGAACAAGAAAAAGTTGGCTATTGCAGAAATGTCTTCTAAAAGCTTGCCAATTTGAATCAAACAACTTAATGGGCCAAAACAATCTAGCAGGGTCAAGAGTATGAAATGTGTTTGGTGATTTGCAGCACATGCCAATAACACAAATAGGGCCATAGGTGCTGGGTGATGAAGGATTATAAACAGAGGGGCCAGGCTATAATAAGGCAGGAAGCTATCTGTACAGCATGCACTAGATATGCCTATACAACCTACTTCCTCTCCCGTTGTTGCTTTCTGTAAATTTCACAGAACTTGATCATAGCGTACTGTGGGGTGCACCGGTGGCAAGTTGGCATGTCGAAACTGTGCTAAGGGACGACGACAGAGCAAGAATTGCTACCCTGTGCAGTGATGTTGTTACCATCGTCTTTGTTCCTAGCGTAGCTTTACCAGCTCCACAGGGCTTATTTTGCAGTCTGCAAGTAGTCATGTCTGTAGCAAGCAGTCACAGGCAAATGAAGGTGGTAGCAGACAGACATATGCAAGTGCATCGACGAGATCTTCTCAAAGCTTTGAGAATGGCTTGTTAAACAAAGTGCTGCGGCTGACCCAGGAAGCACCGCTGAACAACCACTTAACACCAATAAGGCCGATTTCGCAAGCAGCTCTGCAACAATAGCATTGCGAACACATCCAGTTTCGTACCACTGATCCCCGGATCGAAAAGGACCATGAGCAAAATCAACAACAGACACTGTCATTGCCTATGAGGTGCTTCAAGACCACTGTATTTTTCTGATTGCAGTGGAAACCAACATCCCACTTGAACTGAATACTGCCAAGTATTTGTCAATATTGACTTAACACTGCTATGCAAAAAGAGAAAAAAAGCAATGGCAAAGGTTTTCTCACTATTTTTTCTTTTTCATCAAGACTCGTTATGCTCAACTTGCTCTGTGGTCAGTTTTGATTGCATAAGCTGCTGCCACACTTTTTTTTTTTCTGCGCTACATCAATTGAAATGCTCATGAAAAACAGACTTATGAGTTGGCACATATTAGAGATTTGTACACTGTCAATCAGTCGTGATTCAAAAGCGGCAATGATTCTTGTTTCCATGTTGTTACAACCTAAACTGAAATGGCTAGCGGAAGTGTTCAGTCACCCATTCATCACGCCGATATGTTTATTGCAGGCAAATGTGCGCACAGCCGGCAGGAAATAAAAAGAAATGAAGCTCCCGAAGATACATTTGCACTGCACCGATGTTTTAACACAGGTTGCACAGTTTCTCCGGCGAGTCGTAACCCGAGCACCCAGCATCACAAAACGTACTGAATGGAGCACCAAAGCGCAGAGGATGGCGACATCGCTGTTGTCGCCGCAAAACAGTCCTACGGCCGTGCAGCCAAGCTCGCGTCGCGTCACGTCGCACACACGGCAATTCTCAAGCACAGTGCCAACACGAATCGCGAACAAAATGGTAACGAATGCGTAGCCAGCAACAACGTCGTGTGCACGCTTCGGTCGCGATCACTGCAACCATCGCAACGAATGCGACTAGCTGCACAACGCCACGTTCATTTCAGCATTCGGAAAGCACGGCGTGCGTAGTGAGCTCTCGAAGATGCACATTTCACTGCCTTGACGTAAAAGCACTCGCTTCGATCGCAATCACTTTCACTACGCGGACACTAGTCACTGTGCTAGGCAGCTCATGCACGCACAGAAGTTCACCGTGAGCAGCTTTTGCTCGCCGCTGTGCGTGATGATCCTCGCAGGAATTAGGAACGCTTGCAGCAACCACAAACAGCTCCATATAAACACTTCGTGACACCGCCAACGCGTAGGTCTTGCGTCTGTTTGAAGAGGCGCTCTGTCAACTACATCAGCGTCGATTTCAACTCGGGAAACTGTCGCTGCTCGCCGCTGCTGCACGCGGAGAAGTATGCCTCGCGGCATAGGTGCCATCTCTACAGCCACGACCTATGCCTCGCTCCCCAGTTCAGTCGACGGACGGCCATCTTGCCCCGGCAGGAGCGGATGCCTACGTCACGTAAAAAGCAGCCAATCGCTGCAATTCGGTCGCCGGGCGGTTCGCTCGTCCGCCCCAAAGTTGAAATTCACCAACTTTCCTTTCGCCTGCCGAACGGGGCGAATGCCTATTGTCTGGTCGTTCGGTCCGCCAGTCCGCCTGCCTGGCGGATCCGCTCAAAAGCGATCGTACAACGGCCTTAACGTCCCAAAGCGACTAAGGCTATGAGAGACGCCGTAGTGGAGGGCTCCGGAAATTTGGACCACCTGGGGTTCTTTAACGTGCACTGACATCGCACAGTACACGGGCCTCTAGAATTTCTCCTCCAAAGAAATTCTAGCCGCCGCGGCCGGGATCGAACCCGCGTCTTTCGGGACCGCAGCCGAGCACCGTAACCGCTGAGCCACCGCGGCGGCAAATGTGAAATTGTATTCTTCGGTGCTTCGCTAGCATTTTTTTTTGCGGTGCGATCAAGCTGAAATCAAACGCGGAGTATCTAGTATGCTTACTACATGCAGCGAAAAATATGCGAAACGGGAGGGAGAACATTGTATTAAAAGACACAATTTTCGGCGTAATGAAAAACTGCCTGCGATCAGGATGGGCCTCAGCCACCTTTCTACCACATGGTGCAAACGAAAAGAGAGAGAGCATTGTGGGGGTGACCAATCCAGATATATTATATTTTAAAGTGTCCGGAATGAAAAATCAGACCAGCTTAAAATTCCAAAATGAATCTTCTTAAAATAAATATCCCGTTCTCAGCCCAGAGCCATGCAACATGGTGCCATAACAACAGCTCTGAAGAGGAAGATGAAAGATGAGTGCTTTGCCACCGTTTGGGCGATCGGGAAGTTCCGTCCTTACGTATGCGGCTAACCTTTGAGGTCATTACGCGCCACCATTCCTTCTGTTAGTTGTCCTCCCTCAAGGACCCAAACGGTCGCCTCGTCAGCTGGGCCTTACGCCTTCAAGAGTCCGATATTCGTGTCGTCTATGGCTCTGGCAGGAAGCATCACGACGACGACGCATTGTCTCTCTCACCTCTGGCCGCTGAATGGGCTGGCACTTAACCCCTCGTCGTTGCACAATATGTCCACCGAGCATTAGACGGATCCCTGGATCAAATTAAATTTCTTTAATTATATTTCGAAGTACAAAAAGGTGTGTCCAGCACTGTCTGGACTCGTAGCCGTAGGCTAGTGATGGGTCCAAAAATTAACAGACGCTCCTACACAATACACCAGAAACTTGTAACAGTGGGGGAGACATAGGTATGAATTCAAGTGCGGAAATGAAAAGAACAAGATATCACAAGGAACAATTCCATAATATAAAAAAGAATAAAAACATCGCTTATGTCAAAAAAGAAATAGTAATAATAAAAGAAACGAAGTCACGCAGCAGGTTGAATGAGCGTTAGCTCACATTATGCATATGCCGAAAGAATTTTTTTGCTGAAGGCCGGAATAAAATTTTGAGCGTAGTTTACTTCGTGTGGCAGGGTATTTCCAATTTTTGCCCCAATAAAAGCAAGATGTCGTTCTCTATATGCGTTGTGAGTGGGTGGTAGATTAAAGTTTCCTGTCGTTACATTGCTGGTGGGACGTGATGACGTGTGGAAGAGGGATATATGGAAAGGATGGTTCTATCTTACGTTGCTGCTTACGACAGTTGCTGTTTTAGTAGGCGCAGTGAATTGAAAGGTAGTATCTCTAAGCCGTAGAATAATGGTTTGGTGGGATGATCCTGTTTAGAATGAGTTATGACTCTTAATGATCGTTTCTGTAAATACCGAATTGGCTGAATATAACTGCTATAGGTACATCCCCACGAATCGAGGCAGTATGAAAGGTGGCTGTGGATAAAGGGGAAATATAAAATGCGTAGTATATTTCTGTCAAAGAAGTCGCGTGCCTGCAGCAGTTTGTAGCTCCCGGATAGCATTTTCGACACCACTGCTGATATGTGATTTTGTCAGTCAAGCCACCCATCAAAGACTACACCAAGATGTTTAAAATGAGGTGCGTGTTTCAGTTGAGAGTTGTAAATGGTAATGTTCATAAAGTTAATCACTACTTTTCAACTACGGGAGTGAAATATAGTATATTTTTTTCTCATCATTAGCAGAAAGCTTGTTAGCTGAAAACCAGTGAGATGTTTACTAAATCTAAGTTCGTTTTAGACTCAGTTTCCTCGATGTTCTTTCATGTAATAATTTTAGCGTTGGTGTCGGCGTACATCAGCATATCTCCGAATTGTAGTGCACGTGGAAGATCGCAAAAATATTAAGAAAAAAGCAGGGGGCCAAAACAGACCCTTGGGGCACGCCCGTTTGTATACGTTGTCGTGACGATGATACCTTCTTCATTACGATTACCTGATGACGTTGATGAAAGTAACTAGAAAACAGCTCGAAAATCCCTTCTCTAAAACCCTAGTGTTTGGCTTACACAAAACGATAGAATGGTCAACGGTATCGAAAGCCTTTCTTAAGTTAGAAAGACCACAGCCACAAGTGTGCTGTCATTTAAAGCAGAGTTTATTTTTTTGGCTAATGACTGCACTGCAGTTGATATTGTCAGCTTTTGTCACTTATATTGTCAGCTATCATTGAAACCCTTTAGTCGTTTAGGCCGTGCGCACAGTCTGCCGTCAGGCTGTCCACTTCACAATTCGTGATGAACTCTTGTACCGCCGAAACTGCCTCTCTTACGGCCGGAAATGGCTCCTTGTCATTCCCGGACATTTACGCTCCAGAATATGCAATGCATATCACAATGACCCCCAAGCCGGTCACTCCGGAGCCTTGAAGACATATACCCGGCTTCGCCTCTGGTAATACTGGCGCCGGATGTACACCTACACTCGCATGTTCGTCCACTCCTGCTCCATTTGTCAACGGCGCAAGCCTGGTCACCAGCATTACACCGTCCCAATGCTGCCTTGCCTAGCCCATCAAGGATTTTCGACCGATTTGGAATTTACCTGTACGGACCGCTGTCCTACAGTACTACCGGAAACCACTGGGTCATGGTCGCTGTAGGCCACTTGACCCGGTATGCCAAAACTGACGCATTCCCTGCTGCTACGGCGCAGGATCTGGCATCCTTCCCATTTCACAACGTCATACTTCGGCACGGCGCCTTACGTAAACTGCTTAGCGACCGTGGACTAGCATTTCTATCTGATGTCATTTCTTTCTTTCCGCTCCAGCGCAACACTATTGATCGCAGGGCTATGGCCTACCACCCGCAGACAAAAGGCCTGACCGAACGTTTTAATCACAGTAGCTCAAATCTTTTCAATGTATAGTTGGGGAGAAAGCCATGTATTCCTGAAACGAAGCCGATAGTTTTTCAGTAAGACGGCGGGTGAGAGTATACACTTGTGGAGATGAAGCAACACAATTTTGACTTTCTCCTCCACAAGTATGGTCTCCAGTCGCCGGCTTAGTGCGCAGCTATCAGCTTCGTTTAAAAAACACGTGGTCCAAAGACTTTCGTCCCCGACTGTACGTGGCTGCTGATCATTCCAACTGGGATGTAGTGCTACCGTTAGGCACCTACGCATACAATGCCGCTACGCAGAGCCCTACTGGCTTCTTGCCATTTCTCATTCTGTACAGCAGCGAACCATCCTCATCACTTGGCACCATTCTGATTAGTTGGAGTCCACAACTCTTTATGTACACACCAGATACGCTGGAGTGCCCCCGTATTTTGATGGAGGTGACAAACAAAAGGCGCCCTTGTAGTGTGCGATGTCAGTGTAGGTTAAAGATCCCCATGTGGCCAAATTATTCCGTAGACCTCTATTACGGCATCTCTTTCGTCTTTCACTCCCACCGATCTCCCTTCCCTTACAGCGTGGTTTAGGTGTCCACGAGATGTGTGAGACAGTAGTGCGCCATTTCCTCTCCTCAAAAACCAATTTTATTTTTTTTTCATTTTTTTTGGTGGCACCTCGGCTTGTTCACGTCCGGCGACGAGGCGTGCCGAATACGTCTTGGACAATTTACATGGCACAGACAGTTTTCTTCATCAATCTCTTGTTTGGCTACTTGTGCCTTCTGCCTCACCCGGTCTCTCTGCGAGGTCGCTTCCGAAGAACCATGGACCCCACCGCATTCTTGAGCGCACTTCTGCCGTTAATTATATCGTCGAGCCCGTTACGTCCTCGACCGATCCCAGCGACGTGGATGAGCGACCGTTCACGTGTCTTGTTTGAAGCCGCACTACAACCCTTGCGTTCTGTTGTCTCCCTAAATTGTCAGGATAGCTCTTCTTCCCCCGGGGCCAATTGCTAAGACTAAGATGATCGGCAGCTGCAGCAGCGGAGCTGACACGCGCCGGGAGACTAGGGCGCCAACTGTTTTGAGTACGGAACGGTCCTTTGCCTCCCCTACCAGGGCGTCGCACAAGATCACCTACGAATAAAGCCGTTTTCACAGCAAATAATCTAAGTGGGGAAACATTCTTCTTGTTTTTGCCCTGGCTGGTGTGTGGCTGTACACCGTATGTTTTTACTCATAAAAAGCAGCAAGCAAAGTAACTAGAGAATAAAAATAACATGCCGAAAGTAAGAGAAGATGAAATAACCAAATTAATGAAATGTAGTTCATGAATGTAGTTAATGAATGTAGTTCTCTACAGTTTAATGAAATGATTTCAGCGACATCACAGATAAAACAGGAAATAATTCATAACAATCTGTCTTCATCACTGGTTATGTCGCTGGCACGGGTGTCCCAAAATTGAATGGACCACAAAACGAGAGTAAACCTCAAAATACGGTGAGCTATAGAAGCGGATGCGGGTGCATACAGCATGACCGGATCTTGTGCATGCGGCTGAGCTCTACTTCTATTTTGATGTTCACACCTTGTGCGGCGAAGGAGGAAAAGGCCAATATTTGCACGGACAGAGGTCCAATTCAGTTTTGCGACATCTGTACTTGCAGTTGTGGAAGCCTGGTAGGCTACAATGCCATACTCTGTGTTCGTGTAATGTAACTAAACACTGAAAGTTGAAACCAGGTTCTTTCATAAGACTTTTGGCATACATTTTTACTTTCAGGAAAAGGATGCCGGGTACTTTGGACTCCTGAGGCCATGTATAGCGGTACGCCGATGAAATGTATGCAAGTGTACGAAACTTTCTGCGGTAATTTATCAAATTTCGAGAAAGTGTTCAAGCGCTCTAATCGTTCCCTAAGGCGAAGGTAAATTCGACAAATAAATTCAACTCGCAATATTGGCGTTTACAGTCGTTACCTGAGCCGTCATTTTGCCCCGTGATGACGACGCCTTTGCAGCGAACATAATGAATGTCGGCAATTGCAATTGCAGTCAAAACCCCGGAAAATTGTGGGCTTGAATAAATGCGTAACTAACATGAGGTATCCAGCGACCTAGCTTGGTTTTGTGAGTAAGAGGCTGGGCGTTAAAGGCCTCTGGAAAAGAGAGATATATATTCCACTACTGACGTGTTTACACGCGGTGAGAGGCGGGAATGAAATATCTTTCTCGGCCAAGAGTACTACGTTGCAACGGAAGCGCGCAATTTCGTCTCCTAAGATATGGACCATAGGGCGTCATCTCTTAGTTGCGATAAACTTTCCTGACTGAGGTCGGCCTGGGTAACCACCCAGAACCCCGCTGAATTTCGACAGCCGCCTTTCCCAGGCTCTCCTTCTGATGTTCACACAGTTCACTTTCTGGCGTGTAGCCAGCGGCACTGTTCTGAGCCGGAGGGCGTGGATTTTGTTGGCGACGAAACGCAAAAGATGCATGTGTGCTGTACGATGTTATTGCACAATAAAAAACCTCAGATGATGCAAAACAAACACAGAGTACTCCGCTGCGCGCATTTTCTTGTAATTCTTCTGTCACTCCTCCTTTGTCTTTCGATCCTAACGGTGAGCAACGAGAGTGACGCGGTTACTACACGTTTGCTTTCCCGATAGCATATTTCAACTTTCAATGCCATTGGCCTGGTGCCTAACCATGCTTTCTAAAATGTTAGCGGCTGCCATTCGCCTAGATTTTTAAACTTTATGCCTTCCCACTTCATACCAGACCTAAAAATCTGAAAGATGAGAAAGAGACGAAGGGGGCGGAGCTCAGCTTATGCCTTTTTACTTATGAAGTTAAAATATCTGTTCGATGTATTTGTTAGAGTGTGGGGGGCCGAAGAAAATATCAGATCAAAATTTGCCTGCCCGCTGCCAAACACCATGTCGAACCGCCAATTCATGGTCTATTCGGTCCGCAGTTTAAAGCTCACAAGAAACAACTGATGTGGACGCTGATCACAGTGACTAAAAGAGAACTGGGCCTTCACCTTGCTAAGAATTTGCGGCAAGCTTAACGCCACCTGTCCAGTATACCGCTTCAATAAGAAGTTATTTTCCCATACATGTCAGGAGAAATTTTAATCAGCATCTGAAAGATCCTTCCTTGCTTACTGGATAGTACTCTACACAAGCACAATCTCTTTTACATGTTTGGTTTTATAGGGTTTTACGTTCCAAAGCGACTAAGGCCATGACGGACGCCGTAGTGGAGGGCTTCAGATAGTTTCGACAACCTGGGGTTTTTTAGCGTGCACTGACATTGAACTGTACACGGGAGTTTAGGATTTATCCTCGATCGAAATTCGACTGCCACGGCCGGAATGTAACCCGCATCTTTTGGGTCAGCAGCCGAGCACCATAACCACTTAGCGACCGTGGCGGCTTTGTGGCTTACAAAGTTATGTTTTGGAAATTAATTTGTTTCTTCCGTGCAGCATGTAAAAATTACTAGGAGGTATACAGTATGAATTTCTTTCGTAAGCCCAATAGCGCATAAATCAAATGAAATCAAGTTTATTTCATAGCTACACTACAGTACATGGTTACAGGAGGCCCAAAAGTCGAAACTGCAAATAGGGCCTCCTATGGCTACAGGAACAGAGTACATAAACTGGCGAATGCGCAACAATCCGAGGTAAAAAAAAAGAAAAAAGAAAGGCAAATGAACAGACAAAAAGGAAGGAAGTGTACAGCAAAGTAATGTTACATAGTGAGGGCAAACACAACGTTATTATACATCTAAGGATTCAAACAAGTGGTGTTTTAACATTTTTTTTAATTTGTACAATGACATTGGGGATTTCAGTGAAGGGAGCAAATTATTCCAAGTGGAGATGGCAAAGAACGATGTAGTTTGCTTTCCATAATTAGTCCGTACTTTTGGCAACAATAAATTGTTCGACAAAGCAAAAAGCGTGACATTATTATTAGTAATTATATTTTCAGGGAGAAAATTAACACATATATACTTATTGATGACTTTGAAAAGAAAAACCAGGACCTGAAATTTGTGAAGATGTTCAAGGGGCAGGACATGAAGTGAATGGAACAAAGGTGCAGAAGGCTGGGTAAAAGAACAGAAAGTGAAGATTCTAAGTGCTTGTTTTTGCATAGAAATGAGTATAGAAAGATGAATTCTGTATGTGCTACCCCATGAAGTGATACAGTAATTAATATGGGAGTGTATGAATGCGTAATAGATTAAAAACAACGTAGGTAAGCTAAAGAGCGGCCTTGTTCTGATGAGAGCCCTTATTCCGAAACGAATTTTATTAACAACGCAGGCAACATGATGATTAATAGGTTCGAGTCAACAATCACACCTAGAAATGTAGGAGAATGTGTTTGCGGTATGGAAACATTATTGATAGATATTGATAAAGGTGGAGTAATTATTCTTTGAGGGGCGTGAAATACCACAAAACTGATTTTAGACGGATTAATTTTAATACAGTTAGCGGTCTCCAGTTCTCTAAGTATAGCAGCAACGAGTCAAAATTTGTGGTTAATTCAGAAGACGTGTTACCAGTAGCCATGATGATTGTGTCTTCAGCGTACAAGAGACGTTGGATTGTATTTAAGTAAGTCTGAAGGTCATTAATATAGGTTAGAAAAAGGAGGGGGCCTAGAATTGAACCTTGGGGCACTCCTTTATTAATTAGTCTATGAGATGACAATATACCTTCAATACACACGCTCTGATACCTGTCAGATAAATAACTTTTGATTAGAGTCAATGCCGGGCCTGTAATACCATAGCTTTCGAGTTTAGAAAAAGAATGCAATGATTAATATTATCGGAGGCTTTGGTAGAGTCTATGAAGACAGCGCCGGCTATCATACCGCTGTCAAGTTGTGTTTTGATCCAGTCAGAAAAATATAAAAGGGCACTTTCCGTTGAATGACCACGTCTAAAACCGAATTGAAAAGGAGACAAGATATTAAATTTGACGTAATAGGAATGTATTTGTATTTCTAGTAACCTTTCTACAACCTTGCTTAAGAAGGGAAATATAGAAATAGCGCGGTAATTCTGAATTTGTGATCGGTCGCCTTTCTTAAATATTGGAACTATCTTAGCCTGTTTTAGTTGAGTAGGGAAAACTGTTCCAAAAATGACATTAATAACGTGACAGAGAGGCTCGCAAATAAGGTGCTTGACACTTTTAATATGGGAAGAATGTATATTGTATAATCCAGCACCTGTGTTATTTAGGTTGCTTATTACACCTAAAACTTCCTGAGGCGTGCATGCTCTTAGAAACAAGGACTGCGGCTGACGTGATAAAACAGGAACTTCAACGCTTTGAACTGTTTCAGAGGAGGAAAAATATTCACAAAACGCATTGGCTATCGGTAAGGGGTCGCGCAGAGCTGAATCATCTTTCTCGATAGTCTTAATAGATTGTTGACTATGTCTCGTGTTTATAAATTGATTGATCAGTTCCCACTTTCTTTTCGCATTATTACTGCATTCGATAAGCTTGGTTTCAAAAAACTTTTTCTTTTGCATTTTTAAGTGACTGGTTTATTTGTTCAGATAAAATCTTGTAGCGATGTAAAAGACGCGTATTAAACTGTTGTCGTTTTGTTTTTCTATATAAGTTCTCTTTTTTCCTCAGGGATTCCAGTATTTGTGGGGAAACCCAGGGGCAGCGAGGTGCGCGATGCCTATTGGTCGTTATATGTCTTGTACAGGATGTAACGGCAGCTGTTATAAGACTTGAGAACATATCAATGGCCTGCTCAGCGTCTGAACGTGAAAAAATTGCTGAGAAATCTGCCCGTGCTATTTCATCGCTGTAAGCCTGCATATCTAGTTTCGTCTTAACATAATTAGTTTTGTAGTTATGATGGGAGTCAAAGTAAAAAGACACCGGATAGTGGTCAGTGATGTCGACCTCTGCTACTCCAACATTCGGCGAAAGCTCGACATTAGACAGAATAGTGTCCAACAAAGAATATGGATTATGCGGCACACATCGGGTCGGTATGTTTACAAGAGACTCAAAGCCAAATCCACTAAAGCAGTTAATGAACTCTTCATAACCTGGGCATGTACCATCAAGTAAATTAATATTGAAGTCGCCCAATATTAGCGCGTTCTTGTTTTCGATAGATATTTTTTCAACCGTAGGGGAGAAAGAGTCGCAAAAGTCAACAGTTTAACATGAAGGGGAGCGATAAGCAGTGCCCACGATTATTTTCTTTTTGTTGTACTGAGGCAAAAAGTTTTCAATTTCCAGCCACAAGGACTCACACTTATTCACGTTATTGCTTAAATCATCCCGCCTGTTGTACGAGAGGGAGGATGAAACGTACATGGCAACGCCCCGTGGGGACTGCTACTGCGATGGAGAAATTCAGCATTGTAACCTTGTAAGCAGAACAGTTTTTCGTCTGCTGGGTGAAGCAAAGTTTCCGAAAAACAGATGATTGAAAAGTGATGGTTTGTTAACTGCAGGAAGGTAGCTTCGTTCATGGTTAAACTGCGCGAAGAAAACAAGGACAGAGACAGAAACACACGTACACACTGAGCGCAGTTTAACCATGAACGAACAGCACCAACTATCCCGCCAGAAGACTATTCAGGAAGGTAGCAATGTCACTGAAATGTTTCCTTAGGCTCCGGACATTAAAATGTACAGCCGAAGTAAGATTGTTTCCGCCTAGTTTATTTGCCAAACCTGAAGTTGAAAAATAATGCATTCACTCGATGGCTAATGGGGCTGAAGTTTCAGAAAAAACCCGCAAATCCTTCTCGGATGTTATCCTGAACACAGTGCTGTCTGTTCACTGACGGGCTCTGATGACACAGTTGTTTGTCCAAAGGAACATCAATTTCTTTTCTTTCTTTAGTTTCAGCGCCGCTGCAAACAGCCTTTTGTTTGCAGCGGCAAACAGCCTTTTGTTTGCAGCCTTTTGTTGTGAGGTGTTCATTTACGCACACAACATTTTCAGGCAGCGCCGAGTAGCCAATACTTTTCGTTGTCAGCCGCGTCTTCCAGCGTAGAACTCATTTCGCTTTTCCCGGGAACGAAAACGTGCTATCAGATCCTTCTCGTCAGAACGTGTAGGAACCCGATGCACAACTTCAAAATGCTTAGTTCTAACAGCACAGCTGACCTCGTCGCCCACTTTTTGCATTATCTGGTTGCAGTCCTTACCTTGTGCATGCCTTTTATTTCAAGATTGTTAAGACGGGAATACTGCTCCAGCTCAGCCACACGGTGAGCGAGCTGCTTGTTGCTATCAGGAAGCGTTTTGCACTGGGCGTCGATGTCAGCTCACACGGTCTTTAGTTCTTCAAATATTTGATTAATAAAAGTCATGCTTGACCTGAAACTTTCAATCTCAGCCTTTAATGCGTCAAATTCGCTTTTAGAACGCTGAGCTAATTCTGTTTTTGAATCGCTGATGGCTTGAAGCATTTCTTTCATTCTTTTTTCAAACATTTGCTTGAATTATTCAAGTCCTTTTGTAAGAGACCCAACAGTCATTGTGCATAAACGATTCGAGGGCTGCTTTTCGCGAAAAAGATATGACAGTCGCACTGTGTAGCAGAAAACAAGGGTCTTGCTTAGTTGCTGCACTGGTAGCGTTGCCTGCAGCCTCGAATCGCCTGTGCAGCAATGATGGCTCGGTGATTCCCGCGACGGCTTATATCATCAGGCCTGCCGCAGAAAGGCGCTGCTGTGGTGCCAGGATCCGTGCTTCGTTCAGGATGATCATGTAAATGTAGATGCGCATGTGCCAGGTAGCGATCTGCAGAAAACAAGGGTCTTGCTTAGCTGCTGCACTGGTAGCGTTGCCTGCAGACTCGAATCGCCTGTGTAGCAATGATGGCTCGGTGATTCCTGCGACGGCTTATATCATCAGGCCTGCCGCAGAAGGGCGCTGCTGTGGTGCCAGGATCCGTGCTTCGTTCAGGATGACCATGTAAATGTAAATGCTCATGTGCCAGGTAGCGATCTGCAGAAAACAAAGGGCTTGCTTAGCTGCTGCACGGGTAGCGTTGCCTGCAGCCTCGAATCGCCTGTGCAACAATGCTGTGAAGCAATGCAGAATGCTACTCAATCTCTGAACTCTCATAATATCGCAATATCTCACGAGTATAGAGTGCCCTAGACCTCGATTACGCAGGGAGAATTATTTATTCTATAAAACAGAACCATAGATGACATCGGAATTTGTTCCCTTCTTTTGTGCTTTACTTCTCTCCTTTTTGAACATGACATGTATTTTCACATTTGCGCAAACCACTGCCTTCTGGATTGTAAGGCACCTGAAAAACTCTCTTCACCACAGGATTGAGAGCGCGATTAAAATATATTGCAATGTGGTATTGCGCCATAGGTAGGTCACCATTTGTTCCGTAATTTTTGTGAGCTCTGAACTGACTGTGGAGCCCAAATAAAAATATGCACATTTCAAAGCAAACTATGCACTGCATTACTAATATATTATTCTGAACGAGCTGTGAGCGCTGAATAAAATAAACAAATTTACAGTGGCAGTCATTGCGAGAAAAGCGCGCTTTACGCGTCATTTCACTCTCATATACCACTTCGGGGTGTTTGCGATTTCGACAGCTGCCTTAATCTGACTTCCTCTTGTATGCTGCTGCCACACGTGCTTCTTACCTCCGGTAGTTGCTTATATGTACACTGGTGCCTGTCAGTCTTGTAGTACCAGCTTCACTGAGTATAAGTACTTCTGACTGAAGAGGCAGCTGTGAACCCGAGCCTCAGTCCTAAAGGCTGGTTGTACTAACACAGGCTTCTTGAAAACCATCAGGATCATTATTAGCCTGATTCCGCACACTGCTGTAGAAAGGCCTCTCCCGTATTTCTCCAACAACCCTGTTCTGTTCAAGCAGCACCTGAGTCTTAACTGAAAAATTCCTAATCTTATTCAACCACCTGGTTTTGCCGTCCCCTTCTCATCGCCTTGCTTGCCTTCTCATCGAATGCAGTTCGGTACCCTTAAAGGCAACCGGTATCTTGCCGTCGCAATACATGCTATGCAGAAGCCCCTTTCTTCTTTTTTCGGCTTTAATGTCATTAATTCTCGTTTGCTCCCTCACCCATCTGCTTTCCAGTTGTCGCTTAACTTGTAAGGGTTCAGCTTAAGTTAAGCACAACGTAGCCAGCTACAGAAAAATATTATAGTTGCAACATTAAGGGACAGGAAGCCAACGGAGTAGTTGAGGGAGCAAACGCGTGTTCATGCTATCCTAGACTAAATTAGAAGGAAGGAATGGGCTTGGGTAGGGCATTTAATGGGTAGGCAAGGTAACCGCTGGTGCTTTAACGGAGTGGGATCCAAGAGAAGGCAAACGTAGACTTGGGGTAGGCAGAAACTTAGCATGGCAGATGAGATTAAGTTTGCGGGCTTACGGTGGCCGCAGCTGGCAAAGAACAGGGTTAATTGGAGAGACATGGGATTGCCCTCTGCCCTTCAGTGGGTGCAGTTAGGCTTATTTTTATGAAGACAGTTTCCTTTTCCATAGCCCTCCACCTGCTATTGTTCTCCCATTTACTTAGGTCTTGTGGGCACGATCCGTGATCACTACCTGCTCTAAATGGATGCACTCTGACGCTACTGACAATGCTTTGCTACCTATTGTGAACTGCGGATCTTTTCCCCCACTTTTAATCGAAACTTTTGATTTTTGCGTCTTGTCTGTTACAGCCACCATTCCACTTTGCTTTTCTAAGCCAATTATCGTGCCTAGCCGTTCGTCCCTTGAATCACTTAACAGTGAATCGCAACTTACTAAGGTGTTCTTCTTAAACTTTTATACCCAGTCTTCCCAAGCCAGTTTCCTTAATATGTTCGTTTAACAACATACTGCGAATATCACCGCGAAGATCGTGTCTCCTTGGCTGACGCCTTTCCTGATAGGTGGTCCGTAGTTTATCACTTTGCCTGTTAAGAACTACGGTGGTTGTACAGGCGCTATAGATACTTTATAGCACGTTTACATACGTCTCTTCTACACCGGTGTTCCGGAATGCCTACATGAGCGTTGGTGTTTCGACTGAGTCAAACGATTTCTCTTAACATGTGAAAGCTATATACATGGGTTGAATATATTCTGTTTATATCTATATCACCTGATTGATGGCGCGCCTATGGCCCCTTGTTGAGTAGCTTGTACGAAAGCTATATGATTCGTTGGTATACTGACGACTACCTCAGTGAAAACTGTGCAAGCAATTTTAGTGAATACAGTTCAAGCTGACCTGTTTAATTTTTCAAATATTTTCAGTCCCAGCACTTATAAGATAATATTAGTGTTGTTCCAAGATTGCGGTACGCTCGAGGTCATAAGGCATTGGGTACACAGAATTGCGAGCGCTTCTAGTAGTCCCCGTCCTTCAACGAATCTATAGTTGCCCGATTCTCCTCAGCTGCTTTTCACCATTTTATTGCTACTATAGGTTTTGTTACTTTTTTGTTACTGCGGGATGTCCAGTTACTCTGCAATGCTGCCTCCGTCATTGTCGTTTTCAATTTCCCCTCTTGCCGCTGATTGGATGGCTGACTTCTTCGTTACTATCTGCTCAAGTAAAGGCTAATTCGGGGTATTCGCATCTGAGACCACTAGATTTTACTTTCCCAGCACCTCCCCGTCCTGAACCATGCCGCGATGCGCGCTGAACATTAAAAATATTTTATTTTCACTCTCGAAATCTTGGCTGTGCCACTCCATTTCGGGTATTGTCGTTTGCGGTGGAAAAGTATTCATTATCCGTAAATGATTCCATCCGGCTCACTTTAATAGCTCCTCTATGCTATCCCATCCCGAGGGCCTACACCGCAGCCACGTACTACCTGGTGTCCTGCATGCATCTTACCTATCTCGGCATTGGAGTCGCCCTTGAGTTGTGTGCTGCGTTTTTGCATTGGACATAGGTGATCGTACGCCTTCATGAGAGCTTTGGGCTATCTGGTCATCATGGGTGGTTGTAGGCACGTAGGCCTGTGCCACCTTCAGTTTCTACCTCTTACTGGGCCCACTTCCGATAAATCCCACCATCTCGTTAATGCAGTGGAATTCGTCTGTGTTGCCAGCTGTCTACTTATTCATCAGGAACTCCCCACCATCTCCTAGTCTGTCTGTTACACCACGGCAGCATAGTACGTGTGTTGGAAACAGCTAGCTTCCATAACCGGTTTAAGTAGCTATAGGTTCTTTGTTCGCTTCTTATTATTCCTGTTTAATATTGTGTTAACGACACGTGGCTAACTACTAGGGAGCTCACAAAGGGGTGGAGGCTACGGACCTTTGCAAAAGCAGCACCTAAAGGGATCAAAGGGAAGAGACAGAAGATACGGAGGGCAGTCGTTTATACCTGGTTTATTTCCTAGTTCTCGCAGGATTAGACACACAATTAAAGGAGAGCATTAGCTGGTTCTGGGGATATTAGCTGATTTCTCAGCCAATATTCTGAGAATATTAGCTGAGAAACCTCGGTCAAACTCATGGTCAGACCTCGGTCAAACTCATAGAGCCTGCGCCTTCACGAGTTTGACATCACCGTCGTCTACAAATCTGAACACAAACGCGCCTATGCGCAACGCCTATCTCGAGCTCCTGGCGAGAAGCCGCTGGAACAGAACGATGAGGACGCCTTTTTCGGACCGATAAGCACCAGCGACTTCGCGTAGCACGAGCCTCATACTCCAACTTACAGCTTCTCATCCAGTATCTCGAAAGCAAGCTTTCTTCACCCCAAGCTGAATTCAAGTGCGGTATTTCCTCTTTGTGGCTGAAAAATGGCATGATTATGAACTTCGGCCCCAACAAGAGCGTGTACCTTCGCGTTGTTCGATCCGAACAGCTTGCAAGAGGAAATTGCGCAGGCTTCGTACGATGAACCAAGAGGTGGACTCCTCGGGTTTATCCGCACGCTTCGTCGCATTCAGGATAAATACTAGTGGCACCGATTGTCCACCAACGTCGCACCGTATGTCAAAACATGTTGGGAGTGTAAGCGACGAAATACGCCGCACATCAGGCCAGCTGGATGTTTGAAGCCCACACCACCACCGAGCAAGCCCTTTCAACATATTGGAATAGATCGCCTCGCCTCCTTCCCACCGACAACATCGGCCAACAAGTGGATCATTGTTGCGACAGCCTAAATGGCCCGCTACGCCTAAACGAATTCCCTTCCGAGTGGTGCAGCACTTGAAGTAGCAAGGCTTTTTGTCGAGCAGATCCTTGTCGAGCAGATGCTTCCCTGCGCCGCAGAAGTTTTCTTCACGGGTAGGGAAACGGCATTTACGGTCGAGCTCACCCAAGCCAGTCTCAGCTACCAGGTCGCCCAGGCCGTTAGGGAAGGTCCGTAGTTTTCAAATCACGTTCTGTCAGGGCTGTCCAATACAAAATAACGTTTCGAAGCTTGGCGCTTTCGTCCGATGTGTTCAGCGCTGCCAAACTGTCGTACACGTGCCAGCCAGTCTTCTACACCTTCGTGTGGTTCTCCGTGGAAAGTAAGTGGCACACGACCCTGGCGAAGCACGACGGGCGTTGTGTACCAGGTTCTGCCGTGGAGAACATACCATTATAGCAGGTTAGCACCTCCGCCAGATGTCACCCAGTGGTGACTGCAGTCTGGAGAGGAAAGATAGCGAAAATGGCTACTAAACAAAACTCTTTATTTGGGATGACTTGCGCCCACAAAGAACTGAAGGAGTCGGCAGCGGCGTAGCAACAAGTGCGCTCGGCGGTCGTCGAACCGAATGCCCGCCACTCTGGGCCGCGCTAAATTCAAAGCTGGTAGCGAACTTTCGAGATAAAGTGTGCAAAGTTAATAGAACGTTCCGGGACAACTTAGAGTAGGCTCCGCATGGATGCCATCAATCCAGACAAATCAGGTCGCTTCTTGCGTCTCAAAAAATGATAAAGCAGCCTGCCGGTAGCTCTGAAGAACTATTAAAACAAACACTACAAAGGTACGAGGCAATGCATGCACACTGTTCGGGAGAGTCTAGGAACAGCAGAATTGCTTTAGTTTGCGGTGCCCTGTGGCTTGCGCTGGTACAGTTCATGAGCAGCAGTATAACTGAATTTTCTTGCTGATGAAATGCGAAGCTCCTGTTACCATACAATATGGCCTTAGTTTTTAACATCCACTAATTAATTTTGCGCCCTTAACATCGGAGAACAAGCATGGTGCAGAAGAGTCCAAGTCGCGTATTTTGCCATTTCTTTGTGGCAGAACATCAGTAACCAGCCTGGCAAAGTGTATCACCAAAAGGGGTGTCTTGCATCATTTGAGAAAGGCGCACTGTTGTTGACAAACCCGAAAGCACTCGCAATATGTTGTTTTCTTTTATATAATGTGATTTTATTTGATTTTTCATTCGCATAAAGCGGCATTTTTAGCAAACTGTCATATACCACGCAATTCAGGGAAGCCTGCCGATCATTTCATAAGGCAGGCTTTTTGATGTAATAATATTACTGCTCCAGCATAGTAATATGAGTGTCGCTGCAGTTCATAAAATAGGAGAGTCATGGTAACTAGTGAGCTGGTTAACAATCTTCTAGTAAACTAGTCAACTGATTGCCTATTACAGATAGGCACCTGATTAGAATTAGTGACTTGAGAGCTGCTGTAACAGTGATATCAGCGATACCGTCAGCGCTGTGGGTAAACAGGTTTAAACAATTTCACGAGTGGTTCGAAAATTACGCACCAGCAAGGGGGAAGCAGCAACACCTTCCTGTGCACATCACTGCGTGGTGCATTTGCCGCCTGATCACCTGTGCCTTCTGAGCCGCAGCAGCGAGCAGCTGTGATGGTGGTGGTGCAGGCAGACAGAGGTGGTTACGTGGCACGTGCAACATGGGGTGACGTGCAGGGTTTCGTGGTGTGGGAGTAGTAAGAAGCGGCACGCATCCTGACGCGGCTTGGACGTGGAATGTGGCATGTGCGCCATGGAGTGACATGCATAGATGGGCGTCGCTATTTCTCCATCGTCGGTGCACAATTCTGTAGTTGCATATGTAAGTGGAAAAATTAATTAATTCACAGCTTTGCGGGTAATGACATTTTCGAATACTAAAAACTGATATGGCTTCTTCTAATGGCAGGTTGGAAATGTCGAATTCCTGACAGGTACCTATCTTTAACTGGTAAAAGATAACTATGCGAATTTAGTTCACCAGCTTACTGTAGCCCTAGTCATACTCATTTAAAATATCGTCTTACAGTGAAGGAGACCCTCTAGCGAATGATGCAATATATTTTTATGACGTGGTTAATCTGTAGTTAATCCATGTAACGCAGCATGACAGGAGATTACACCAATGCACCTTGAGATTAATCGCGAATTAACCCCAAGCTTGTGGGAATCGGTCGAAGCCGTTCGCTGTAGGGCCATCTTTGAGTGGCGTCGACCGCTTCGTTCTCGAGTTTCTCACTATAGCTACCATGGTGCACCTATTTTTTGACGTCCACCAACACTGATATTACAGTGCTGCAAAAGCCGTCTTCCTTGCAAAGCCTTCTTTTAAAGATTAACGGCAGGCTGTTCTGAAACACTTGTCATATTTCTAGGGCAGCGTTAACCGGTTCAGAAGTAAGGGAATAAGTACTTATTAGGATTTACCGAAATGCAGTCATGCGACCACAGAAGAAATTGATCTTTAGGTACTCTTTCTGCGGCATAATACGCTGAGCCTCTAACAATCAATTTTCTTATTTTACATATATGCTTGGAAATAGAGCAGCAGATGCTGTGTAGTGAATAGGAATAGCACAGTTTTCTTGTTGTACTTAATTAGTTGGGAAGAAATTTAAAGTGACTGCTACGAAAATAACCAAGAATGACTACTTCATAGTAAAGTTAGCAGTTTGTCTTGTAGATGCTGAAATTGGATGCACATTTTATTTACAAACATTCTGTACATTGCAAATGAAGTTATGACTTTGTTTACTGGTTGCTTTTTCAGGTAGCCTGGAGCTTTGCACGGGCTATTACTTTTTATTGTGGCAATAAAAAGTTCTCGCCCTTGAGGCAGGGGAGCAGGAGGGAACATGTCCTTCTGACTTGGCCCTGGCCGCAGAGGACGGCGGCGCTGCAGCACTCTGAAGAATGACAGAAAAACACGACATGGTATACTTGGCGGACATTTATACTGGGTTGAAGAATTGAATCACAGTGATATAAAGTCCAGCTCATTAGCGCCTTCAGAGTGGCTGGTGCGCGCTTGTGTTTGAAGCCCTTTAGGCAGGATAACAATGTGTAAATTGTGAAAAGGTGTGTGTTTCAGTGCATAAGGTTGGCGCATCACTTATTCGTTTTGAGCAGAGATGCTACGCCTGTATTTGGCTAGCAGTTCGGTACATCTGTGCCGATATGCTGATATCGAGTGTTAGCCAGTCTGCTGGCTAGCCGGTGCCAGTGTACCAGCGTGCCATTGCGTCAGCATGCGGTTTTACAGTTTTACTAAGTCTACCAGCATACAGTATTACCCAGTGTTTCAGCATGCAGTGGTATAAAGTGTGACAGTATACAGAGCTATAGTTTAACAGCACGCTGCATTACGCAAGTTGAAGTAGTTCATCTTTAGGACCAGCGCTAAACAAAGGACCAAGGAAAGAGGAGACGGCACGGGCGCTGACAACTAAACAACAAGTGTAATCCTTGATGTTTTCTCTGTTTTGTTTCGTTTTTCGCGCGTTTTCACGCTATTTATTTTCCGGGTTTTGCATTAAACCTTTCGTTGTTAGTCACCGCCCGTGCCGTCATCTCTTTCGTTGTTTCTTTGTTTCTTTAGCGCTGGTCTTCAAATACAGAAGTATGAAGTGTTCCATTATAAAGTGGTACGTAGTATGGAGTGTCCCAATATCAAACCGGTTCGATAATGACGGATGGCACTGTTATACTGCGTCCGAGGGGCGCTGCGTTTTCCGAAACGGTATGTTCTTTGGTTTCGGCGGCTATTGGCTTCCGTTATGTTTCGACAGGTCAGGTTAGTTATACTCAGCACTAAGCTGTCTCATGATGCTAGCAGCATATGTTATGCACAACACGTACTCGCGACGTCGCTAAAAATGGTCCTACTATTCTTTATTCTCTTCCAGGCTATGCTATGCTCTCCAAATATACGAAACAAAGTCAAACTCAAATTACAATAGTCTCTTGGCTCTGTAAAAATGATGTTACTACTAACGATTAACAACTATAGAATTTACAGCACATCCTCAGATAATTCATGCCGAAATAGAATCACAAATCCTATATTTAGGCAACCATCTATAAACATTAGGTACGGACCTCAAAGACACGAAATATGCCATTGGGGAAGATTTCTCTTCAAGAATTCGAGAAATCAGAAAAAAACTGTGGAACAGTGCCAAAGAAAATCGACAAAAAGGGGACAAAGTTTCGCTTGCCTTCGACAAATTATTTATAAACAGCTGTGCTTTGTTTGGGATGACGAAACGAACGAGAAAGTTCCGCTGAAAAAAAAACGAAGAGCAGGAGGAGGCAGTCGAAAAAAGGAGCCCACCAACGACACGGGGAAGAGCGCGATTAAAGCACTGACCATCATAAATGTAAACGCAAGGAGCATAGTAAACAAAGTTGAATCTTTAGAAAACCTATTAATTGATCGGGAACCTGATATTGTCGCCGTCACGGAGACTTGGCTTTCACCAGAAATTTCGAGTCATGAAATCGCGCCACCCAACTACTCAGTCATTCGGAAAGACCGAGACTCCCGTGGCGGTGGTGTGGCTCTCTTGATAAAGAAAACCCTGCCGTTTGTTACGCTCCCAGATGTGTCAGGTGCTGAAAGCGTATTCTGCAGACTTCTCTGCAACAATACTACTGTCTGTGTAGGCTGTCTGTATAGGAGCCCCTCTTCAGGAGATGAGTGCATTTCCGTCATTCATGACTTCCTTCAACGATATGCTTGCAGTACTATAATCATTCTCATGGGTGACTTTAACCTTCCGGACGTGGACTGGGTAACTATGCAACACACATCATCATCTTCAGAAACTCTTTTTGACTTAATGCTCTCCTTTAATCTCCACCAAATTATCCTAGAACCAACGCGCAAGCAAGGATTAGCAAACAATATCCTCGATCTTATACTAATCAGTGATCACTTTCCAGTACACCAAGCGCAGACAGAAATCATCGAAGGCATCTCTGATCACAACATGCCATTATGTTTGTTACCTCTAGACTGCTCAATAAAAAAACGATCTGATGTCAAGACGACACTGAACTTCGATAAGTCAGTCAGGAAAAATGGCTTGTACCTACACCTCGCACCTCATACCAGACGCAATCTTTGAAATATATTACTCCCACATTACTCAATAGTTTAGAGTCGTCGAATTTCGATCCAGCATACGAACCTAAACATACCATTAGTCTGTTCTGTCGGCAGAAATTATTATAGTTGTCTTAGATCTTGTAATGTGAGACGTTTTCTGCGCTGTAATTATTGTACCCATGTCCCTTGTAGAAATTTACTGTCGCTTCAATTCGTTACATACTATGTCCAGAATGTCCAACACATTGTACTTCATCTATTTTTTTCTTTGTTTTCTTTTTTTTCTGTGTCTGAAGCGTTACAAACTGTTGTTTGCCTTGCAATGTTGAATTTGTATTTATTTGTTGCTCTTGAACTATATTGCCTTTGTAATATGTATCTGTATTTATTTTTCCTTTGTTATGGTGATGTTGTTTCCGACACGCTGCAGTGCCACCATGTAGGGGGCCGGGGCCCCTGTCAAGCTGTTTTTACAGCTTTTAGTCCCGGCTCCTACCTTTTCGAAAGGAAAGGAAATAAAGAGAGAAATGAAATGAAATGAAATGAAAGGCTGATGATGCCAGCATATTAACCTACCTCGCACATGAATTTGAAGCATTCAGTGAAATGGTCTCCGACCCCTCAATCAATATTAACAGGGTTTGGCTTCATTTTAAGACTATGGTTTCACACTGCATAACTAATCATGTTCCACTAAAAACCAAGCGTCCACAAAGAAACAGTCCATGGGTAACAAGGGATGTCATCCACGCCAAACGTCATGTGAAAAGGTTGCGTATTTCTATCAAAAATCATTGTTCATGTCCTTCTAAAACTACAAAACTAGCGTGCACAATCGCAAAGTTCAGAGATATAGGCAAACAGGCCAAGAAACACTATTTTAATGTAACGCTGCCTAACTTTCTGACAAACAACCCGCATAGATTTTGGAACCATTTCCGCCCAACTAAAAACCCGTTATCCGACTTGTCTCCTGAGGATAGAGCTAACAATGCTAATGCGTACAACACGTTTTTTCACTCAAGTTTCACAAAAGATGACGGTAATCTCCCGGACTTTTACGGCAATAAAACATCACGCATTGACCCTTTAATCATATCAGATGCGGGCATTTTTAATCTATTACTCACGCTTGACCCTAAAAAATCACCCGGACCAGACAAAATCCCAAACGATTTCTTGAAACGATACGCAGAATGGTGCAGCAGATACTTGGGTCTGATATTTCGTAAATCTCTCTCGTCATCAACTTTACCCGACGACTGGAAGAAGGCAAAGATTATACCAATACACAAAACAGGAGACACCACATTACCATCGAATTATAGACCAATATCTCTCACCAGCACGGCTTGCAAGATGCTCGAGCATATCATCCTTAAACACCTAACAAACTTCCTTTATACTCACAATCTGTTATCATCAAACCAACATGGATTCCGGCATGGGCTATCAACCGTCACACAGCTTACAGAGGTTGTGCATGACCTTGCATTCGCCGTCAATAAGTGTAGCCAGACTGACATTATATTATTGGACTTTTCTAAAGCATTCGATCGCGTCTGTCATAACAAATTAATAGCAAAGTTACGGGGTGCCATCGGGGATGGGGAAATTTTAGATTGGATTTCAGATTACTTATCAAACCGGACACAATTCGTACTGTTTCAGAACATGGAATCTGCGACAGTACCCGTCATATCAGGTGTACCTCAAGGATCCGTGTTGGGGCCACTGTTATTTTTAATGTTCATCAACGACATAACCAACAATATCGATTCTAACATCAAACTCTTCGCCGATGACTGCATTATCTATAAAACAATTAACAGCTACGAAGACCACATTTCACTCAGCGATTCATTGAACAAAATAACCGAATGGTGCAAAACATGGCAAATGACGGTAAACACAACTAAATCTGTTTGCATGACGGTAACAAGAAAAAGGCAGCCTTATGATTTTCCGTACTTTGTTAATGGCAGAATACTGACGAAAGTTCACCAGCATAAGTACTTACGTATCACACTAACTTCTGACCTCAGCTGGGACGCGCACATTGCTAACATTCGGTCTAACATTCTTTTTTATGGTGTTCAGGACACTGATGAGTCTGAAACTTGGGAAGACTCTGAGCGTCTTGTGAACAAATTCTGTTCTAGCAAACTTGGTATCACGTTGTCTTCCTTAGCCCGTGCTCACCGCATAGGCCGTTTTTCTCAGGAAAAAAAGAGACCCATTATTGCAAAGCTGTTCAACGAAAAAGAAGTCGAAACGCTTATGAGTAAGGGCTATAAACTCAAAAATACCGATTTCAGCATTTCGCGAGATTACTCGAAAACGGTTCGTGAGAAACGCAGCCAACTGTGGAAGTATGCCAAATCAGTAAAAAAAGAAGGTGACAAGGTCCGTTTGTCTTTTGATAAACTGCTTATCAATGGTGTCTCGTATTTCTGGGATGATCAAACCAGTAGCGCAGTGCGCGTGTCCCTTGCCTGACGCATCCCTTCCAGTTCTGGTAAAGTGGCTGGCAAACCACCCGGGCGGCCAAACGCGCAGCGTTGCTCCAATTACGATGTCAGTTTTCTGTACACTAACATAAGAAGTGTTCTTTCTAAAAACGTAGCTCTTTCTTCTTTAATTGATTCATGCTGCTCCTCGGTCATCGCCCTTACCGAGACTTGGTTAAATGACATGGTTCCTGATGATGTCATTTTCGCCTGTGACTCCGAATTCAACATATTTCGTTGTGACCGCACGGGCCGTAGAGGTGGCGGTGTTCTTCTGGCTGTCAATAAAGTGCTCACTGCTGTGCCTATCGAGGTCACGTCGTACATAGAATCGGTATGGGTTCGGTTGAGTTGTGGTCCCACGGTCGCCATCATTGGCGTCATTTACCGCCCTCCGGACATGAATTCTTCATTCGCAAGTCAGTTTTCTAATTTACTAAGCAATCTTACTTGTCGTTTCCCGAATTCAAGCTTACTTTTACTTGGTGACTTTAACTTTCCGGCTATTAACTGGTCGTCTTTAACAGCTCCTGCCAATGATCCCGAAGCTCAGGCTTTCCTCCAGTCCTGTCTCGATTTCTCTTTGCAACAACTTATTTCTGAACCTACGCGTCGTTCCGCCACTACAGCCAATATTCTCGATCTTATCTTGACAAGTGATCCTTACCTTTGCTCCAACATTGCGCTCTTAGAAGGCCTTTCCGACCATTCCATAATCACGGGTAACCTGAATTTTGTGCCCCATAAAAAGGTAACTCGTACTAAACAAATAAGGTGCTACAACCGAGCAAACTTCGGCGAAATAAACGCTCAGTTGTCAGTCTTTGCTGATCATTTTCTTCACGATTTTTCGTCACGCTCCGTGGAAACGAACTGGAACCTGTTCAGCGTGAAAATGGCTACTCTCATTGACAGATTCATACCCGTCATCAGTATCCCTTGCACTAACACAGCGCCTTGGTTTAATAGGCATCTACGTCGCATTAATAACAAGAAAAAGCGCCTTTACAGACAAGCCGACAAGAACAGACACTCCGAATCTTGGCAACGGTACAAACTATGTGATAAGGAATATCAGTCTGAGTTGATATCTGCACGTAGGCACTTCTTCACACACGATCTACCGGCAATGCTAACAAACAATCCACGGAAGTTCTGGCAGATAATAAACCCCGCTAATCATCCTGACATTACTCTTACTAACGCGGAAGGCAGCAGTGTTCCAGTGGCCGAATGCGCCGAACTTTTCAATAACGCATTCACATCCGTTTTTACCCGTGAAGATCTCCCTCTACCTCCTATTTCTGTCAGCACTTCTAATACATCAATGTCCGAAATATTTATCAGTGAGACCGGTATCTTATCCTTACTAGGGAAGCTTAAAACAACATCAGCATCAGATCACCTTGGCTTTAATAACAAAATACTCAAAAATTCATCTGATGGTATTCATCGCATCTTGTCCGCTATTTTTTCACAATCTCTATCATCAGGCGTGATTCCTCTGGACTGGCGCCTAGCTAAAGTTGTGCCAATTTTCAAGTCTGGCGATCGTTCCTCACCACTAAATTACCGACCCATTTCATTAACTAGCACTGTTTGCAAACTTCTTGAACACGTAATTCACTCGCAGGTAATTAACTATCTTGAAGAGCATAACATTATCTTTAAATATCAACATGGGTTCCGTAAAGGCTATTCTTGCGAAACGCAACTTGCCGGATTCATTCAAGACATACATTCATCGATTGATGCTGGCATTCAAGTAGACTCCATATTTCTTGATTTTTCTAAAGCTTTCGACAGAGTACCACACAACCGGTTATTAATGAAACTAGCACTGCTTAATATTAACCCTCTTGTCATTGCATGGGTTAAAGATTTTCTCTTTTCCAGGTCTTAATTTACAACTGTCAATAACCACAATTCGTCTTTCAGCCAAGTACACTCTGGCGTCCCACAAGGAAGTGTGCTTGGCCCCTTACTTTTCCTAATATTTATCAACGATTTACCGGATTCCATTTCTTCCCATATCAGACTTTTTGCTGATGATTGTGTAATTTATCGCAAAATTTATTCTAACACCGATTGCCAATCCCTTCAATCTGACCTGGATTCAGTAACAGCATGGTGCTCAACCTGGCTTATGCAACTTAATCATTCAAAAACTAAATTGATGTCTTTTACTAACCGAATGTCTCGAATTCAAACAGCATACTCCTTAAATAATACCTCACTCGAGCTAGTCACCACGTATAAGTACTTAGGACTTCACCTTCATTCAGACTTAGCATGGAACCACCATATTAACCTTATGCTTGCATCTGCTAATCGGTCATTAGGTCTCTTAAAACATAACCTAAAGCATGCTCCTCCTCACCTCCGCGCTCATGCCTATACCACTCTAATTCGACCTAAAATTGAATATGCCTCGGCTATTTGGGACCCTTACCAATCTTACCTAATAAATAACATTGAATCATTGCAGAACCGCGCCGTTCGTTTTATTTACTCCGATTATTCACGTAACACCAGCGTCACAGCCTTAAAGAAACGCGCAGGTCTCCAGGATTTATGTCTCCGCCGTAAAATTGCACGACTGTCACTTTTTCATAAACTTTATCATCATCCATCACTTCATAACGACTTTTTTTCTTTGCCTACTTCGATTTTTGACAGCCGCGATCATCCCTTTAAAGTTAGACGTTTCACGTGCAGAACATTTATCTATGCGCATTCATTCTTACCACGCACAATATCTGACTGGAACACTCTGCCTTCACATATCGCAACCACCACTGATCCTGATAAATATTTTAAACTTATATCTTCAATAACTACTGCTTAACTCTTCGCATACATTGTTATTTTATTTGTTCATGGCTTCCTTTTTTGCAGGGTTTGTGACTAAAAAGATTCATTGTATTAGTGTTCTGTTTGTATAGTTTTAATAATGCAGTAATCTTCGTTCTTTGCCGCGCTGCCATTCTTTTGATTCTTTTGCTTACTTATATGTCATGCAAAGTGTCTTATTTGTGCTTTTGATTGATTCTTTTGCTTACTTATTTCATCCAGTGTATCTTATTTGTGCTTTTGTTGTTTGTTTTATATTTGTGGTTTTTCTTTTATTCTGTTAAATTGCCTGTGCCCCCCCCCCCCTATGTAATACCCTCTCGAGGGCCTTTAGGGGTATTCTGTATAAATAAATAAATAAATAACCTCGAAAGCATTACGCAAACTATTTTTTCTTCGAAGATGTCTGCGGCTTGCACCCACATTGACAAAGCTTCTCGCATATACTACTTTCGCTCGACCAGTTTTAGAATACGCTAACACAGTTTGGTTCCACCATTCAGTGACTAATGTAGCAAAACTAGAAAAAGTACAGCGTAAAGCATTGCGGTTAATACACAACAAATATAAGCGCACAGAGTCACCAACTAACCTCGCGGCTATTTCGGGTTTAGCGACGCTATCATCAAGAGCGCTACAAGCACGACTAAAATTTTTATTTCACCTGATGCACAACTACTACAAGATAGACGCATCAAAATACATATCTTTCTCGCAATCACGCCCGTCGAGGCATAAACACGCACGCGCGATAACAGAATACTCATGCCATAACGACACATTCATGTATTCGTACTTTCCCCTCGTGATCAGAGAATGGAATCGCCTTGATCCCTCAATCATAACTTCAACCACATTATCTCAGTTCACGTCACGGATAAAATCCTTATCAATTAACGAATAAAGCAGTTTCACTGACATACCTAACCGCCTTTCATCACTTCATTAGATTGTTAATTAATCGTGAAGAAAGTCTCTCTTATTTTTTCCGCTGCTGTGTTTCCATGTGCTCTAACTTAATTCCTTATGGCTATGCTCCACCCGACTCCTAGACATGTATTTTTCTTTTTCCTTGCTAATGTTTACCTTTTCTTTTATTTTGCGTGTTCCTTTCTGTTCACCTGTGTTTGATTTGTATTCACTTTTTTTTTGAATTCCAGAGTGCACTGCTCAAATTTTTATCATGTTTGTCATTTTTGTTCGCCCACCTGCTATGGTCCCTGATGGGACTGGCAGTATTGTAAATAAATAAATAAATCAATAGGTTAAGATGCTAGGCACAACAACAGCTTTGCTATTTTAAAAATATATTGCAAAAGGTTTTTCGTTTCATGCAGTATTTCGGTTGCATTGTGATAAAGTACCATTCATTTATGACTGTTTCATTTCTTCGTAGAATACAGCCCAAAATTACTCTCCTGTTCTAGAGTGCATGTTTCGAAGTTCCAAGAAAAATTGAAAAAAAAAAATGCTGCTACGTTACACCTTTTATCTTTCTATTATTGTGCGCCTATCAATCCTATCTTTTTTTCAACATGTACATTGTTACTTGCCTTGTGAAATATTTCTGTATGCGCTCACTGGTTTTCATTTTATTATCTTGCTTCAGCGTCAAGTACGAGCTCTTAACTCTGAACTAAATGGCTTCTGTATTTGGTCTGGTTCATGCGGGTTCAACATCCCAAAGCGACTCAGACTATGCAACTGCGTTTGTGAATGTTTTCTTCTGATGGTATATACTTGTCCAGCTCGTCAATATTGCTGTACTTGCCGCACTGTATTCAATAAATGTCTGAAATTCAGATTGCCTTTTCCGGCGAGCTGAAAAAACGCCTGTCTTGAATCAAACGCAACCGCAGCTTGCTCCTTTTCGGAGGAAGATGTTGTCGTGGATTCCTTGATGATACTATGTGCAAGACGCCATTTTATCAACATGCAACGCTGGAAAGCCAACTTAACGAGCTCTTAACCGCATATTTTTTATGCTTTATATCTCGAAGCACGATGCTGATTCAGAAATTTTGTTAACTAGGTTCCCCTTCTATGTAGGCCTTCGATTTCTCTATATCATCTTGTGTTCTAAAACCTAATATCAAAATATGTTTTTCCTTTTAGGTAATTACTCTTGTTTTCGATGCACACCATCACGTAAATAATGTCCTGCATGCCGTATAATCAACCTGTACAGACCGCACAGACTTATCTTTCACGGCATTTGAAAGAAACATCTCTATTGGATCATTTTAAACACCTTGTATATGCAAACAAGGAAGTATCGAACCATCTATGGCGTGGCTTCTTGATATGTAGGGCAAGAAAGCAATAAATGCGAAGAAACAGTACGGAAATTGCTCAATGCGGGCGTTGTGCGCTTGTTTTTTTCCACATGCTATTCGCTTGGCAGTCCATACTTTTCCTTGTTTATTCCTTTTGGCACTGCTGTTTCCACTTCGCCGGCGCGGAAAGATAGGGAGCGTAGTCTCGTTACTTCGTAGGCCTCCTTTGAAGCCTGCGATGAAGATAGCTAGAACATAATGCAGCTGTTTCGGGTTTCCGACCCGTGTGTTGGGTACTATCCAGCTTTCCATGCTCCTTTCCCATCGTTCGAAGGTTCCTTTCGTTAAAGCAGAAAAAGCGGCGTGCAGTATTAGCCACGACTTCCCAAAAGCACGCTTTGCTTTCAAGGGGCACACACGGTTTGTGGGATCGACAGCGAGTGCGGCTTATTACAATGAAATCTCGGGACGAGGGCGAGGTATATAGGTTTCACTAGGCAGTTCTACAACATGATAATGCTCTGCACTCTGAAGCTTCCAGCACTCATTCCATCCACTTATCGCGCTGCTGGCAGCGGAAAATATCTGGAATTGAGAGTTCATACGCTGCGCTGTTTGTCTCTTTGTTTATTGTTAGATGCAGAGCTTACTTCTTTTTTACTTATGTCGTTAATGCATTTCACAGCAAGTTTATTCATATATTCGATAGCAGCTGATAAGAAGCGACTTCCCGGTGGTTATCTTCATAAATCTCACTGTGAGCCCTAATACACATGGCACAAACAGTGGCAGTTTTATTGCGAGTGATAAAAATTGTAACTCGCAGTGTTTAACGTTCCGACGCGATACTTGAGCTATTTAATGTATATGACGTTTTTTCAAACTCTTCTCGATTTCACGCAGCACACGGCCGCCTTTTGCGCCTCGCGTACATAAAAGTGCGGCTGCTGCTGCCAGGATGGAACCAGGGTCTTCCAGCTCATGATCTCAACTCCCTAACCATTGTGACATCACGGCGACGCCATAATTAGCAATTGGCAAATAAAAGTAATTACTTTCATATCGTTCCTTCACTGCAAGTAGTAACAGTCGCCATTGGCTGCTGCCTACCTACATGAAAACCCCTTGCTGTTGTTGATGCATTCAAGACGGAAACTTAGTAACAGTTCCGTTTATATACTTGTTAAAGCCGCCGCGGTGGCTCAGTAGCTATGGTGCTCGGCTGCTGACCCAAGAGACGCGGGTTCGATCCCGGCCGCGGCGGCTAGAATTTCTTTGGAGGAGAAATTCTAGAGGCCCGTGTACTGTGCGATGTCAGTGCACGTTAAAGAACCCCAGGTGGTCCAAATTTCCGGAGCCCTTCACTACGGCGTCTCTCATAGCCTTAGTCGCTTTGGGACGTTAAACCCCACAAAACCAAACTATATACTTGTTAAGGATTGCTAACCGTACCTGTTATGCATAAGCCACAGCTTCCAGTGCCTGTGTTGTAACGCATTTTTGTAAAAATAGAGGCAGTGCAACCTCTCTTCTCGAGCATAACGGTTTTAATTTCAATACATGCAGCATACATTTCATGTAGAAGGATCACTAACTTTTTGGGAACGTTCAGCCCTCAAGATGTAGTTACAGACCACCATAATTCCAAATAGGCTTCCAAGCAAATCGATTCTTGCGTATATCCGACCACAAAGCCGTCAGTGTTTACTACGCTGCTTGAACATCGAAAATGGTAATGAGGATAACACCTCGGTTTAAGCAAATTTTGAACAAATTTTCTGCAGGCACCGGGATGTTTTCTGAAAAAAAAAGGAACAATGATTATAATTGCGATTATGAATTTCAGCCTCCAAAGCCGGGAAGAGCGATTGAAAACGCACTTACAGAAAGATGACATAGATGAAAACTCTTCATCGTGTATAGTCGCTTGCTCTTCAGCTCACTGAGAAAGAAGGCGTTGAATTGTCTTCGCACGTCACAAATGGCGCAGTTGGGTAATGCGACTCAGAAGTCGTCAATCTGCGGTACTTTTTTTCCAGTTTTCGTCAACGGCCTTAGCAACAAAAAAACTGCCAGAAATACGAAATGAAAACACAAAGGTTTCCTGCGTGTTTTTTTTTTTTGAGCACACTGCGTTCACAAGACCAGCTTTCGCACATCAATTCGATTTCACATCTGTCGAAAGACTGGCCAGAGGGTGAGGAAAAAAGCATTGTTCCACGCGACTGCTTCGGAAATGTCTCAAGCTCACCAACTCCGAGCTTTGCGCACGGGATCTGCGTAGTATGATCCTAGGCCTAACTTTGCTTGGCATCAAAACTGGAGCAGAGGGTTCTTAGCGACTAGCCTCCGCTTATGATAATGGGGTTTCGTTCACTTAGTAGTGCTCTAAATAAAATATCAATAAAATCTAGTTACAGTTGCTCTGCGCGAAAGTTTCCGCAGGGAAGCACACCAGGCAAGGGCTACCGCTAGACTTTAGCTGGTTGGGTTGGGTTCACCTCATGACAGCGTTTTGGCGCGAAAATTTTTCAGACAAGACCAAGGCTATCGTAATGCACTCCACGTGTTCACCTCGTCATATGGTTTCACAGCGCTAGAGTTGCCAGCAGGTGACAAAAGCCACACAGTTGCCCCGTGCCCGCCGGCGAAGAGTGAATTGCACCGTTAGAAGGTCCACTTTAAGTACAGGGAACGCCATTCCAGAAATAGAATCACCGCAGAAAGTGAAGTTTAATATATAGCGGGACTTTCGTGCACTTATGCCACCTAAAAGTCGGTAATCTCTCGGTTCGATGCAGCCAATAATTCGAAATACCGTGGTTGAATATACCCGGGCTCGACTGCATGCCCAAGTGTATTACGCGTTTTTCCTATATTTGAATGTAAAATACTTACAATGCTAATTACTTTATTTGTTTTGTTATGAATGTAGTTGCTGCAGACAGTTAGTTCGCTTTTCACTTTGTCCTCTCATGTCCCGCTCGCAGTTTGCCTTCAACAAATTTTGTAACGAATAAATTGCTTACGCAGTGTTGAAGAACGATAACTAATCTCGTTTACATTGGAAAACATCTGCAAATATTTGTACTGTCCGAACTATTAACAGCATGCCCAAAAATCAGTCTGATGAGTACTCAGTGGGTAAGATTCCTATTGCTATTTTCGAGCGTGCACATCACACTAAGAATCCGGAAAACTTTAAGATTTCGGATATGAAGTCATTCGTGCTTGAACATGACGGAGGACACGTTACGAAGCTCAATGTTTAGAGAAATATTTCCTTCCTGCGTTCGCTATTTCTCTTAAAATACCCCTTATTTAGGATACAGTTGGTGATAAATTAAGCTGAGGACAAAATAATCACGGCAAACATTTGAAAATTCCCAGCAAAGCCTTTGAAATCACAATGCACTACGTAAAGTGCACACTAAATGCTTAGAACTATTTGCCTTAGAAACTTGACAGTGTGTACTCGAACGCGCGCTTGTAAAATGCGCCGCACATGGGAAACACACGAGCTAAATTCAATAGACATAGATAGCATGGTGAGACTCCGCAAGACGAGGCATATGGCCCTATTCAGAGAGTAAACTTTGGTTTTCAGTGCGCGGTTGTGCTGTGTACCTCGTTTTTCTTTCTCGTCTCTTCCGTATAACTAGTGTAGCGCGTTTGTTCCATCAAAATATTCCTCGCATTTGCGTGTTTCTTGCTGCTTTGAAAGAACTGTAAAGGTATGCCATCATGTTACATGCGGAAGAGAGATAGTACCGGCGGGAAGGCACATGTTGACCGAAAAGAAGTAACAGAGCTTTTTGAAGACGAGACAGAGAACGATGCGTACACTTGGAATGAGAAGGAACTAAAATTATATATTGTGAACATTGAAGGAGCATATAAAGGACACCTAGCGAGCAAGATAACGTGGGCATTAACGAGAAAAAAAAAGTGAAAAAGGGGGGCCATGCGCCAGGCACTCAAGAAGAATTATTCATAGTTACTGATTAAGATAAGCATGTTCCTCTCAGAACAAGACTATTGACAGGTTAGTGATGCAGGCCTTTTTCGGGTTTTGCATATTGTAGGCATCGGAAATGAGCCTGAAGGACTCGTCTTTACAACTGCAGATGCCGGCGGTACGGCTAAGACACGCTTCACACTTTTCGCACTCTGAACAGTGTATGAAACGATGATTTCTTTGCGACTTGTTCTCGATATCTTTGGCGTACTCACGTAGGCGGCCGTTGATGCAGCGCCCCGTGTCCCCGATGTAAAAACGGCCGCATGACATTGGAGTCTTTAACACTACGCCAACGCTGCATTCAACAAAGTTGTTCTGGAGATTTTACTGACAGCCTCTCTTCTTTTTTCCTTCTGCGTTTACTTTCATGCAGAGGCTTCCTAGATTATTCCTGGCGGAAAATATAGTCAAGAGTGGAATCGCCAAAGCTTTTTTAAAAGCCACGTTGCACAGGTCATGCGTACTTGAAAAAAAATCCAGTTTCCACACGCTTATGGAAAATCTACTGCACAATACCCCATGAATAGTTTATCAAGCATTGCCGAATCCTTGCTTGCTGAGGCCAGAATCTGAAAGAGCAAGCAGACCAATGCCGACCGGACGGTGATGAAAAAACAGCATGTACCCGTATGTGCACAGAGCTTCGCACAAACTCAGAAAGCGTGCGTGAGGTCAATCTATTCCTTCCGGAAAAAAACTACTAGGCCTCTGCAGAAAAGTCAACGAAGAAGGAAAAAAATAATGAGGCCGTCAGGAAAAGCACCAGGAAGTTCGTTGAATGCGCCCTTGGTGGTTTATAGATTGCTCCAACGTCATGCGGCCGTTTCTACACCGGCGAAACGGAACGAGGCGTTAACTGCCGCCTACATGTGCACGCCAAAGGTATCGAGATCGCAAAAAAAAATAACCTTGCCATGTATTGTGCAGAGTGCGAGAAGTATGAAGCATATCTGAACCATTCTGCCATTATCTCCAGATATAAAGCCGAGACCTCTAAGTTCACTTCCGAGGCCTACATCATGCAAAATGGATATGCTGATTTATAAAACATTTTGGCTGCTAGTTACCACAGACGTCTGTCTAGTTCGCTCTCCGTCTTCAAAAGGCGCTGTTACTTCCTTTCCGTCAACTCGTTACGTGCGATATTTAAAGCGATACCGTATAATCAATCATAATACTAACCTCGTTGTTTTCTTCGCCGCGTGTCGTTTATCATCGGCCTACTAGTTACTAGTTCCCTCACGTTGTGGACGTGGCCTAATTAAAAAAGGGCTCCTGTGAACATTCCACCTCGAAAAAAGCTTTCAGGGCATTGACAAAGAGAAACGCCGCTGAGTCTACAAAAAGGGTACTCTCGACAACACCGAAGGCGTACGGATGTATCGACTGCGTCGTCGTCTGAATGGGACGCACTTAGGTTTCGTTCGCATCACGTGCTGTTTGAGAACTGCTTTTCTGAGCGATTGACATAGAGTTTCTTACTATTACCTAGAGAGAAAGCTGGCGGTGGTGCACTTAAGCCACCATGGACACTCAAAGCATCATGCAACGGTGAGCTACTTGTTGGGAACAGTCGTAATTTTTCGGGAACACAGAGTGGCACTACTAAGATGTTTCATTCCGAAAACGCTGTTTGTGTGTGCGCAGACGACTTTCGTGCGAACGCAGTGTGCAAAAGCCATAGCAGTGAAGACGCAACGACAAACGGCGCCAATGAAAGGTTTCACTTTTCCGAAATTTTATTAAAAAGCCTCTAAGGTATCGAAGCAGCAATATTTTTTTTGGAAACTAATTTACTTTTAAAAATGCGCCTGTAAATTACGAAATATTAGTTTACGTAGTGTTCATTACTTGGCTAATAAGAAATAGCCGTCTCTTATTTTGGGGAAACTTTGCATTTACATGCTTTTCTGCTCGTTTGTTGCAATTTATAGACAGGATATTGAATGTTAGGACATTCGTAGTTATCGAACAGCTTTATTTTTCTATTATTTTTTGGCCAAAAGTTGTAGGTCCGCAGTCGGTAGCTCACCGCCCCATGATGCTTTGAGCGCCCATGGTGGCTGAAGTGGTCTCGAGGGGCCTCCACGCAAACTCCCATAGACGGGTCACCAGCTTTCCCTCTAGCTAATAGCAAGAAACTCTATGGCGACTGAGACTTCAGAGTCTCATTATCGAATGGCATCTTTTGCGACGTCCGAAGCCATTTCAACGCCCTTTTTCACTGTAAGCTGTCGCGCATGGTGGCCTCGAGTATCAGCAACTATATCTATACCGTTCACATTTTTCATCTGTGTGACCTAGCTTATAAGCCCAAGTGTTTTCCGTGTTTGCTCTTTGTTTCAACGTAAAAAAAAAATCTATAGCAGAATATGCAATTCGTTTTGTTATGAATGCAGTGGTTGCACGAAGAAATTGTTACAAATACATTGTTTCAGCAGACATCAAGAACGACAGCTATTCTCGTTTTCAACTGAAAATACCAGCGGCGATATTTTACGTACACCTGGAAATGTTCATACAAACGCACTGATTGAAAATATTTTCTCCACTACAAAGTAAGCAGTCTAATGATTACTAAGTGGTTCAGGGGATTCCTGTTTCTTATGTCTATGGGGCATATTAAACTAGAAATTGAAGGAAACGTTAATACTACTGATGTGAAAGCCTTCGAAATTAAAAATGACGAATAATATTTCTGCTCTGACTTCGATAATTGACCTAAATGCCTCTTGTTTGCCGAATGAATCGTGTTAAATTCACACGAAGAGAAAATAATTATGACTAGCGTTTGCAAATTACTAGCAAAAGCTTTTAAATCCCTGTGTACCCGGTAGGAAGAATACTGAAGGCTTAAAATTATTTGAATTACTAACGTCACCATGCGTAGTTGAATGCGCGCTTGAAAAATGCGCAGCAGCACGGCGGAAAAATCCGACCTAAACTTCACAAAAAATAGCATGGCGAGGCTTCTCAAGACAAGGCATAGTAGGTGTGCTAAGGAGGACGACGGGAAATGATACATGATAATTGACAGCTCCACGTTCACGATGTTGAAAACGTGTGCTCTGAGCTTGTTGAAACATGTAACGGCCCTTTAATTTTTCATCAGAAGCAAACACAAGCAACGTCAGAGCCGCTGCACTACACTTTAAACAATCGCACCTGCACAAGTGTATTGATCAGTTGTCTGGACTCTTTGTCCTGTTTGATCTGCTCGCCACATATACACGTTGGGGATATCAGACAAGATCAGCCACCCTCAACACCTACCCTAAGAGTTCAGGCGCTGGAAACTGACAGGTTGTGCACGCTGCACACATGAGAAGCAATCGCCAACTGGTACCAATAGGGAATATTCAAAATTCCGCAAGTGCGCTTTCCCGCATAACAATGTTGTCTTAAACAAGATGGCTGACCATGCGTTTCCAGCTGAAACAAAGCAAGAAAGACTGTTTTTTTTGTTTGATTCTTCCAAAATACGTTTCTTACTTTCTATCCACACCTTTAGCGCCTGTCCTGCAGCCCACGTAGTTCCTTTATAGCGAAGTCGGCCATCTTGTTTAGGGCAACATAGTTATGTGGGAAAGCGCACTTGCGGAATTTTGAATATCGCCTATTGGTACACTCAATCACGTGACGGGGAAGCCGGCATGTTCGATGATAGCAGCTCCATTGCGGGCCATGAGTTCCGGTGACGTTAACCCTGTGCTCAGGTAAGATCACAGAAATATCAGCTTAAATTTGAAAGAAATGCATCTGGTGCTGCTTCACTAATAAAGCCAACGCGTACGAAGAAATACTAATTCACGCTTTCGCAGCGGTTCCATCTTTCAATTTTTATTTGTTATTCTGCGCCATCTTGATTTTATTGTGGATCACCTCGAAGGCCGAATGATTCAGTTGCGGGAACAAATGTACAGGTTGTGGTTGATGTTCGTCCCGAGAAGGTCACATGGAATATCAACCTCGCTCTCAGAATCTCCACCATCAGAATCTCCGCATAGCTTTAACCGCTGCAACACTGCGCCAGGAGCAATGGGGAAACTACCAGGGATCTATTAATTTATAGTAGAGAATGACAGAGTCCGCATATGTTTGCATTAGCCCATTATCGCAATCTGGACTTCCATCCATGAACAGTGGATCCGAACACCAGATCCGAAATGGAAGCTCACTTAAATAGCCTTTGGCCTATCTAGGCAAATCTATCTTCCATTTTTGTTTTCACCGATCATCTACTCAAGCTCACTGGTCTACGTTCAAACCCCTCGTTTGTCCACAATGGGATGTGCAGCTTTTTTGGTTGGTCGAAGGTATTCTGCATGGGAGCAGGATGTCATGTTTGCTTGGCGGTATATCGGATATCGCAGGGATTAGCCAAGCGGAAAACAGATCATGCAAATTCAGTGCTAGAGATCGGCTTCGTGCAGTGATACCGCTCTGTAGCGTAGAGGTGGAATATATGTGAAGGATTCCTTGTCAATCAGCGTAAGGCTTGGAGTGTCCACAAATTTTTCGGCATAAACTAAAAGCGGCAGTACAGTTACTAAGCATACAAGCTTGGAAAACGCTTAAAATGCACTTAAAAGTCCAATGCGACAGAGTAAGCTGTCCTTCTTGCGCATGTAGTACTCCTTCTCTTTCATATATTTATAGATCGCAGTTATTACTGATACCACTTGGCGTGGGGACACAAAAGAACAGCAGAAAACAAAACAGCATGCGTCCAATCAGGAGGACGACAAAACAGCGCAGCGCAGTACGGTGCAGCACAACGTGAGGGCTGCATGAACATGGACATATTGATAGGAATATACACGCTTCAGTGGTTGTCTGAAGTCGACCGGCAATTACTTTATTTTGCCAAATGGTCTACACGGCTGACTTTACAATCCGTGCGCAGCGTGCATTTTTTGGCCGTAAATTTGGTATGAATTTTTTTTTACTTCGAAGTCAATTATGTCCAAGCATCAATTGCGTAACATTTGACCAAAGCCTCTTTCTTCGCTTGGAAGCCAATTTTCATCCAAAGATCTGTTTTCGACACATTTTGCATTTTTGCTCAGGAACCGCTAGAAAAAACTAAGAAACTAAAGGAGGAGTCTTCTGAAACAGACATATAGAAATGAGTGCTGGGAAATATTTTCGCAGCATGTTTATCGCCAATACGGGCTTGAAAGTTGATAGGGTCCAGTAAGAGAAATAAAAAAAATTGCGAATTGGCAATAAACAGTGTTTTTCTTCGGTAAAGAAGGCATCAAATCTGGTCACAAATGCACCAGCGAGGCTGCTGTAGCCGTGGCAGTAGCAGTAGTACTGTAAGACATTTATTTAACCAACATTTGGAGGCCGAGCATATTCAAAATATGCTCGTCAAAAGGGCCACGAACGACAGGTAAAGTTATCGGCAAGGGGTGCTTTCCAGGTCTACTTAGTGCATGTAGGGACCGCAGATCCGGATCATGAGAGGGAATTACTAGAACAATAAGAATGGGTACAGTGCAAATTGAATTTTCTCTCCGATGATGAATAGCGATTTACCAACATCTTTCAAGAGGAGCGTATATAACCGCTATGTCTTACCGGCATTCACGCATGTGACAGGAACATGGAGGTTAACGGAAAGGGTTCGACTTATGAAAGGATCACGCTGCGAGCTATGGAAGGAGAAATGATAGGTGCAACGCTCCGCGATAGGAATAGAGCAGAGTAGGTCAGGTATCAAACATGGGCTAGTAACATCGTAGTAGAAATCAAGAGGAAGAGAGGGTATTGGGCAGGGAACGTAATGCGAAGGCAAGATAACCGATGGCCCTTAGGGGTAACAGACTTCATTCCAAGAGCAAGGAAGCGTCAAACTGTGCGGCAGAAAGTTAGGTGGGCGGATGAGATTAAGAAGTTGTCGGGAATACGGTGGCTGCCGCTGGCAAAGGACAGGGTTATTTGGAGAGATATGGGAGGGGCCATTGTTCTGTAGTGGGCATAATTAGGCTGATGATAATGATGCTATAAAGGCGCATGTATCCCGGTTTTGACAGCGCACCTTGGGAATACATGCACAAAAAAGTTTTCAAAGCATGATTGTGATTTCGTCGTGCACCTATTATGTACCTTTGTGAAGAAATTACGAGTACATTATAGAATAGAATCTGGAAGTATGACGCATCATTTCAAAGGCGATGTATATTTAAAGAATGCGATACGTCGGCTTGAGAGTCACCCCCTGCGGGGTGTACCGCCCTGGAGCGCGACCTTCAGGAGGACACGCAAAAACAGCATTCCTCAATATATGGAGTCAGTCATTCATTAGCTATTGGTGCGTGCTTTGAACGAGACTGACAAAATATGTGACGTCATTTTCAAATTCGTTTTTTAAAACTCCACGATATATGTGTGCTGTGAAGCCTGCCATACCCGCTACAGGTGCACCGAATCGCACAAGCTTGTCGTGAAGTCTGACATGATGATCATCATCATCATCAGCCTCACTGCACCCACTGCAGCGCAAAGGCCTCTCCCATATCTCTCCACTTAGCCCTATCTTTTGTCAGTTGCTGCCACTGTATCCCCGCAAACTTCTTAATCTCATCCGCCCGCCTAACTTTCTGCCGTCCCCTGCTACGTTTGCTTTCTCTTGGAATACACTCCGTTACCCTTAAGGACCAGCGGTTATCTTGCCTTCGCATTACATGCCCTGCCCAAGCCCATTTCTTCCTCTTGATTTCAACTAAGATGTCATTAGCCCGCGTTTGTTCCCTCACCCACTCCGCCCTTTTCCGATCTCTTTACGTTACACCTATCATTTTCCTTTCCATAGCTCGCTGCGTTGCTTTTAACTTAAGCTGAACCCTCTTTGTTAGCCTCCACGTTTCTGCCCCATAGGTGAGTACCGGTAGGATACAGCTGTTGTATACTTTTCACTTCAGGGATATTGGTAAGCTACCATTCACGATCTTAGAGAACCTGCCATATGCGCTCCACCCAATTCTTATTCTTCTAGTTATTTCCCTCTCATGACCCGGATCTGCGGTCACTACCTGCCCTAAGCAGACATATTCTCCTACTACTTCCAGCACCTCGCTACCAATTACGAACTGCTGTTACCTTGCTAGGCTGTTGAACATTACTTTTGTTTTCTGCATGTTAATTCTTAGCCCCACCGTTGTGCTCTGCCTGTCTAACTGATTTACCGTGCTTTGCAGTTCTTGTCCTGAGTGGCTTAGCAAGGCAATGTCATCAGCGAATCGCAAATTACTCAGGTATTCTCCATTAACTCTTATCCCCAACTGTTCCCATTCCAGTCCTCGGAATACCTCCTGTAAGCAGGCAGTGAAGAGCATTGGCGAGATCGTGTCTCCCTGCCTGACACCTTTCCGTATTGGAATTTTATTGCTCACTTTATGGAGAACTATAGTAGCTGAGCAATCGTTATAAATATCTTCCAATATTTTCACATAACACTCTTCTACACCCTGATTCCGCAATGCCTCCATGACAGCTGAGGTTTCCACGGAGTCAAATGCTTTCTCGTAATCAATGAAGGCTATATATAGGGGTTGGTTATATTCTGCGCATTTCTCTGTCACCTGATTGATAGCGTGAATGTGGTCTATTGTCGAGTATCTTTTACGAAAGCCTGCCTGATCATTTGGTTGACTACAGTCCAAGGTTGCCCTGACTCTATTAGCGATTACCTTAGTAAATACCTTGTAGGCAACGGACAATAAGCTGATTGGTCTGTAATTCTTCAAGTTCTTGACGTCCCCTTTCTTATGAATTAAGATAATGTTAGCGTTCTTCCAAGCTTCTGGTACTCTCGAGGTCACAAGGCATTGCGTATACATGGTGGCTAGTTTTTGTAGCACAATCTCTCCACCGTAATTCAACAAATCTGCTGTTACCTGATCCTTACCGACTGCTTTCCCTCTTTGCATTGCTCCTAAGGCTTTCTTTACTTCCTCCTTCGTTACTGGCAGGATGCCCCATTGCTGTGCTCGACTGCCTCCCTCAGTAACTTGATGATTACATTCGCTACTGAATAGATTTGTGTAGAACTCTTCGGCTAATTCAACTAACTTATCCATATTGCTGATGACAGTGCCCTGTTTGTCTTTTAGCGCATACATCTGATTTTTACCTATGCCCAGTTTTCTCCTCACTGATTATAGGCTACCTCCGTTCCTTAGAGCATGCTCGATTTTCTCCATGTTCAACTTTCTTATGTCGGCTACCTTGCGCTTATTTATTAACTTCGATAGCTCTGCTAGCTCTATCTTGTCTGTGGAGTTAGACGTTCTCATGCTTTGGGGTTTCTTAATCAGATCTTTAGTCTCCTGAGATAGCTTGCTGGTATCCTGGCGAACCATCCTACCACCTACTTCTGCGGCGCACTCTGTAGCGATAGCTGTAAGATTATCAGTCATTGTTTCAACACTACGGTCTTCTTCAGTTAAAGCGGAAAATCTGTTTTGCAGCGACATTCTGAATTCCTCTACCTTCCCTCTTAATGCTAACTCGTTAATAGCCTTTCGCTTCACCAGTTTCCTCCGTTCCCTCTTCAAATCTAAGCTAACACGAGCTGACATGATGACACGTGCGCTATAGTTGAAACGAGATACAGCAGAAATCTCTATCAGAAAAGCAGTTCTCAAACGGCATGATATGTATCCTAACAGTGCACTGTTCAGACGAAGACGCAGACGACACCCCTGGCCGCCTCCGGCGTTCTGGAGAGTACCCTGCTTTTAGCTCAGCAGGGTTTCTGCTGCTCAATGCCCTGAAAAGCTTTATTCCAGGTGGAAAGCTGACAAAAGCCCCTTTGTAGCGAAGGCTTCAATACGGGACTTCGGGCTTCAATTGCGGACAGTGTAGATTTGACCTGCATCTGAGTTAGAGGTCAAGCCATGAAAAGGAGAAAAAGAACTTGAATCAATATCCATGACTGGGGTTGAACCCAGCGGCTGCGCGAACAAGTCTCCTTTAAGGCACGCTCAGCTAGACCACTAGGCTATTGCCGCTTTTTTTTTCAACATGATATTTATTACAATGATGCGATGTTTTATGTACATAGGCTATCGCCGCAGCCAACACACCTCGTGTTAAACTGTACCACACAGTCACGCTGTGGATTGGAGAGCGTCGTATTCATCAACTTCCATCTGTCGTTGTTATTGTTGTTGTAGCCTATGACAGAATGGCACATACCCACTCTGGGGGATCGGCCAAGAATCTGGAGGTAAAGGTTGGTATTAACCTGTACGTAGTAAAGGCAAAAGGAAAGCACACGGGAGAGGAACACCGGGGGAGTCTACCACAAGAAGGGCACGGAGAGGATGAAAAAATAAAAATTAAAGAAAAAAAAAACAAATAATAATAATAACTATAAATAATAATAATAATCATAAAAATATATATATATATGAAGGAGTTTGGATTGGAGAGAGAGTGAAAGAGAGAAAAGAGAGAATAATTCGAAAAATCATGAAGCATAAAAAGAAAATACTGAAAGCTTTAGCAAGGTAGTCACTGAGATTCCAGCAAGAAATCTTCAACAGCGTCACAAACAGACCTGCGGCTGAACCCAAGCGTGGTGGCACCAAATGATAGCAAGTGTGGGCTGCTCAAACTAAGGCCAAGTTGCTGTAAGGGCAACTCCAGCAGTCTTCTTCTCAAAGAGGTGAAACGACGACAATGGAGCCAAAAATGATCGATAGATTCAGGCTTACGGCAAAATGCACAGAGGGGAGATAATGCCAAACCAGATCTGTCCATCTGCTACGTACAGCGGTACTGCCTGCTCACCGTCGTCTTCTGCGTAGCACACATCCATGCTTTTGCTCAGATTCGAAGTTGCGGCGCCGTCTTCCCCAGGCCTAACGATACGTGGCGATGGAAACAACAAGAGTAGTATTCTGATTTATTATGCTCTATCACTGCAACGAGCGCAAGTATCAAGTTTAAAAAAAATAAATAACTGAGCTTTTTGAAGACTGGAGAGAGAACGAGACAGACGCCTGCGATGACTAGTAACCGATATGATTTATTGTTAACAATGAAGCCTCCTATAAAGGGCACCTGGCGATCAAGATAACAAGAGCAATAACAAGAAAAAGGGAGACCGCATGCCACGCACTCGTGAAGTAGTTATAGTTTCGAATTAAGAGAAGCACTTTCCTGTGGGAACAAGGTTATTGATGGGATACATCAGTATCCCATCGGAAGCATGCATCAGCATGCTTCATTTGTTTTTTGCATATTGTAGGCCTCAGAATTGAGCCTCGAAATACCGTCTTTATATCTGGAGATGACGGCGATATGGGTTAAACACGCTTCTCACTTGATGCGCTCTGAACAACACATGGCAAGATTTGCGACTTGTTCTCGATATCGTTGGTTTGCTCACATAGGCGGTCGTTGATGGAGAGTGCAGTCTCACCGATGTAGAAACGGCCGCATTGTGTTGGAATCTTGAACGCTACACCAACGCTGCATTCAACAAACTTGTTCTGGTACTTTTGCTGACAGGCACTACTTTTTCTTATTTGGTAAAATTTCTGCACAGGCCACCTATTTTGTTCTGGAGGAAAAGAACAACCTCGCGCCCACTTTGCACACAGTCTTTTTGAGGTTGTGCTAAACATTTGTTACCTCAGAGGATGCCTGCTGTTTTCTTCATTACCAACTCGTCGGCAGGTGTCTTCTCGGCGCAGGTGTCTGTCTCTTATCTCAGCGCCGTCGTCAAAAAGCGCTGTTACTTCTTTTCCGTCAACATGTACCAACCAGCCTGTTTTATCCCTGTTCGCATGTAACAAGTAGGTAGCCCTTTATAGCTCTTTTTTTTTGATACCGGAAAAGGTGCAAGTGTGAAGAAAATATTTAGGCTTAAAAAACTCAGCAGGACTTTACTTCTCAGTACGAACCAGTTGAATCCAATGTTTTCGTTGTCCTTGATCCCAATTTCGCTTCGTCGGTAAGCGGCAAATGTTGGTCCCCAGCGAATTCCGATAAGCGCTGTTGCAGTCAACAACACAGCAGGATGCAGTATTCTTTATTGTGTCATCAGATGATTGAACTGAACTCTACAACGAACCTCAGGATGCTGCTGAACTAACTACCCCGCGTACCGAGTCGCGGTCGCCATCCCACTCTGGATGCTCGGGCCACGGTTAGAGGTGCGCACGTCACTCCGGAGTCGGATGCCCACATTGCTATAGGGCAACCCACACGGATGGGCTTCTTTTCACGGTGTTTGAAAACTGTCAATAAAAACAGAGCTGCCTGAACTAAAATGCTGACCTGAGGCGTTACTGAACTCATTGAGTAAACGATTACAATATACAAGGACGGCTTGCTATAATATTGTCTGTTCATATGCCGGCTATGACGTTGAATGTTTTTTTCAGCAAATGTGTGTGACATTCTCTATATATATCATTCGCAACAGGTATAACAAACGAAAAATGAAAACAGAGCAGAAAGGTTAACACAAAGCGAAAACAGTCCATGCCATTCCGTTTTCCTCAAGCTCACTTGTTTTCCTTATGTTCTTCTTTAAGCTTTTAAATGTGTGGAGTTATTACACATAAATAACACACCTTTGCTTTGCTTATAGTTACTGTTGAGCTGTGTGAAACTTACACATCACAGTTCAAGCATGAGTACGGAAATAACAAAAGTGTAAAAAACGATTTGCCTTGAGCACTCGAAGGTAGCCACCCACCAACACAAATATAGTCTGTCCCACAGTGCTCTTCAAGTTATCGTTAACATCACGTTTACCTAATGAACAGCAAGCGCCTTCCCTTTCAATCATACACGCCAGGTACTCCAGAACTTTGTTTTTCCTTATAACCGTATTATTTCTCTTACTTTATGGAAGTTCCGGGTATTTTGCGAATGGGGTCATATTTACGCCTTAGGTGAAGCGTCCAAAAGACGTTAACTTTGAAGCTGGCGCTAGTGTCGGGTTGTTCCCCGTCTTTTGTCGTATGTGTTCGGTCTTGGCACTTTTGATAATGCATGGCAGAACACTTACGAGAGCATCCTTTTTGTGTCTGGCAGTTACTAGCTTTTCTTTGAAGACATCTTTTCCTAGGAATTTCTTTAAATTTGCAAGTGTGACAAGATACGCTGTGGACACGACAAAAGGTAGTCAACAACTGCATTTTTCCATGTCGAAAACTCCACGTTTCTATCCGATAAGTAATTACTGGTACCACACCGCTGTTATATACTTTTCTTTTGAGGGATATCGGTAAACTACCATTCATTATCTCAGCCAACGTGCGAAAACCGCTCCACCCCATTCTTATTCTTGTAGTAATTTCACTCTCGTGATCCGGATCTGCGGTCACCACCTGCCCTAAGTGGACCTGGAGAGCGCACGGTGTCCATAATGTTCCTTCCGGTTGTTGGCCCTTTTTATGAATATCTACCAGGAGAATATGGTCGGCCTATAATTGCTGGCTGAACAAATGTCTTATACCACTACTACTACCAGGGCTAGATTGTGCCCTTTGGTATAAATGTGACTAGATGTTCTTGCCGTCTATTCTGAAGAAAAATGTAGTTTATTACCAATTTGTAATTTTGAATCTTTTTAATGGGCCCTCTCGAACGTCAAGCCCGATTGGGCAATAAACATACTGTGAAACAAAATTCCCTGCATTAATTTCTGTACGTCTCCTGCAATAGACTCCTCCATGTGTTTGTTAGGTTTTTCTAGCGGTTCCTGAGGAAGATAGCGAAATGTGTCGAAAATTGATGTTTTGATAAAATCCGCCTCCAAGCAAAAACAGCAGCTTTGGTCAAACGCTGCGACAATTGGTGTTTTGAAATAATTGAAATCAAAGTTAAAAAAAAACTTCATTTTAAAAGCATACCCTACAAATGCACGCTGCTGCATGAATTTTCAGGTCACCTGTGTAGACCATTCCGCTAATTAAAGTAGCTGCGGATAAGCTTCAGGCAACTTCTGCATCGCTTAGTTTTCTTAGGAAACACCAAGTAACCCGAAAATGCCGGCTCCTGCAATCCTGCCACCGTTAAAAGCAAACATCTTGTGGAGACGAATCATAGACAGCAGTCGACGTCGGGTCTCCACAAATATATCTGGCTGGACGCGCTCAGCGAGGCTGGAACGGAACAGCGCTCTGACGGCCTTGCAGTTAAGCAGCTACAAAATGCAGTCTGCGCGTGCTTGGCAGGCGTAATGGGACAGTCGTCGTCTTCTGATGCCGGACCACGATGTCACGCTACAGCCCCCCCCCCCCCCCCCCTCGAGCGATGAAGCCATGAGCGAGGAGTGAATGGCGCAAAGCGGATACTCTCGGTGCAAATCGTACGCGACGAGGACTGGCACGGTCGGGATGGAATGCAGCGGCACAGGAGTTGAGGGATCCATGGCCAGGGCTTACGCGATGGAAGGTAGGCGGGGTCTCGAGCTCCGGGCAGTGGTAGGCCTAGCGAAGCGGCTGATGCAAAGCGCAGGGCAGGCGCAGAGAACGAAGACGCGAAATCCGGAGTCGCCAAATTTGTGGAGACGAATCGTAGACACCAGTCGTCATCGGGTCTCCAAAAATATATTCGGCTGGACGCGCTCAGCCAGGCTGGAACGGAACGGCGCTCCGCCGGCCTTGCAGTTAAGCAGCCACGAGATCCAGTCTGCGCGTGCTTGGCAGGCGTACTGGGACAGTCGTCGTCTTCTGCTGCCGGACCACGATGGCACGCTACAATCTAATACTGGACATTTTCAACGCCTCAAGACCATTGGCTCTCCCTCCCAAACAATATTTCTGAAGAGTCAATTGAAGCAAAAAAGATAAAGCAGCGTTTGAGAGTTGCTAGTGCATTTGTTTCTAGGTGCCCATCCTTGTGATTGGTTCGACATGCCAGAAGGAATGACGCCGCCGTCGTTCAGTTCTACATCACAATTTATCTCGAAATCAAAATTCGGCCTTGTGCGAATGCATATACGGTTAATTTTCATCAAACGAAGCCGTTCGTTTTTTGCAGAAGCTCATGAAGACAGGCAGAAAGCATCGAACACACAGCGCATGCATATGAGTGTCGCACCCTAAGAAACTTGTCCTCTGGCACTGGTCCTGCTAAGGACAGGTTTGATATTTACTTCATACACGCACCTATATACAACTGAAATCCTGGAGCACTTGGCTTGAACGGGCATTAGCAATGCAGGAGGTTGGCCACTGGTTCGAAAACCGTCCTAGGCCGGCTGTAGATAGCCCACTGTCGCATACCATGATGCATTGTATCGACGCAACTGCCAAGCACACCCCGACGCAGCCAGCCCAGAGCATGCACTTCAGCATTAGTGTTGCGTCTGCGGACGCCTGTGCCTTTGATCTTTGGTTCCCAGATCTGTTGTACCATATTGCCGACGAAAACTTTTGTCGATCAATTTGCGTAGTTAAGCCAAAGGGGAATTAAGTGGGCTTTCACTTTGGTTCTGGTGTTCGAACCTATTGTTCACGGATCGAAGTCGAGATTGCCATAATGGGTCAATGCAAATATATGATGCATTGGTCACTCTCTACTTTAAATTTCCGAATCCCTGGTAGTCTCCACATCATTCCTGGCGCAGTGTTGTGCGGTTAAGCTATGCACCAATGCCTTACGATGGCAGGTGCTACGAACGGTGGGGCTTGTGAGCCCAGGTTGATATTCCCGGGGACCTCGTCGCGACCAATATCAACTACGCCATGTACACTTGTTGCCGTAGGTGAATCCAGTGGGCCATGAGGTGATCACAATAAAATAAAGATGGCACAGAAAAAGATATATAAATTGAATGATGAAACTGCTGCGAAAGTGTGAATGCGTTTTTTTTTGTACGCGTTCGGTTTATAAGTGAACCAGCACTAGCTCCGTTTAAAACTTTCAACTGATACTTCCGGGGTCTTATTTAAGCAAAGGGTTAACATCGCCTGCGCTGATGGTGGCGCAATGGAACTGCTTTCATCGAACATTCCGGCTTCCCTGTCACGTTAATCTGTGTTGCAATTGGCGGTTGCTCCCCATGTGTGCAGTGTGAGCACGGATGCATTTATTCTACCGTTGAACAACAGTTACAACAAAGGGGCTTGAAATACAGACGGCGGCGTCTCCGCTCGCGGCTGAAGGCTCTCTCCCCGCCTCGGCACTCCGAGAGGGAACGCACGGAGCCAGTCAGGGTTGCCAGGCCACTTATGAGTTTGGCTGTTCCAGGCGGCGAGTGGCTTGCACCTCACATCCCACCCCGCCTGCAAGTCCAAGTCCTCTTGGACAGGAACATTAGTCTACTAAGGCAAAGTCGTAGTCAAGCAGTCGCTTGGGTGGTGCACGGTGACGCTGAGGTCGCTGACTCGCTGAACCAGTTGGCTGATCCGGCTCATTGGTCATAGGTGGCATTTGCTCGGCATTGTCTTCATCAGGACTCGGGATAGGTTGCACGGCTTCGCATGTGGGCTCCATTAGCACTGGGTCAAAGTACGGAGGGTGGTACAGTTTCATTTGACTTATGTGCACTGTACGCGCATCTGGTGAGGGTGTGGCGGAGTTCGTTATGCGCCGAACGTCGTAGGTGACGGGCGTCCTTTTCCGTGTCACCTGGTAGAGTCCCTTGAACTTTGGCGCGAGCTTTTCAGTTCCGCCAAGTACTGGCTCTTGTCTTAGCACCCAGACAAAGTCTCCGACGTCAAATGAGGCGCTGCGGTGGGTGCGGTCGTAGATTCTCTTGCGGTTCGTTTGAGCTTCCTGGGAGTTACTCGCAGCCTCGCTGCGAAGGTCTGGCAAGTTCATAAGCCTGTCACGAATGTCGGCGGCTTGCGTTGTGCGGACTTTCTGATATGGGAGTTTCGGCAAAAATCCAAACAGAAGCTCGAATGGCGAAAATCCTGTACTTCTGTGGCGGGTTATATTGACAGCGAAAGCTGCTTCATCGAGTTTGGAGACCCACAGTGCCTGATCATTGTTGCACAGTTTTCGGAGGACGGTCACAAGTGTGGCATTGGCACGTTCCACCAGTCCGTTGCTAGCTGCCCTGTAAGCTACTGCGAAGTGTATGTTCACACAATGCATATGCATGAAGTTCTTGAACAGGTGTGATTCAAATGACTTGGAATGGTCACACAAACAATGGTCAGGAGCACCGAACCTGTAAAACACTGAGTGGAGATGTTTCAAGGCATCTTTTGTAGAGGTTGTAGGCACAGCAGTTTCATTGTGGAAGTGTCCCAGTATAGGTGCTGTTGTAAGTGCGGCACGAAGGGCTTCAAAGGCTTGTTGACACTCAACTGTCCACTCGAAGTCAGCCTTTCGGATGACAGCTTGCAGAGGTGCGGCAACTTTCGAGAAGTTCGGGATGAAGCGGCTCTTTTTGTCTTTCTGCGTCACGACAATGGCAGGAAATCTCCAAGGTCCAGATGAAGAACGGATGATGTCATTTTGAAGAAGAGATGCTGTTTGGGCTTCGAGGAACTTCCAATCACTGGCTGTGTAGCGGTATGGTTGCCGTCCATAAGGCTTTGCATCCGGCAGTAAGTTGATCTCGTGCTCGATGCCTTCATAAAGGCCAATGTCATCAGGACTGGTAGCGAAGAGACGTGAGTGGCGGTGCACTATTTGGTTCACTGCTTGCTGTTCTTCGGCCTTGAGTTGGGTCCCGATGATGATATCAGGGAAACTGTTGGGCGTGGATGAACATGGCTCAGAAGGAAATACGCTGCATGAGGCTGGCTGGGCTGGGCTCTTGTAGTCTGCTGGCTGAGTTTGAGACTGGGCTGCCTTGTTGAGCTTGCTCCACACGGGCTCGTATTCGTCTGGTTCAAAATCCACTTGTAGGGGTTCGCTGGTGGTATGCGGTGGGTCAAAGCGAGACAAAGTTGATGTTTTAAGTATCACTGCATTGGACATACGCGGTAACAGTTCCTCTTTGCACAGCACAACAGTGTTTGTAGATGGCTGGCAGATAACAGGAAGGTGTGGTGGTCTGAAATGAAGTTCCGTTTGAGCAGCATAAAACCAGTCCTCTCCCAGGATAAGGGGAAGGGCATTTCTCTGAAGGACTGCGGCTTCTACAATTGCAGAGAGGGGGCCTACGCTGATTCGCAAGAAGACAGATCCCTGAGGCACGACGGAGGCTCCTCCTACGACGAGAAGGGGTGGCTTTGTCCACGGCTCTATGCTGAGGTTTTCAGCTAGGCTGGCAGCGAGGATAGTGACGTTCGAACCATTGTCTGGGAAGGCATTGATCTCTCCAAGGCCCTTGACGTGAGCAGTGATAACCGCACACCTGAGCATGGATCCAAGCAAAGGGTCCTCAGTGCGGCCAACACAAGCTGTTGGCGTTTTAGGGATTGTTTGCGTCTTGTCTCGGGAGGGCTGTCTTTTCTCAGTGCAGTTGCTAGCCAGAAGGCCCTTTTTCTTGCAGCTATAACATACTGCTTCGCTTAGGTCTTGCCCTCGTCTGTAGGCAGGTGCACCATACTTGGAAGAGATTGCCTCGTACCGATGTTCTTGGTCAGCAGGTGGCAGGTTGGATATTCTTGAGGGCGGCAGCCTTGCACGGTTTGGTTGCTGGTAGGTTCTATTTATAGGTTGGGAAGGCTGGCGGATGTCTGCAGTGCTCTCGGTCGTGGCAGTAGCACTGGAGGTGATAGGATGCGTCTGTCGACTTGAAATTGGCGCGGATGGCTTTGTCAGTCTAGTCATGCGAGAGTGGTCCATGGCACGATCAACTTCTGAAGCGATGCTGACGAAATCCTGGACAGTCTTCGGGCGTTGAACGACGATCGCTGTAGCCACTTGCTCATCACGGGTGCCCTGAATTAAATACTCGATGCGCTCTTTGTCAGTCAATGAAAGCGGGCACCTTCCAATTATCTTGAGCTTGGCGAGAGTATAGGTAACCAGGCTCTCACCGGGGCTTTGCTCACGCGCACCGACAAGTTCCTGCCACTGTATAAGCTACAGTCGCTCGCCGAACTGCGCTATAAGCGCTTCCTTCCACTCTGACGAAGTTTTTAGCTGGTGGCCAGTGATTTCCTTCCAGTCAGCGGCTGGGCCACGAAGTTTTGAGAGGGCGATGGCTAGCAGGGTAGCGGGTTCCCAAGAGGCAAGCTGTTGGGTGCGCTCGAGATCGTCTATCCATCGGGTTACGGATAATCCTCCGTCGCCACTGAACGTCGGAAGCGTTGATGACAAGTCCGGCAAAGTTGTTACGTGCACTGCTCTCGTAGAGGCTTGTGACAGTGACAAAGCTAGTTGATTTTGAAGGTAGGCGGTCAAAATCTGCATATTCTGTGCGGGGTCGGCGCTGAATACTGGCATAGGTTGGAAAAGCTGGTCACCTTGAGTTGGAGCGGGCTGCGTCTCGATGACTGATACAGTTGTTTCCGGTAGCAGGACTCGTTTTGCGGCAGTGTCAGCAAGGATGCGAGAAATAAGTTCGTCCTTGGAACCAGTATTGTCCAAATTGCGTTGCGATAGTTCATCTCGCAAGAAGTCCACTCTAAAACCAGCGAGGTCCGAGGCGGTGGCTCCCTCCCAGTTTATGAGCGGCATGGCGGCGGCGGCGGCGGCGGCGGCGGTGAGACGGGCGTTGGGCTTCGGCTGCTGGTGCTCGACACACGTTGACTCTGGCTTTCGGTGAAGTGGCTTGCGGCTTCGAATGGGCGGGCTACACCGAGGTTCGAGACGTCGACTGCGCCATATGTGAGCACGGATGCATTTATTCTACCGTTGAACAACAGTTACAACAAAGGGGCTTGAAATACAGACGGTGGCGTCTCCGCTCGCGGCTGAAGGCTCTCTCCCCGCCTCGGCACTCTGAGAGGGAACGCACGGAGCCAGTCAGGGTTGCCAGGCCACTTATGAGTTTGGCTGTTCCAGGCGGCGAGTGGCTTGCACCTCACAGCAGCTTGCACAATCTATCACTTTCCAGCGTCTGAACACGGTGAGTAGTCGTTGAGGGTGGCTGACTTGTTCTAGATCAGCAACGTATAATACTGCCAAGGACATGCAGGATGAGAAAGAGTCCATACAAGAGATTAATGAACCGGTACAGCCACGTTCCCTTAACGTGCACCCCAGTGGTTCTGTCGTTGCTTGTGTTAGCTTTTGGTCACAAATCAATGAGCCATTAAATGTTTTAACAAGCTCAGAGCAAAAATTTTCAGCATCGTGAACGTGAAGCTATCAGTGATGACCCCTATGTCTGGTCTTGCCGTGATATGTCATGTGATGCTCAGCTGGTGTGTTTCCTACGTAGCGCGTATTTTTCAAGCGCCTACTCATGCACACGTGGTCATATTTGTAAGTCAAATAGTTTTAAACGTTTAATGTGCTTTCTACTTAGCATACTGGGATTTCAGAGGCTTTGCTAGGAGTTTGCAAACGCGAATCATGATTATTTGCATTCAGTCGAATTTAGCGCCATTTATGTGATCAATAACGCGCTTTTTGAAACAACTTGCGATTCACATTTTTCCACGTTCAAGATTTGTACATCATGTTAATTTCCCTCCCCGTTATGTAACGCCCTCGGGCCCTTAAGGAGAAAATAAATGAAATGAAATAAAATGAAATCAAATGAAAGCAGGTGAAAATTATTTCTGAAAACAGTCAGCTTCGTAACGTGCCTCCTGTCATTTTCAAGTACGCAGGACTTTCTATCCATAATATAACATTTTCCTCCGCTTGTAGTGTCATGTGCATCTTAGACATAAGCAACAGAGATCCCCTGACCGGCTGAGTTATCATTAGAGTTATTTCCTTGTTGCGATAATAATATTTCCAACTCTTGTGACATTCGGTACGAATATTTGCATACGCACGTAAAGGTATCGCTGCTGGTGCTTTCCGTTGTAAACAGATTTAGTTGTCGTTCTTGAAGACAGCATTAGCAAACTATTCGTTACAAAATGTTCTCAAGGCAAGCTGCGAGCGGGACGTTAGAGGGTAAAGGGAACAGCGGAACTAACAGTCTCCAGCAACTGCATTCATAACGTATCGAATACCGTAATCTGCTTTATAAGTCATTTTGCGGTGAAAGAAAGCGAAAACGTGGTATGCAGTTATCCATGCTGTTGATCCCGGAGATATCCAATCCAAGTATTTTGAAATATTGGCTACATAGAATACTCACATTATCCGCTGAAAAGTAAGGATGAGTCCAACAGTATATCTAGCTACAAATTCGCCTGTAATTATATATATATAACGCCACGCATAGTCCCTAAAAGTGGCACTTCTCCTAACGGGGCTCTTCACGCTTTGTGCGCGGGCACGGGTAGGCTGTGCGGTTTTGACCTGCTTGCAACACTAGCGCTGTGAAACCATTTCAGAAGGTGAACGCGTAGAGTGCTTCAGGATAGCCTTGCTCTTGTCTGCAGAATTTTCACGACACATTGCTTTTGTGACGAGGATCCAGCCTAACTAGCTAAAGTCTAGAGGTAGGCCTGTCCTGGCGTACTTCGCTCCGAACGTACTGCGCAAGGCAGCTGCACCAAAATTTTAATTACGTCTATTTAGAATTTACTAGTAAGTGGACTAAACCCCCTATGATAAACAAAGGACCGTCCGCTGCGATTTTCATGCCAAGCAGGTCAGGCGTAGAAGCATGCTAGGCTTCAAAACGCACTATGCAAAGCCCGCACAATGCTTTGAGTTGGTGAACCGCAGACATTTCAGAAGCAGCCGCAGGCAACAATGCTTTTTGTTCATCGCCCGGTCAATCTTTCGGCGGACGTGATATCAATCGCTCTGCGTATGCTGGTCTTCTCATCAAAATGTGCTAAAAAAACAGAAAGCATGCAGGAAGCATCGTATGCTCTTTTCGCGTTTCTGTGTGTGGTTTCGTGCTAGGGCCGTTCACCGAAACGAGTAAAAAATCCCAGCGACTGACGACTTCGGAGTCGCATTAACCAATGGCGCCCTTTGCGGCATCCGAAGACACTTCAACGCCCTCTTTCATTGCAACCTGTAGCGCATGCTGGCCTTGAGTATCAGGCACTTTATGTACTGTTTACAATTTTCTTCTATGTGACCTAGATTATAGGCCCAAGTGTCGCCCGTGTTTTCCCTTTCTTTTAACCTGAAAAAAGTTATATAGAAGAATATGCTATTCGCTTTGTTATGAATGCAGTCACTGCACGCATACATTCTTACCAAAAAATTGTTTTCGCAGCCTTCAAGAACAACTAATGTCGTTTTCAACTGAAAACTACAGAGGCGATAGGTTTATGTATAGTCGTCAGCCACGCTTAACATAAATGACGGAAACCGTGGCCGTGACTGGCATGGACTGACTACAGCGCTGCGATGCCGAGATGCGCGCTGTTGCCGAGATACTCAATACAAAACTGAAACGAGCCGAGTTTGAGCACAAGTGCAAAACAGAAACAATGCAGTCCTGGTTTCAACGAGAAATAAAGGCTGGAGCACTTGTCGGCAGCAAAAAGAGCAAAGAATGAAGAAAATAAAATGTGGTACAAAGAACATTCTGCCTCATTCACAATCTAGTAGCGCGTGCTCCCGCCATGTGCGCTCTTCACTGCGTCCATGCGCTCAGGCAGCGAATAGTAGAGCGCGTTAACCACCTCTCCGCTGGCCCGCGTGAGCTCCCATTGATCTTGTAGGGAATCCACAGCCGTTCCACCGTTGCGCAACTCGTGCCCAAGCGCCTCGAAAGATTGAATATCATCATGCCCAAACATTTTTAATTATGTTCAGATCGAGATTACGGCTGGGCCACTCAAGCTGCATGATCGCTCGGCCACCTAAAGGAACTCCTGTGCAACTCCTGCAGTGTGGATGAGGGCGTGGTCGTGTTGAAACCAGAAGAATCCCTGGAGCCCGCTGTCATACGACCTGAAATTCTGGGGATGGATCCCAGGCCCTGGTAGCTGACCACACCTCGAGCGTTGACGGCAGTGCATCCGCTTGCGCGCACGTCCGAGACATACCGGTCATCGTAACTGAAAAAAAGAACGACTTCTCAGCACCGCATGGCTATAAAATGCATCAAGGAGATACCGGTAGTGTTCAGGACACCAAACGTTTTGGCGTTGGTCCCACCGCGTACAAAACGTCGCTTCATCTGTACAAACGACGTATTCCCAGTCGTACGGCGTCCAGTCTTCGTGTTCTTGAGCGAACTGGAGTCGCTGGTGGCAATGCAACGCTTCCAGCACTGGCTTCCTTGCTGCGACCCGGCCTTGGATGCCCGCATTACGCAGTCTTCTGCGCACAGTGTCCGTGCTAGCTTGTAGCCCAAGCTCAACGCGTATTTGGTGCGTTGTCAGGAAGGGGTCGTAGGCTGAAGTGGCTACAATGAGCAGATCTTCTGGGGTTGTTGGCGGCTCTGTAATTGCGCGTGCAGCATCATCTATCCATTCTTCGTCTCTGAATGCCCGGACAATTCGGTTCGCCGTGGAAGCTGGCCGCCCAACTGTAGCAGCTATTCCTCGCTGCGACATTGGGCAGGCTATGTAAACTATAGCGAGACGCCCTTCCATCGGCACTCTTCGCCCATCTTTAGAGCACACGGTTTAGATCCATGGCTTTTTATAACCCTGGTCTAGCGTCAATCTAAACTACCGTAAATTTCATTGGCTGTCGCCGCGCCTATGTCGGTGTTAGCGCGTTCATGCTGTCTCATCTGGCTAGCTGCTTCCTTATCGCTTCATGCTGTCGTTAAATCCATTGCTAAGCTGCTCGACACGAAGTTTCTCGAACCGTAACTCGTGGTTTGTGCCCTTGATGATATTCCTACTCGAGAAACGTCATTCTAGAGTATTCTTTTTGCTGATCCCAATCTTCGCGCAAAATCAAGTTGCATGCGTGCTATATCACAGTCAGTTGGTAAAGATCACATCAAGAGTGCCCGGATAGGATCACGCGGCAACGGTTCTCTGGTTCGCAAAATATCCAAAATAGCAATCTTATAAGCCAACCGGTATCCTTCATCGGCTTATGCCAATGGACTCGTTGCATCTCTGGCCAGAGGCTTCCTAGTTTGCATAATAAGGCCACCATGGTATTCAAATGGTTTTTGTGCTCAGCTGCTGGCCCGGGAGACCCGGGTTGGATCCTGGCAGTGGCGGTCGTATTTTGGTAGACGCGAAATGCTATACGCATGTGTTCTGTGCGATGCCAGTGCACGTCAAAGAAATACAGGGGTGAGATTATCCGCTGCCCTCCACTGCGGTACCCACAACCTGTGTCTGTGTGTGTGTCTGTGTGTGCGTGCGTGTGTGTGTGTGTGCGTACGTGCGCACGCGTGCGTTCGTGTGTGTGTGTAAACACACAAAAACTATTTACAGAGCACCTAGGTAGGCGCTACGTCGCACAAACTTGATAAAAAACATAACAGAACTAAAAGGCCGGCAAGGATTTACAGCGCATCAGAAAAGGAAACCAATAGGGTAAAAAGTCCAATTCTTTGTAAATGTCTATTACCTGCAGCAACATTTGGCTAAAATGAATTCTGGGTGAAACAACAGGTTCAACGTTGCGGTTTTGCATGCGCGTTTTCCAAAGACGATGAAGTCCAATCAGAAAACTCATATCACAGGGTTTCGAGTCAGGTTGGGAAACAACAAGGTGGCGCACACTGTAACAATTTAGGAGAAAATCTCTCTGTAGCATCCTCTGCAGCACATCCCGAAACAGCATCGCATCTTTGCAGTCTATAAAACAATGTTCAATTGTTTCACGAACATTGCACAAGCGGCAGTTTACAGAAGACAGAAAAATGTTTTTCCTATTGAGCCACGTGTTGACAGGCAGAGTTTCGGTGGGTAATTTATAGAAATATGTTTTGGTGCAAGGAGAAATTGGTATTTTACGCACTCGCTTTAGCCCCCGTGAGCCCAAAGTAGACAGAACGATACAGGAGGGGGCGGGAAGAGCTTCGTTATCAAATAGCTGCGCAGATTTTTGCGCGAAACAGAATATAAGTTCTCATTTGAAAACAGAACTGTCAAAAACCGCACGGAAGCATAAACTTCCTGCATAAAGCCTAGTAAACAGGGGCGTTCAGTAAAATTAGAAGAAACTACTAAGTTAGTAAGTAGAGTCATGAAGTAAATCTGCCTAGTCTAGTACGATTATTAGAGCATACCTACTAGGCTATAGCCGCAGCCAACACGCCTCTTGTTAAACTGCACCACACGCTCGCGCTGGGCATTGAACAGCGTCATCGTGTTCAACTTCCATCTGCTCCGTAGCGCGGCACTGCTTGCTCACCGTCGTCTTCTACGCAGCAAAACTCCGTGCTTTCGCTCCGAATCTAATTTAGTAAACATTCTCTGTACTTTTTATTTTATTTAAGCCACGCCCACAGCGCGAGGGAATTGTGAACTGGAGATGGGACTGAAGTAGCGGCGCCGTCTTCACCACGCCGAATGATACGTCTGCGAAGGAAACCACCAGAGCAGTATTCTGATTTATTATGCTCTATCACTCTAACGAGCACAAGTATCAAGTTTAGGGAAAAGAAATAACTGAGCTCTTTGAAGACGAGACAGAGAACGAGACAGAGACCTGCGATCACTAGTAACCAATATGATTTATTGGTAGCACTGAAGCAGCATACAAAGGGCGCCTGCCAATCAAAACAACAATAGCTATAACAAGAAAAAAGGGAGACCACACGCCACGCAGTCGATAAGAATTATAGTTTCGGACTAAGACAAGCACGTTCCTTTGGGAACAAGAATATTGATGGAATACTGATGTGTGTTTTCTGTTTTGCATATTGTAGGCCTCAGAACTCAGCCTGGAAGTTTCGGTTTTATATCTGGAGATGATAGCGGTACGGTTTAAACACGCTTCACACTTATCGCAATCTAACAAACACTTGGCAAGATGATTTATTTGCGACTTGTTCTCGATACTTTTGGTGTGCTCGCGTAGGTGGTCCTTGATGCAGCGTCCGTCTCACCAACGCAGAAACCTCCGCATGAAGTTGGGATCTTCTGTAATACACCAAAGTTGCATTCAACAAACTTGTTCTGGTGCTTTTATGACAGCCTCTTTTTTTTATTCTTTAACTTTTCTGCACAGGCCACCAAGTTTACTTAAAAGGGGGGGGGGACGAACAACCTCAAGCCCACTTTGCTTACTATTATTTTGAGGTTGTGTGAAACTTCTTTACCTCTAGAGGATGCATGCTATTGTCTTCATGACCAACCCGTCGGCATTGTTGTGCTTGTTCCTTCTGATTCTGGACTCAGCAAGCAAAGATTCCGCAGGCTTGACAAAATCTTAATGGGGTATCCTGCACTGGTTCGACCTATCCTGCACTGGTTGGCCTATCCAACCATGTGATTTTGTTTTTGTTTAAAGTACGCATGACCTGTGCATTGCGGCTTTTAAGCAAACTTTGGCGGTTTCACGCTTCAGTATCTTTCCCGCCTGTGCAGGTAAAAATAAGAGAGGCTGTCAGAAAACGCTCCAGAACAAGTTTGTTGAATGCAGCCTTGGTGTAGTACACAAGATTCCAACGTCATGCGCCAGTTTCTAGATCGGTTGGACCAGACGCTGCACCAACGACTGCCAACGTGAACACGCCAATGACATCGGGAACAAGACGCAAAGAAATCACCTTGCCATGCCATGCAGAGTGCGACAAGTGTGAAGCGCGTTTAAACCGCATACCGCCATCATCTCCAAATAGAAAGAGGAGATTTAGAGGCTCATTACCGAGGTCTACAATATACAAATACGCAAATGATGCTTGCATCGCTCGCGAACACTCTTGTTCCAAGAGTAGCCTGATTATTGTAGTAATCATACACCATGAAAAATTCTTCCGAAGTGTCTGACCTGTGGTTCCCGTTTTTTTTTTTCTTGTTACTCGCCTTGTTATCTTGCTCGCCAGGTGTTCTTTATATGCTGCTTAATTGTTCACAATGAATTATTTTGGTTCCTTCTAGGCGCAGGTGTCTGTCTCCCTCTCTGTGCCGTGTTCAAAAAGCGATGTTACATCTTTTCCGTCAACATATACCAACCACCCATTGTTGTCCCTGTTCACATGCAACAAGCGGGCTGTTGTGGAAGAAACGCTACGCTAGGTGTGAGCGATTTCGCGGAGCCCCGGAGAGCCCCAGCTGCGCATGCGCGAGGAGCGAGTGTGAGACCGTTACTGCTTAATTTCCTTTCCTCAAATACAATTCTCATTTACTGCATTGCGGTCCCTCATTCTCTTTCTTCTTTCACTGCCACTTCCTCCCGTTACGATCGAGTGGAATGGGATGTTCTCCCGTATAAGTAGTAAGAAATTCCCGCTTGTCTATATATCTACAATGAAGTCCCCACCCACCCTGGCAGAGGCAAGCGTTTCTGGCTAAACGTTGTCAATGCCAAAGCATGCAGCGCACATCGGTCACTACCGCCACGCAGCTTAAAGCATGATTGAGGTGTCCACTGTTACAAGACGGCAGTTTATTTATTTATTTATTTATACAGAATACCCCTAGAGGCCCTCGAGAGGGTATTGCACAGGGGGGGGGGGGGGCGCAGGCAATTGTACAGAATCAAACAAAACCACAAATATAAAACAACAAAAGCACAAATAGGACACTTTGCATGACATAAATAACCAAAAGAATCAAAAGAATCAAGTGTCCATTGAGATGTGTGAGGCAGATACTGCGCATTTCCTTCCCTCAAAAACCAATTTAAAAATTTTAGCCTCTGCTTTCCAAGCCCCTACTCTATTTGTTTCGCCACCGTGGGAGACAGATACTGCGCATTTCCCTTCCTAAAAAAAAAAAAAATACCGAAGACACTTTGGTAATTCTAAAGTGTGCTTGGGCAAAGCCTTGCGGTCAACCCACTGCCGCTTCCCCGAACCGCTTGGCGCGGAATCACTGGGCCGCTTCGGAGCCATGCGTCTCACTCACTCGACTGCAACGAGACGTCTGGCGAAGGAGCGGCGATGTAGCTGCCACGCCGACGCGCGCGTAACCAGCCGAATCCTGTATTCGACACCGTACCTCCACCTGAACAAATGCGATGAGAACGCTCTCGAAGTGATTCTCCGCATACTCTATAAGCGAGCTCTCGACCTTCAAATTGCGACATACACCAACGTCTCCTAGGCCTGGGGATGACGAACACCTTTGGGGAGCTGCGCGATGCTCATCTCAACAATCAATACTTGCGGTTAAGCAAAACACGTGCGGGCGGCTGGACCCGCCTCCACATCAATTACACAACCCAAGAGGAGAAGCGGGTACCCATGCCCGATGCCTGGCGCTTCGCCCTGCAGGTTCGCCCCCTCCCCAATAACATGACAAAGGATGCCCACAATGGCCGCCGCCTCGCGCGAGCGGAGGCCATTTCCCAGCAGTATGGTGCTCGACCACGGGTATTTTACACGGACGCGGCCTGTCCGCACCATGGGGGTTGGTACACGGCTGCCGTTGTCCACCAAAACAACCCAGTTCAGTGTCTCACTTTCCTTCTAGCAACATTACATTCGCGGAGGAAGTTGCTATCGCACTTGCAGCCGCGGATCCAGCGTCTCGAATCATTATCACCGACTCAAGAGGAGCTTGCCGCAATTTTGAACAATGCCGAATTCCAGATCGTGCCTTCCAAATTTTACACAGATGTGAGTACCGGGATTTCCGTACCAGGCGCACCATCATCTGGGCCCCAGCACATGCGGGGATAGAGGGAAATAAGGTAGCGGACGCTACAGCCCGCGCGCTTAACTACCGGGCGTCGCCTCTCTCGCCGCCTGATCCGGCTACTGATTTTAATCCGGCTGTTACTTTTTGGGAGATCTCTCTCTTGTATTAAACCACTCACGGCCGATACCCACCCTCCTGTAAAGGCCTCAAGAAGGCGGAGGAGCGTTGGCTTCGTCGCCCTTAAACCAACACGGTACTGCGCCCGACAGTGCTTAAACATTTCAATTCGGCCTTTTCGGGCGAGTTTCCACACTGCGGGGAAGTGTTTGCGGACACGTATCACATGGGTGTCACATGGTGTGGGCATGACCTGCCAATCCTGGTTTCCCACCCCACTCGAGAGGACTGAGAGGCTGCCCTGCTCGGCTGCTCACCTCTACAGGACCAACGAGCCCTGGTGACAAGAGCCCGGGCCGCCGCGGAGGCCACAAGGGCCCCAGACTAGGGATCCCTCCTAGTGATACTGAGGTCCGGGCCCTTCAGGCACGGTTCAAGCAATACCTCTCTTGTACATAGTATAAATAATTGTTTTACACCACCACCTCTCGTTCTACCGCTACTGTGGGACGACACGGTTGCTATGCGCAGCTGCGCCCTCCACTGGCGCGTCGGCTGCTAAGGAGGGAAGGAAGTTGCGCTTTTACTTTCTCCTTTTCAAGCTCCCGCTCCATTGCTTTCGCAGCTTAAAGGGTGTCCATTGCTGGTTACAACGGACAACGGTGGCGGCAAGGGCAACACCCCGAAACGCAGAAACGGGCGCCTAAGAGCTGCGCTCTAGAACTAGTCACCCTGTGTACGCAATGCCTTTTGACCTCGAGCGTACAAAGAGCTTGGAACAACGCTAATATTATATTAATTCACACGAATGGAGATGTGAAGAACTTGCAAAAATAGAGACCGATCAGCTTACTATCCGGTGAAGACAAAGTGTTTACTAAGATAATTGGAAATAGCATCAGGGAAGCCGTGGACCAAATGATGAGGCAAGCTTTCGTAAAGGTTACTCGACAATAGACCGTATTCACGCTGTCACTCGGGTGATAGAGAAATGTGCACAATATAACTGATCCCTATGCACCGGCTGTTTCACCTAAGATTTCAGGAAATTTTAAACGTAAGGTTTTTTCATTTTGAAGGAAGCTTTTTTCTTCAAACCAATGTCAGTATTGTAGTATGTCATAATACAGCTAAGAAATGAAGCTAGCAGGCTGGTAAAGTAATACTGAATTGCTCACTTTTCAGGCGTGTTGCCGACACCAATTAATATCCAAATCAGGTTTTCGAATTTCGAAAGCGCGGTTTTCCTCAGTGCTGTTGCCCAACAAATTTTACTACATCGCGCCAAAAGGCATGCGCTTTCGAGATGCTTCAAAGCAAAGCAACTCTCCAGTGCGCGTACCTCGTTGAAATTGCCAAAATATGTTGGGGTAGAGTTAAAAAGTTAACTATTCAGCATTAGTAAACCATCGTGGTAGTTAGCACGTTTTAGATCTATTCTGAGGTCCTACACAGCCGACATTGCTATGACGAAAAAAATGCTCTACTAACTCAAAAAGCCTGATTTAAAAAAAATATTTAATCTCTTAGGTGAAACACACTGTAGCCTTCATTGATTACGAAATACCATTTGACTCAGCGGAAACCTCAGCAGTCATTCATTCATCGCAGAATCGGGGTGTGAAAGAGTCTTATCTGAAAATACTCGGATATCTATAGCGGCTGCTCAGCTACCATAGCCATACATGAAGTCAGCACTAAAATTCCAATAAGAAACGGTGTCAGGCAGGCAGACATGATCTCGCCAATGCTATTGACCTTCTGTATACAGGCGGTGTTCGTAGGTCTTGAATGGGAACAGTTGGGGATAAGAGTTAATGGAGAACACCTAAATAATTTGTGATTCGCTGATGACATTGACTTCCTAAACGACTGAGGAGATGAGCTGCAAAGCATGAAGAATGACTTAGACAGACAGAGCACAACGGTGGGTCTAAAAATTAATATGCATAAAACCAAAGTAATATCCAGCAGTCTCACAAGGGTGCAGCCGTTCGCAATTGGTAGCGTGGTGCTGGAAGTGGTAAGGGAATACGTGTACTTATGAGAGGTAGTGGCCGCTGGCACGAATTATGAAAGGGAAACAATTAGGAGAATAAGAATTGGGTGTAGCGCACGTGGCAGGTTCTCTGAAAATATGAATGTGACTTTGCCAATATCCCTTAAGAGAGAAGTATACAGAAGCTGCATCTTACCAATACTCGCCTATGGGGCTGAAACGTGGAAGATAACGAATTGGGTTTAGCTTAAGTTGAGGACAACGCGGCGAGCTATGGAATGAAAAATGATAGGTGTGCCGTTAAAAGACCGGAAGTCGACAGAGTGGGTGAGGGAACAAAGGTGAGTTAATGATGTCCTAGTCGAAATCAAGAGGAAGAAATGGGCCTGGGCAGGGCATATATTACGAAGTCAAGATAACCGCTTGTCCTGAAGGGGTTACTGAGTGGATTACAGCAGAAGGCAAGCGTAGCAGAGGGAGGCAGAAAGGTAGGTGGGCAAAGTTACGGGGTACGGGGCCGCAGCTGGCAACGGACAGGAATAATAGGATATACATGAGAGAGGCCTTTTTTCTGCATTTGGCACTATCAGGATGGTGATGTCGAAGATGTTTCGATAAAGTTCTCTTCCAAGCAAAAAGCAGCTTTGGTGAAATGCTGCGACAACTGAGAATTTGAGACAATCGGCTTCGAAGTTTAAAAAAGAGCATCTATTTAAAAGTTACTTTCAATAAATGCACGTTGATGCAGGAATTTTCAGCTCAGCTGTGTAGACAATTCCTGGAATTAAAGTAACCGCAGGCCGTCTTCAGACAACCAGTGTATCATGTATTGCCCTGGTGAAAAAGCAAACCTCTGAATGTCGGCTCATGTGATCCTGCCATCGTACAGGTGAGCATCGCATTCAACTTCTGTGAGACCATTGACGCCCACTCCCAAACAAAATTTTCGAATATTCAATTCGCGAAAAAACTAATTTCTTTCCTTCTCAATATTAGCCAACTCTGTTCCTTAATGAATGAGCGAAACGAGCACTCGCTAGCTACAATGGTCGCTGCCGTATGTATTGTGCTTTATCGCTCACGGCTACGATTGTGATAGTTCAGCCATCCCGCAGCGCTGCAAGCTACTGCGATATGCTGTTTTGATATGTACTGCTTTTTCCTTTGGCCGTTTTGTCACCATGCTGTTCTTTCCATGTACCATTTGTAACTGCGCTGTTTTTTTTTTTGCGCGGTTTAGACGCAGGCTGTTCTTTCGAGTGCTGCTTCGTCGTTTGCTGTTCTATCGTGTCCGCGCATCAAGGGGTACCCGTACACCGATCGATCTATCATTCTATGAAAGAGAAGGAGTACTTGCTGAAGAATGACAGAATGCGCTGTCGTTTTTGAACTCTTCAGAATATTTTAAGCGTTTTTCGAGATTTAAAGCTTGCTGTACTGCCACCTATCTTTTATACCGAAAAATTCGTGGACACTTCCAGCCGTACCCTCACTGGCAAGGAATTCTCCACATATATGCCACTTCTACGGCAGAGAGCGAGGTAAAAATATGAAACAGATCCTCTAAAGTGAATTTGCGTGATCTGTTTTTAACATTGCTAATCCCTGCGATCATCTATATACTGCCCAAAAAACATGACAACGTGTTCCCACGCTCGCGACCGGAAGAGAGCGGCATGCCAATTTTCGCCAGTCGAAGGCTAAGAGCGCAGAGCAGTGAGCTTTAGTACAATACGGAAGAATACACTGGAGCTACCATCGATCATCCCTTCAGAGTTGCCAGTGCAAATATTTCTTGGCGCCCATCGTTGTGTTTGGTTCGCCATACCAGCAGGAATGACGCCGCCTTCGTTCAACTCTACATACTTCACACTTTGTCCCGAAATCAAATATCGGGCCTTTAGTGAATGCATATAGTGTTAATGTTCATCAAACGCAGCCGTTCTTCTTTCGCAACAACTCACTTCACAGGCAGAAAGTATCGAATAGCCAGCGCACGCGTATGATTACCGCAGCCTAAGAAACTTGTCCTCTTGCACTGGTCCTGCTAAGGACATGTTTGATATATACTGTATCTCAGCCCTTACATATAACTGAAATTTTGGCATTCGCAGTGCGGATGGTTGCCGACTTGTTTGAAGACTATCTTAGAACTTCTGTAGATCGTGCACTGCAACATACCATGAAACGTTATACCGGCCGATCAGCCAAGCGTACCGCGGCACAGTATGTCAAGAACACGCGCTTCAGCTTTCGTGTTGAGTCTGCGGGCGCCGGTGCATCCGATTGTTGGTTCTCGGATCTGACGTCCTAGATGTCTGGTGAAAAAAAATTACAATCGATTTGCGTAGTTAGGCCAAAGACAAATTAAGTGAGCTTGCACTATGGTTCTGGTGTTCGGATCCATTGTTCATGGATGGAAGTCTGGATTGCTATAATACTTTATTGCATACATATGAAGAATTGGCCATCCTCTACTTTATATTCCAAGATCCCTAGTAGCCTCCACATCAATCCAGGCGCAGTATTGCAGCAGTTAAGCTATGCGCCACTGCCGTACGATTGCAGGTGCTGCTGACGGTGGGGCTTGTTAAACCAGGATGATAATCCTAGGGACCTTCTCGCAACCAATATCAACCACAGCCTGTACTTTTGTTCCCGTGCGTGAATTATGGGGGCTTCCAAGTGATCTACAATAAAATAAAGATGGCGCCGACAAAAAATTTAAGTTGAATGATAGAACTGCTGCAATATTGTGAATGTGCTTTTCTTTGTACGCGTTTGTTTATAAGCGAACCAGCACAAGCTGCGTTCTTTAATAATTTCAACTGATATTTCCGCGACCTTATTTAGAACAGGGTTAACATCACTGGCGCTGACGGGGGCGCAGTGGAGCTTCTTTGATCGAACATTCCGGGTTCCAATTCACGTGAATCAGTGTGCCAACCGCTACCGATTGGCGGTTGCTCCAAATCACTCCAACGTGCAGAATCTGTCGGTATACAGTGTTTGAACTCTATGAGTAGACTGTGAGATTGGGTGAGCTTGCCTTATATCAGCAGCGCATAATACTGACGACGAGATGTAAAAGGAGAAAGAGTGCAGACAACATATCAATGCAACGGTGTAGCCACGTTCCTTCAACGTGCAGCGCAGTGACTCTCATGTTGTTGTGTGAGCTTTTCATGACAAACGAATGTGCCAGTAAATAACTGAACAAGCCCAAGCCCAGAGCACACACTTTCAGCATTTCGAACGTACAGCGATCAGTGATGACCTATTGTTTCCTCCCGTCCTCCTAGGCACAACCCTTATGCCTGGTCCTGCGAAGTTTCGCCATGCTATGTCTTGTGAAGTTTAGCTCGTGTGTTTCCTACGTGGGGCGCATTTTTCAACCGCGCTCACAGCTACAATCTTATATTTGTAAGGAAAATAGTTTTAGGCCTTGAAGGTTCTTTCTGCACAGTACACTGGGATTTCACAGGTTTTGCCAGAAATTAGGAAATGCTAGCCGTGGTTATTTTGTCTTTAGCTAAATGTAATATAAAATATGTTCTAATAATGGGCTTTTTAAGTTAACGAGTGAACGCCGGGAATAAACATTTCTCAAAACAGTCATCTTTGTAACGTATACTCTGTCATTTTTGAGTACGAAGTAGTTCCCATCCGGAATATAAAACTTTTCTTCAGTTTCTAGTGTTATGTGCATCTTCCACGTAGAGAATAGGAAATTTTTATGCACTGGGAGATTATTAGACTTATCTTTGTTTGAGTATAAATGTTTCTGAACAATGTGGCCTTTGGTACGAATATTTGCAGACGTACGTGAAGGTATCGTCGCTGATGTTCTCCGTTGTAAAGTAATTCCGTGGTCGTTCTTAAAGACAGCGAAAACAATCTATGCGTTGCAAAATTTTCTGAAGACAAACTGCATGAGAGGGCAGAGTGAAAACTAGCTGTCTCCAGCGACTGCATTTGTAGCAGAATGAATACCGCAATTAGCAATGTAAGTATTTTGTATTAAAAAAAAAACGAGGAATACGGCTGGGCATGCAGTCGATCCCGGTTATCTTGACATTGTAAGTATTTTGTATTAAAAAAAAAAACGAGGAATACGCCTGGGCATGCAGTCGATCCCGGTTATCTTGAACCCCGCTCTTTTGAATTAATGACTGCATCGAACCCAGAGATTATCCACTTGAATGTTGTGTAAGTACAGGAAAGTTCCGCTATATATGAAACTGCCATTTCGGCCGTGAATATATATATATATATATATATTACAATGAAGGGGTCACAACTTTCCAATTATGTTTGTTTGATACCAACTGTTTCGAACGGAGGACCGTCCTTCATCAGGGCATACAGACCAATATATATATATATATAGATATATATATATGTGTGTGTGTGTGTGTGTGTGTGTGTGTGTGTGTGTGTGTGTGTGTGTGTGTGTGTGTGTGTGTGTGTGTGTGTGTGTGTGTGTGTGTGTGTGTGTGTGTGTGTGTGTGTGTGTGTGTGTGTGTGTGTGTACTGGCGCGCCGTGTCCCTGAAAGTGGAACTTCTAATGGTGGAATTCACTCTTCGCGGAGGTGGATACGGGCAGCTGTGCGACTTTTTACACCTGCTGCCAACGCTAGCTCTGTGATACCATTTTACGATATGTACACGCGGAGTACATTACGGTAGCCTTGGTCTTGACTACACAATTTTCGCGCCACATTGCTGTCTTGGGGTGAACCCAAATTAAAAAGTTAAAGTCAAGCGGTCGTCCACGCCTGATATGCTTCACTGCCGGAGGTACTGCGCGGAGCAACTGTAACTGGATTTTATTGATATCTCATTGAGACTGTACTAGTAAGTAGACTGTGCCCCTTATCATAATCAGACGCTTGTCGCAAAGGACCGTTCGTTGCGGTTTTGATGTCAAGCAAAGTTAGGCCATAGGTCCGTACTACTATGCTGACCCCGAGCAACGCTTGGAGTTGAACCTGAGACATTTCAGAAGCACCCGAGTGAAACAATGCTTTTTTCCTCATCCTCCCGCCAATCTTCCGACCGATGTGAAATCCAATTGATATGCGTAGGCTGGTCGTCTGAGCACAATCTGCTCGAAAAATGATAACATTCAAGGAAGCGTCGTGTTTTCATTTCGTGTTTCTGGGAATGGTTTCGTGCTAGGGCCGTTGTCGAAAACGAAAAAAATCCGGCAGATGGACGAATTCTTAGTCGCATTATCAAATGGCTCCCTTTGCGACGTGCCAAGAGAATTCAAGGCCGTCTTTTTCTGTGACATGTAGAGCAAAGACTATATACGGTGTAGATTTTTTCCCTATGTCACCTAGCTTACAAGCAGATTTTCATGACTCTCCCCTGCTTCGTAGGTTCAGAATCATAATCGCAATTGGAATCACTGTTTCCTTTTTTTCCTTCGAAAACCTCCCGGTGCCTGCAGAAAATTTGTTGGAATGGCGCTGCTTAAAGCTAGATGTTATCGGCCTAGCATTTTAAATTTTCAAGCACCCTGGAAAACCTTGACTGCTTTGCGGTTGTGTTTACACAAGAATCCATTTGCTCAGACGTCAGTATGGAACCATAGCGGACTACACATATAAAGGAGTGAACGTTCCCTAAACGTTTATCACTCTTCTACATACGATACATGCTGCATGTTTAAAATTAAAACCAATTGACTTGCGCAGAGTGATAGCATTGCCTCTATTTTTTCTTATATGCATTACAACGTGGACCTCAGAAGCTGCGGCTTATATATGTGTAGTGCTAGAAACAGAAGACAAGCTGATGATGCCAGTGACTCTACCTTCGTCTCGGTGAAAATGCTTAACAGGTATATTAAAATGAATTGTTACTAGGTTTACATCTTAAAAACACCAAAACCAGCAAAGGCTGGTTCATATTGGTAGTGAGCAGCCCGAGGTGATTGTAGTTACTTGCTTGCAAGAAATTATTTCAAAGTATTTACTTTTATTCGTTAATTGCTGATTATTGCGTAGTAGCGTTGGATGAGCAGTTAGGGCGCGGAGATCGTGAGCTGGAAGTCTGGGTTCTCTCCCGGCAGCAGCAACCGCACTTCTGCGTACGCGAAGCGCAAAAGGAGGTCGTGTGCGGCATGAAATCAATGAACACTTAAAAAAACGGAGAATATGCATTAAACAGTTCAATTGTCGCCTCGGAACGTTGAACATTGAGTCACAATTGGTAACACATGCAACAAAACTGGCTTTCTTTGTGCCAGGTGTATTGGAGCTTACGGTAAAATTTACGAAGATTACCAAGCGGAAGTCTGCTTACCAGCTTCTATTGAATACGTGCATAAACTGACTGTGGAATACAAAAACTCGCTGTGGTTCAACCTGGCCGAACCTTACAAGACGAGCGAAAAGCTCGGCTACTCCTGGTTAAGCAAGGTTAAGCGCGGATTTGCTTCCGTTATGCTTCGGTTTTGCCTTGGACTTTCTGTAAGCGAAGAAGAGGCAACGGCATGGGAGAGGTCTTTGCCTTGCAGTGGGCGTATTCAGGCTGATTCGCGATTTGTGATTTCTGATTTGTGATGATCTGACGGCTCTTTGTTTAAATTCCTGGTTGCAAAGTTTAAGACCAACAAAAAGTTTTTTTGTCGTTATTCAATCTTGTGACCGCATCTACAGATTCAATATGCCAACTATTCATTAGAATAGTTGGCATTAATTTTTCAACTTTGTACTTAACGGTATACAATAGCAGACATATGCTTGAGGAAGTACATCAGTTTTAAACGACTGGGTTTGAGCGAGTGCGAGGATGTGGATATAACCAAATTCTCACCAAATTATTCCGAATTGATATGGGTCCCAGCCCATTCGGGGAATCCGGGGAACGAGCCCACAATAAAGCCCGAGGTTTGGTCGACCGGGCAGTGGATGAGTCTGGCTCCCTGAATTTCACGAAGGACTCCATGATCACATATCATGATCTCGCCAATCATTTTAAACTAGAGAGGAGAATTTTCCCCCCTCCAGACAAAAGACTTACTAAAGAACAAGAGGTTACGTGGCGTCGTCTACAGACCAGATCGATACGCACCCCATCACTCCTCGCACACATTTATCCAGATCTATAAAACCCAAACTGCAAACACTGTGGCCAACGTGCTACCTACGATCACATCCTGTGGGACTGCAAAATAGAGCCACCTCCGGGTGATCTAGTTACAGCCCCTTCTCTCGAGCGGTGGGAGACCGTTCTGGCTATCTCTGACCCCAGAACGCAAGTTTTGGCGGTGGAGTGGGCTGACAAAGTCGTCGAGGGCTGCGTACTCTCGGCCACTTAACGCGACCTCTTACCAAGCTGCTTCCGGAGAATAAAATGTTTTACAATCAAGGCGAAAAAAAAATTACAAGCAATATTTCGAGGTGATGTCATCTGTTTTCTTTCTAATACTTGTAGTATTTAAGTATAAAGCTGAGAGTTTTGCTCAGGATCTTTGAAAATTTTATTAGAACTCTGACTGGCATAATCACAGCAGCCCACCTCCGAAAGAAAGTCTCTAAATGCATAAAGCCCCGTGAGTTTTTTTTTTAATCTTACAATGTGACAAGGCTTAGGACATCAGATTTTTCGTAATCTTCGCGTGTATATCTTCAGCCATAGACCACACAAATGTCCAGCTCATTGTTTTTTTCAGCAACTGCCGGACGAAGCAGTCATTTGTTAAAAGTGATCAAGTGCTTGTTTAGAAAGACTGGTTTTCCATCTACATCATGTGACTGATCTTGAGGAGTCAGCTTTTCTTTTTCTGCCTTTTTCAGAATCTTGTATTTCTTTGTACGTTGCAAAACGGGCACAGCTCTATAGTTCTCTTTTTACTGAAAGCTCAGCACACGGTGACAAATATCTATTTCAGAATCGGCCGTCGGTTTAACCAACAAAGCCACAAGTTTCCTAAAAGCTTGAAATGCGTCGCTTTCGTCGAATGCATCTCGTATTTAGAGATTTTCTGCTTTGGTATTATTGCAGTGCCTATATTGACTTTCTAAATCTGCGGTTCACTCTGCATTGTTCTTTTTTCTTTTTCTATAATTTCTGAATATCTGAACTCACTTCTTTCATTTCTGTCCATGGTTAATTTCCTCGATTACAGGTGTCGCACAGTATTTGAGACTTTCCTTTAGTGTCCTGAGGTCAGCTCTGAGTCGCGTTTGAGACTTTCCGTAAATTTGGTGAGGTTTCCATTACTCATGGAATAGTGGTACTAGGAAACAAAACACTAAGCGGCAAGCATAATTATTAGTGACTAAAAATTGTTTCTATGTTCTGCACAAGTGCGGAAATCGTGAGACTCACATTTACAAATGCAAAGAAAATGACTACTACTTACCTGCATAGAGGGCGGCTATGTCCGTCGCTTAGACGCACCGCAGACGTACTGAAGCTCTATGTGGTAGACAGGCTGATTTATAGCAGAAACAAGTCACTTACCAAGTATATCCTAGATGCAGGTGACTGGTCAGAGCGTTGTCTGGGCAATATACATACTGAGAGGAGCCGCGATTTCAAAGGGGATATACACTTGTAGTCGATGCTGCCAGGATCGTGGAAGAGGCGCCGCTAAATTGAGCAGTGCTTCCATGTAGCCCAGGACCTGACCAAAAGAGAAAGTGGCTAAGTGCGTTGCTAATGCATGCGTGAGCCGAAATAATGTAGCACATGGTTATAATATCTGACGTACACAAAAAAGGAATACGGCTTAGGTTCCCCAGTGGAAACCACAGCCGCACTGTTGCAACCTTTTCAACTTTGTTTTCTACTTGTAAACAAAATAACTGCCGTTGAGTATTGCTTATGTGCAGGGATTAAAGCAAAATGTTGTACGCCTGGTACAGCCGTTTGACCTTCAAACAAGAGACTTCGACACCGATATCGCTGATTTTAGATTCCTTCCGAAACTCATTTATGAGCCACTGCTGCTCTTTCACGCCTACATTTTGCAATCCATGAACAGCTTTTTATTCCTGCTCTCATGTTTGCGGATTTTCGTCCTCGAGGAGCGAGTTAGTTTCGTACAACAGGGTTGCCATCATCCATGAGAAGCTGCTAACTTATAGGGAAATTTCAAAAAATTGAGGTTTTACAGGTAGTAAGCCAAGAAGGAGTCCTCTGTAACGCCGTCATGTAGCATTTATTGAGGCGGTCATGAGCTGAGAAAGCAGCGCTATAGTCCGACGCACTCGCACAGCCTTCGTAAACGGTGGCTGCCCACGTGTCCTGATGCGCGCGGCGCCAAAATGGCTCATGCTCCAAGCCCGCGCCAATGACTCCGAGCTCACCGACCCTCAGTACGCCAAGCGGAGAAAGCTGACTGCTGCCTCTGCGAGTGGCAAAACCATGAGTGGCGTGTCAGGCAATGACGCCTAGCGGTTGCTTGAAGCAATTATGCAACACACGTGTCTATGAAATGGAGACACGATATATGGGACCAAGACCGAAAGGCTAACCTTTCGAAGGATATAAGGAATCTCCCCATGACTGAGCTTTTTATTTCTTCCTCTGTGTTCACTTTCCGTCTAATCTTTGCCGTAAAGCCAGTTTCTATCTCCCTGTGTTGAACGTCATGCGTGTTATTTTTTTTCAATCGGATGAAAACCGAAACAATCGTTTCTCTTGAGGAAACACACAGCGCACTCCTAAGACACGGACAAAGAAAGGCAAGAGGATACAGCGCTGACTTCAACTGATTATTTTATTGTGGAGCAACATATATATACGTTAGAAAAGTGGGCGGGAAGACATGAGTAACTTGCAAGGGTGGAAGAGCGGGCTAGTTGGTAGTTCATCGTGAGGAAACACACAGCGCACTCCTAAGACACGGACAATCGTTTCTGTTCTCATCCGATTGAGAAAACAGAAACGATCGTTGCTGTTTTCAGCTAAAGAATGGTTGATTTCTTTTAAGTTGCTTGAGAAAGTAAATGACTGCAATGCCGCTTCGCAAGAGAGCTACTGAAGGCTGCTGGCGGGCAAAGATCACTCTGGGTATACCTCAACCCGCCGCGTCGATGCATAGAGCAGACGGGATTTCGGTCCGACCCAGCAGAACAGGGGCAGCGTGAGTGACCGCGTGCGACCCTAGCCCTTGCGTCTTAAACGTCTTCATATACGCGCGCTTCAAGCACATGTTTATTCTAACAAAGTGCTAAGCTTCAAATCAGCGCTACTCACGTGTTTTCTGTGCCTCTGTAGACGGTAGTTTTACAGCCGCTCTTTTATCATGAGAAACAAATGTCTATTCACGGCGAAATATGCAAAGCAGAAACCAGAAAAGCGTCGATCGTTCTGCAAGATGAAATTACTGCCCAAATAAAGCTAGATGGTATCCGCTTAATATTTTAGGTTTTCATGCAGCCTGGTAAACATTGACTGCTATGTGGTTGGGTTTACACAAATATCCATTTACTTAGAAGTCAATTTGGAACCACAGTGGACTGCAACTACACCTGGATTCGTGCACATTCCCAAAATGTTTATTATCCTTCGACATACAATACATGTTGCTTATTTCAAATTAAAACCGATCTGCTTGGGCAGAGTGGTCGCATTGAATCTATTTTTAGTGAAATGCATTACAAGGTGGACCTCAGAAGCTGTGGCTTATGTGTAGCGCCAGAAATAGAAGACAAGCTGATGATGTCAACGACACTACCGTCGTTTCGATAAAAATGCTTAACAGGTACAGTCAGGCCGGAATGAAACGCGAACACGCATATGTCATACATTTCTGCGTTGCAGCGAGATATTCCTTTACAATCTATTTTCGATTATGCATTTCAGTAGGCCCTTTACCCAGACACGTGAATCAGGCTAGTTGTACACTTCAGCTGAAAGTAAGCAGGTAAAATATTTTGTTTTCTTGACATGCTCTGTTCGCGTTTCATTCCGGCCTGACTGTACATTGAAAGCAATTGTTACTAGGTCTTCGTCTTGAAAACATCAGAACAGCAAGTGTTGTTTCATGTTGGTAGTGAGCAGTCCGAGGCGTTTGTAGTTATTTGCGTTGAAGAAAGTATTTGCAAGTATCTCCTTTTATTTGTAAATTGCCTATTATTGCGTATTCGCGGTGGCTAAGTGCTTAGGACGCGGAGGTAGTGAGCTGGAAGTACGGGGTTCTCTCCTGGCGGCAGGAGCCGCACTTCTGTGTACACGAAGCGCAAAAGGAGGTAGTGTGCTGCATGAAATCAACAAGCGCCTAAAAAGAGTGAGAATCTAGATTAAAGAGCTCAATTTTTCTATCGGAACGTTGAACAGTGAGTCACAATTTATGCAACAAAGCTGGCATTCTTTGTGCCAGGCGTATTGGAGCTCACGGTGAAATTTACGAAGATTACCAAAGGGAAGTCTGCTTATCAGCTTCTATTGAATACGTGCGTAAACTGACTGTGAAATACAAAAACTGGCTGTGGCTCAATTTGGCTGAACCTAGTAAGACGAGCTAAAAGCTCGGCTACTCCTAGTTAAGCTACGTTAAGCACGGATTTGCTTCGGTTATGCCGCGTCCTTTCTGTAAGCGAAGCAGAGGCAACGGCCTCAGCATGGGAGAGGCCTTTGCCTTGCAGTGGGCGTATTCAGGCTGATGTTGATGATCCCATGGCGCTTTGTTTAAATTCCTGGTTGCAAAGTTTAAGACAAACAAAAAGTTTTTATTCGTCGTTATTGAATCTTGTGACCGCATCTACAGCCTCGATACTTAATCTATTCATTAGAATAGTTGGCATTAATTTCTCAACTTTATACTTAATAGTATACAATAGCAGACATATATTTGTGGAAGTACATCAATTTTAAACGACTGTGCTTCAGCGAGTGCATGGAAGTAAATTTTCAAAGGAAATAAAAATTACAAGCAATATTTCGAGGTCATGTCCTCTATTTTCTTCTGAATACTGGTGGTCTTTAAGTGTAAAGCTGGCAGTTCTGCTCAGGATCGTTCAAAATTTTGTTAGAAAATATGACTGGCATAATCACAGCAGCGCACCTCCTTATGGAAGTGTCTAATTGCATAAAGCCTCATTTTGCGCTTTTTTTAATCTTACATGGTGACAATCCCTAGGACGTCAGCTTTGTTGTAATCATCAGATTTATATTTTCAGCCGGTGGCCACACAAATCTCCAGCTCATTTTTTTTTGAGCAACTGCAGGACGAAGCAGTCTTTTGTTAGAAGTGATCAAATGCTTGTTTAGAAAGGCTGGTTTTCTATCTCCATCGTGTAACTGATCTTGAGGAGTCAGCTTTTCTTTTCATGCCTTTTGCAGGATCTTGTATTTCTTTGTACGTTGCAAAATGCGGACAGCTATATAGTTCTCTTATTACTCAAAGGTCAGCACACGGTGACAAATACCTATTTCAGAATCGGTCATCGGCTCAAGGAACAAAGCCAAAATTTTGTTAACAATATTGCCACGTATCATTGTAGTGTTTGTTCTCTCACGCTCAAGGCTGCAGGAAAGGGCTGTTATCATTTTTGTTCTTGACGCGAGAAGCGGCCAGTCTAATCTCGATTGATCGCAGCCATGAAAGGCTGCATCTAGGTTTTTCCAGATTACTGTAGATGATCTTGTCCTGTTATCTGGAAGTTTCCTTGCCGGCTTTAAATTGAGCGATCCCGCGAGCGGCGGGCATTTGTAGTTCGACGATTGACGAGGACGCTTGTTGCTTACGCCGCCACCGAGTGAGTCAGTTCTTTTGCGGGCGCAAGTCAGCCCAAATAAAGAGCTTCGTTTGCAAGTATTTCTGGTGTCTTCCTGACCGCTGGACTGCCGTCACTACAACGTGACATCTGGTGGAGGTGCTGGGTAGCCTTTCATGTTCCGGACACCCCCAACAAGTCGTGACGCCAGCCCTCTGAGTCATCTACCGCAGGACCTGAGTCCAGTCCACCGCGCAAGCCGACGCCTGCAAGGGGACGCACCTGAGTTCGGGACCCTGCCGGACCCTACCCGGAAGCGAAAGCAAGTACCAACGTCCATCATGACCTTGCCCCAGACGACCACTCCAATCATTCTGCAGCAGCCCCGGGTGCCACCAACCTTCGACGCTTCGCCTGGCGCCGACCCCGAGGAATGGCTGGAGCAGTTCGACCGTGTGGCTGTCTTCAACAACTGGGACGATGCCATGAAATTTAGGTACGTCTTCTTCGCCCTGGAGGGACCAGCAAGAGTCTGGTTCGAGAATGAGGAAGCCAGCCTTGCCAACTGGGAAACCTTCAAGGAACAGCTTCTGAAGACCTTCACAAACGTCGTGCGAAAGGAGAGAGCCCAGCAGCTGCTACAGTCTCGCATACAACACCCAAACGAGACCATTGCAGTGTATACTGAGGAGATGAAGCGTCTCTTCCGCCGTGCCGACATGAACATGAAGGAAGAAGAGAAGGTGAAGTTGCTTAGGCGAGGAGTTAAAGAGCAACTCTTTGCCGGCCTCGTCCGCAACCCACCGAAAACCGTCGCGGAATTCGTAGAAGAGGCATCCACAATGGAAAAAACCCTTGACGCCCGAGCCCGCCAATATGACCGCCAGCAGCGCGTCTTCTCAGCAAACTGCCTGGACACCGTTAACAACGATAACTTGCGGGAGGTTATCCGTCAAGTTGTGCGAGAAGAGCTCCAACGATTGCTGCCAACGGGAACGCAGCCGCAACTTTCATCGCTCACTGACGTCATCCGGGACGAGGTTCAACAGGCCTTGGGTGTGACGCCGACACCCACGCAGCCACTGCAGCCCCCAGCCATGACTTACGCCGCAGCTGTGCGCCGTCCTGCACCTCGACGACGGGACCCAAGCCCCTATCGCCCTCAGCCAGCTGCGTTGGACCGCCGCCCACTCGCCCCAACCCGCCCGTCCTACGAACGACGCGTGCAGCCGAGGAAATGCGACGAGTGGAGAACTCCCGACCAGCGCCGCCCACTATGCTTCCACTGTGGCGAAGCCGGTCACATCCTCCGGCACTGCCCATACAGAAGACTGGGCATCCGAGGGTTCTCTTACGACGCTCCACGACCCCGACCCGGCCAGCGACCAGCCGAAATCGAGGAGTTTTTGCGTCGGGAAGAATACTCATCGCCGAGCCGCCTATCACGTTCCCCGTCGCCATCGTCCCCGCGCTTTGTTTCTCCTAGCCGAGGTTACGCCGTGCGTGGACGCTCCCCCAGCCCCCGAAGGTTAAACTAAATAAAGCAGCCTCTGGAGGTGAGGTTGCTTCTAAGCGCAATGACCAAGATCCTCCATCGACGAGTACTCAAGACCATGCTTCAACTACGACGACAACACCGACGACGACAACACCGACGACGACAACACCGACGACGACGACACCGACGACGACGACACCGACGACGACGACACCGACGACACCGACACCGACGACACCGACACCGACGACACCGACGACGACGACACCGACGACGACGCGGCCAGACTTGAAGCTTTTACCGCTGCCCAGTGAAGTAACGTCGCAGTACGCCCACCGCAGCCTCACTACTCGACGAAGCCGAGATCGGACACCGAAGACAACGTACAATACCAGAACGCGAACAAGTGACCTTGAAGTTCCGGTCGACGGTCACGCGGTTACTGCCTTGGTGGACACGGGAGCTGACTACTCTGTCATGAGTGGCCCACTCGCTGTCCGACTCAGGAAGGTAACAACAACCTGGGATGGCCCGCTGATCCGCACCGCAGGTGGCAACCTGATTACGCCGTCAGGACGCTGCACCGCGAGAGTTACTGTAAATGGGAGAACCTATGCGACAACCTTCCTGATCCTACAGCAATGCTCGAGAGACGTGATTTTGGGAATGGACTTCCTGAACGAACATCGGGCGATCATCGACCTTCGATCTAAGTCGATCAAGCTTTCCACGGAAAAAGCCATACCTGTTGCGACGAGCGCGACTCATCACGTTGCCTTAAACGTCCTCGATGAAGCATTGAGCGTGCCGCCCCGATCAAGTGTTCTCGTCGGCATAGGTACTAGAGACATCGAAAATGCCGAAGGCGTTATCGAGGGGAACACCCAGTTACTCCTGGATCGAGGATTGGGCGTCGCGAGGGGTGTCGCCGAAATCCGAAATGGCCAAGCCCAGGTGTTGCTAACCAACTTCACCGAAGAATACCGGCATCTAAACAAAGGTACGACGATCGCTTTCCTCGACGAGCTGGCAGACATCAGAGACGTATTTGCCCTACCCGACCAACCCGTAGAACCATCTAGCCAAGGCCATCAACCAACGTTTGATATCAACCCGGCATTACCACGGAGCAGACAAGAACAAATACGCAGTCTTCTTCAAAAGTACAGCGATTCCTTCTCATAAGCATCGAAAGTGGGAAGAACCCGGCTTGCCAAGCACCGCATTGTCACAGACGAACACGCCCGACCACTGCGGCAGAGCCCCTACCGCGTATCGCCGATAGAACGCCAAGCTATCCGCAAGCAAGTAGAGGAAATGCTACGTGACGACGTCATCCAGCACTCAAGGAGCCCCTGGGCAGCACCAGTTGTCCTAGTGAAAAAGAAAGACGGCACCCTTCGCTTCTACGTCGATTACCGCCGCCTGAACAGCATTACGAAGAAGGATGTCTACCCCCTCCCCCGCATCGACGACACACTGGATCGGCTATGCAACGCTAAGTACTTCTCATCGATGGACCTGAAGAGCGGCTACTGGCAAATTGAAGTCGACGAAAGAGATCGCGAGAAGACTGCGTTCATCACGCCAGACGGACTCTTCGAGTTCAAGGTGATGCCATTCGGCCTCTGCTCTGCCCCAGCGACGTTCCAGCGAGTAATGGATACAGTGCTCGCAGGCTTGAAGTGGCAAATTTGTCTAGTCTACTTAGATGACGTTGTTGTCTTCTCCACAAGCTTTGAAGACCACCTCAGAAGGCTTCGGACAGTGCTGGAAACAATCAAGTCTTCGGGCCTAACACTGAAACCAGAGAAGTGCCACTTCGCCTACGAGGAGCTGCTGTTCCTTGGTCACGTCGTAAGCAAGGATGGAGTTCGCCCAGACCCTCAGAAGACGGCTGCGATCGCACAGTTTCCACAGCCTAAAGACAAGAAAGCTATACGCAGATTTCTTGGATTGTGCGCTTATTACCGGCGATTCGTCAAGAGCTTTTCGCGCATCGCTGAACCTTTGACCCAACTTATCAAGGCTGACGTGCCTTTTAAATGGAAAAGGCCACAAGAGGAAGCTTTCAACGAGCTGAAGCGCCGCTTACAGTCCCCTCCTGTGCTCGGGCACTTTGATGAAAACGCCGAAACCGAAGTTCATACCGATGCAAGCAGCGTGGGCTTAGGAGCGGTCCTCGTTCAGAAAAATGGCAGGCAGGAGAAGGTTATCGCGTACGCTAGCCGTTTACTGTCGAGAGCCGAAGCCAACTATTCGACGACAGAGAAAGAATGCCTCGCCATTATTTGGGCCACGTCCAAATTTCGCCCCTACCTATACGGACGAGCATTCAAGGTTGTGAGTGATCACCATGCTCTGTGCTGGCTGGCCAATTTGAAAGATACCTCCGGCCGCCTTGCTCGTTGGAGCCTGCGTCTTCAAGAATTCGACATAACCGTAGTCTACAAATCTGGCCGCAAGCATTCGGATCCAGACTGCCTATCGCGAGCCCCCGTAGACGCAGCTCCGGAAGCGGAAGACGACGACGCTTTCCTAGGACCGGTAAGCGCCAGCAGTTTCGCGCAGCAGCAGCGCTCGGATCCTGAGTTGCAAAGCCTAGTTGATTATTTGAAAGGCAAGACCGCATCGCCTCCCCGGGGGTTCAAGCGCCAACTATCGTCCTTCGTCCTTCACAATAATGTCCTCCTGAAGAAGAACTTCGCGCCCAACAGGACAGTGCATCTTCTTGTCGTGCCCAAAATTCTCAGGCAAGAAATTATGCAGGCATGTCATGACGAGCCGACCGCAGGGCATCTCGGGATTGCTCGCACGTTGCACCGCATCCAGGAGAAGTACTATTGGCCGCGGCTAGCTACCGACGTTTCCCATTACGTGAAAACGTGCCGTGAGTGTCAGCGACGCAAAACGCCTCCGACTAGACCAGCCGGACTCCTGAACCCCATACCATCGCCAACTAAGCCCTTTCAGCAAATAGGGATGGACCTCCTCGGCCCCTTTCCGACTTCATCATCAGGTAACAAGTGGATCATCGTGGCCACCGACTACATGACCCGCTACGCCGAAGCAAAAGCGTTGCCTAGTGGTTCCGCAACAGAAGTTGCAAAATTTTTTGTCGAACAAATTCTCCTGCGACACGGCGCCCCCGAAGTGCTCATCACAGACAGAGGAACGGAGTTTACAGCGGAGCTGACGCAAGCCATTTTAAACTACAGCCAGACAAGCCATAGGAGGACAACTGCCTATCATCCACAAACCAACGGACTCACTGAGCGTCTGAACAAGACCATCGCAGACATGCTCTCCATGTACATCGACGCCGAACACAAGACGTGGGACTCCGTTCTGCCCTACGTGACCTTCGCGTATAATACTGCCGTCCAGGAGACAACCAGGTTTACCCCATTCCAGCTGGTATACGGCAGGAAGCCCACGACAGCACTCGACGCAATGCTCCCCCACGTTTCCGACGAAGACAACCTCGACGTCGCCGCCTACCTTCATCGCGCCGAGGAAGCCCGAAGACTTGCGCGGCTTCGCATTCAAGACCAGCAGCACACCGACGCCCGACGCTACAATCTGCGCCGACGAGACATGCATTACAAGCCAGGTGATCGTGTTTGGATATGGACGCCAGTTCGCCGCCGTGGATTGAGTGAAAAGTTGCTGCGACGCTACTTTGGCCCGTACAGGGTTCTCCGTCGCATCGGTGACCTCGACTATGAAGTCATCCCCGACGGCACGACAGCATCTCAGCGACGCCGCCCACGCCCTGAAGTCGTACATGTCGTACGCCTCAAGCCGTATTATGAACGCTAAAGGATTCGAAGTTTTCATTCTCCGTGTTTATTTTCATTTTAAAGCATCGAGACGATGCTTCTTTGGAAGGGGGGTAATGCCACGTATCATTGTAGTGTTTGTTCTCTCACGCTCAAGGCTGCAGGAAAGGGCTGTTATCATTTTTGTTCTTGACGCGAGAAGCGGCCAGTCTAATCTCGATTGATCGCAGCCATGAAAGGCTGCATCTAGGTTTTTCCAGATTACTGTAGATAATCTTGTCCTGTTATCTGGAAGTTTCCTTGCCGGCTTTAAACTGAGCGATGCCGCGAGCGGCGGGCATTTGTAGTTCGACGATTGACGAGGACGCTTGTTGCTTACGCCGCCACCGAGTGAGTCAGTTCTTTTGCGGGCGCAAGTCAGCCCAAATAAAGAGCTTCGTTTGCAAGTATTTCTGGTGTCTTCCTGACCGCTGGACTGCCGTCACTACAACGTGACAATATCCAACACGTCACCTTCGTCGTCTACATCACGCATTTCGAGATTTTCTGACGTTTAGTATTATTGCAGTGCCTATATTGACTTACTAAATCTTTGGTTCACTGCGCGCACCACTGTTTTATTTTTGCATAATTTCTGAAGATATTTACGCACCTCATGCATTTCAGTCCTGAGCTAATTTGCACAATTACAGGTTTTGCTCAGTATTTGACACTTTCTTATAATGTCCTGATGTCAGCTCTGAGCCACGTTTAATCCTCCCGCAGATTTGGCGAAGTTTTTTCTTTCTCATGGAATAGTGATACAGGACACGAAGCGCTAAGTGGCAGCGTAATCATTAGTGATTAAACAACTGTTCTTATGTTCGACACCAGGGCGCAAACAGTGCGACTCACTTTCAAGATTTCAAAGAAAATGACTATTACTTACCTGGAGGAGTAGAGGGTGGTCACGAATATCGCTTAGATACACCGTAGCAAAACTCAAACCCAGTCTGGTAAGCAAGCTCATTTATAGCTTAAACCGCTAACTTATCAAGTCTATGCTATATGGAGAAGACTGGGCAGATCGCTGTCTGGGCAATATACACGCTGAGAGAACCTGCGATTTCCATGAAGTATACACTTTTCGATGCTACCAGGATCGCCGAAGAGGTGGCGCAAAATTGCGCAGTGGATCAACGTAGCCCAGCAGACCTGCTCAAAGCACAAATTGGCTAAGGGCATTGCTAATGCATATCAAATAGTGTAACACATGGTTAACGGACATCGCTCAAAGGTGGCCCTGCAGCGAACGGCTTCTACCAATTCCCACAACCTGGTGGTTAATTCGGGATTAATCTCAAGGTGCCTTGGTTTAATCCCTTCACGCTGCGTGACAGGGATTAACCTGGGATTAATCACGTCATGAAAGTAGATTGACATCATTGACTAGAGGGTCTCGTTTGCTATAAGACTATGTATTTAAAAGTTATGAATATGACTAAAGTGAGCCAGTGAACTAAATTCTTATAGTAGTCTTTTACAAGGTATAGATAGGCACCAGTCATCAATTCAGCATTTGCAACTTGCCAGTAGGAGACGCCATATCAGTTGCCACTATTTCGAAAATGTCATTACCGGCGGAGCTGTGAGTAAAATAATTTTACCAACTCCATGCGCAATTACAAAGTTGTACACCGGATGGACAAAGAGCGACGCCCATCTATGCATGCTACTCCATGGCGCACATGTCAAAATCCGCATCCAAGCCGCGTCACAACTGCTTACTGGTCACACACCACTACACCCTGCACGTCAATGCGTGGTGCAGGCGCCACGTTACCACCTCTGTGTGCCTGCGCCACCATGCTCACCGCTGCTCGCTGCTCCAGCTGAGGCAGGGCACAGGTGGTCATGTGGCACATGCACCACGCAGTGGTGTTCAGAGGCAGGTGTTCTGTTTGCCCTTTGCGAGGGCGCAATTTTCGAACAACACGTGAAATTGTTTAAATCTCTTCCTCCACAGCGCTGACGCTATCGCTGATATTTTTTTTATTTGATACCTCGAAGGCCCTTGGTATAGGGCATTACATGAGGGATTACTGTGACCTACAAATCACTAATCGCAATCAGATGCCTATCTGTAATAGGAAATGAGGTACCTAGTTTACTAGAATATTGTTAACCAGCTTAGTAGTTACCATGGTTCACCTATTTTCCGGAGTCCGGCGACACTGCTGTTACTATGCGGCAAAAGCGATCTTATTGCCTCAAAAAGCCTACCTTGTGAGCGACAGATTTCCCTGAAATGCTCGGTATATGACAGTGTGCTCAAAAAAGCTGCATTTTGTGAATGGCAAACGAAAGATAATAACATAATATGAAAAACATATTTGCTTTCGGGTTTACTAACAGCGTCGCACCTTTCTCAAATAATGTAAGACTCCCATTTTGGTGAAAAAAGCTTTTGTTGTGGAGGGTTTAGATGCTCCTGACTGCTACAGGTGGTCCATCGGGGGCTACTGAAGCAGGTGGACCCACTCGTTTTAGAGTAGCACCAGTCCATCAGTCAGGAAGGTGAACCTACACAACAGGCATAAAACAAGGGTTAAAAACAATCTTGCGAATGCACATACAATACCACCACACCAGCAGAACATTAAACATTAGCATTTCGTTATTAAATATAAAAATGCTGGATGCACTTGGCCAGGCTGGTTACTGGTGTCCTGCAACCGACAAATGCGATAATACGCTGATTGGACTCTTCTTCTGCATCATGATTGTGCTCCGACGTTGAGAGCGCAAAATTAGTTACTGCATATTGAAAAGCAAGGCCCGAACTAGTGGCAACAAAAGGTTAACATTTCATCAGCAAGAAAGTTCAGTTGTATTGCTGCTCATGAGCTGTACCAGCGCAAGCCACAGGGCACAGCAAACCAAAACAATTTTGCTCTTCCTAGACTCTCTCGCATAGTGTGTATGTCTTCTTGAAGCACACGGTATGTACTGTTTGTAGCATAACTTGCTTGCTCTTGCCTGAGCAGTGCTGTTCAGCAAACTAAGCAACTCATACTTTAAACATGTAACAGCCCACTTTAAAACTTGTAACTAATTAGAGACCTCATTACCAATAACAGGAAGGTAATGCGGCATTTAGCGGCATTTTCCTACATATAAACAACTGGAAAGCTCAACTTAGTTTAAGCCTAGTGAAAAAGAGCACCAACAGAACACCGGAACATTTGCAAGCAAGGGCAGCTACTTACAAACGTGGATAATATTGTTGCGTGACGGCAAGCCGATGAAGACAGGAGTAACTAGCATATGGCGATGAATGATTTAATGGCAGCGGGTCTAGCGCGAGTTCTCCATGCCGCGCCACTGCAAATTTGTCGTCTTCTATTCGTGGCACTAGACAGGGCTACCGAGTGGTCGTCCCGAACGCGCGAACTAGAACAACGGCAGTGACGATGAATTGCAGGACGTGACGATGGGCGTGACAGGAGGGATGAACAGAGTAGAGTAGAAGATGCTGGGCTTGCCGTCGCAATGAAAGAGATGAGCAGGTGATCGGACGAGCGCTGGTACACAAAGCTTGTGGCACACAAGACAGCTTGAGCCGACGGTGGCGCACCAAGTGGCATGGGCAGGGGTGTTGTGTGCTCACGTGTCTAGGATCAGTCGGGTCGCAAAGGGTCTGGTCAGCAGTATCAGTTCGGCGTGTCTTGTTGTCGGGGCGGAGGGCGGGGCCGGGGCGAATGGCGAGGACCGTTCTGGTCAAGCGGGCTGGGCACATCCGGACTGGGCACATCCGGGCGGTGATGACCAGGAACACAAGGCCGACGACCATGACAGACGCAGCACACCGGAGCTCCAAGACCAACATGACGATGATTACCCCGCACCTCACACTAAATGTTACACGACAGTATTTAGTACCAAGTATGCTTGTAATGGACACAATATGCACCAAAAATGGTGCATGTGCAACTGTTCACCTAGAAATGCATAACTGCTGCAACAAAGTGCCAAAAGAATGAATTGATGTTAAAAACAATTAAGGTGAGTTTTGAAAAAGCATTTTTAAAAAATATCTCACATTAAACTGTTTTGCTGTACCTGAAAGAAGCTGTTGCAGGCAACAGTAGCAGCGCGAGAGATTATTTTGTGGCTTCAATGCTACCTTACAATTACCACCTATTTAAATGGCTTGCAGTGCTCATGAAATTTTAGCCGCCCACATGCCCACATCACTACAGAACTCCCGAAAGTAAAATACACCCAAATAAATCCTAGCCTTGAACGGGTTGCTTGAACAAACAAAAGAAAGTTAGGTGTTTGAATAGCCGCAGCGCATATATGGAAATATCTAGACTTTACACAAGCTTTAAATTCACTGCTGCCAACGATAAACACAGATTCGGCCACCGGACGTGGGCGTCACTGACACGCTCAAAGTGTCCTAAAATTAGTGCTACAATACAGCGCATGTTGATAGCAATTGATGGTGACGTTTTGTTTCGGATATCTTTGTCAGCCTCTCATGAAATGATTAAGGCTAAGTGATAGGTATGACTGTAGAGCATTTCGGAGTTGCTCCGTAAAGTACGGTTTATGGGCCAAAAAACAACCGAAGGTGCTAATCAACATCAGCGTGTTTAGACACATGGATTAGACACATGATTATACACACGGACGTGCGGAGTAACGAAGTTTCACCATGCCGAATGCTCAGATACTGCAGGCTAAAAACGCTTTTGTGAGAGCAAGGAGACTGTCCCGATGTAAAATTGAACGTCATATCCTTTATTGTTCATGCACAAGACGTGATAACTGACAAAACCTCACCTAGTCTCTGCCTGTTAAGTCCAGTAAAGCAATGTAAAGCAATAAAGAGGTGCACAATAGCCCATGCAATTGAGCGCTTTCAGCGGCAATGCTATAAAATAGAGGCGGTCTGCATCAGGTCGGAAAGGATCTCTAAAAACGTTTCTAACTGGTACTCAGTAACAATAGTGGTAAAAGTGCTAGCATGTAATAGTATGATTATCTAATGCGAAAATTGATGTCTCACAATAACATGGGGCTTCCCGCATCTTAGGAGTGCCTGTTATATTCAAAGACTTTAAATTACTCTTTATGTAGTTGTCGCTGTTGACTATTCTGCATTTCTGTCTTGCCCTTTGGAATGTTAAGGTAGTAGTCGAGTATATATTCGATTTTCGCGTAGGAAAATTGGTAGAGCGACTGCTCTGGTGAAGCGGTGATACCGAGTTCTAACCCCAGGATCGAAGTTTCTGAGAAAGCTGTATAGCTTTCCTTTGTAGCCGTATGGCCGCGCTCGGGTGGATGTCAATCAGCAATTACTCTGTTATTACAAATCTACTCTACCTTGAGCCATTCTCCTAAACATTTTGCCGAAAATACAAATCGGTTGCTTTGATGATGAATCCCTAACCGTTACTAGGAAGGCCCCTGTATTTCTCTTCTCAGGATTCTTCAAGGGGAATTTCATGCTTTTTTAAAAGCTAGCTTTAGTTTGTTGTCCTGAGTGGCTTTTATTCGTTTTATGATCTCCAAAGGCTGATGAACTTGTTGCAGAGAGTAGGTTTCAGCTCATAAGCTCTGGAGGTGCAGCCCACCACTGCCCTTCTTCGGCATGTTAGATATGCTTCAAGCCTGAACCGTATGGGTGTTGGCGGGACAACAGATGAGTGTTTAAGATGTTTTGCCCACTTTTCACCTTGTGCTTCTACAATGTTTTTAAGTGCATCGGCTGCCTTATGGCTTTTGAGTATGACCCAGGGTGTCGAACCGGAACCGAACCTGAACCCGAAACCGGAACCGAACCCGAATTTTCGCCCGGAACTGGAACCGAACCGAACCCAAACTTTTTTCGCCATCTTGGAACTGAACCCGAACCGGAACGATTCGAAGGAACCGTTCCGAACCGGTTCGGGACTCGGTTCAGCAGCACATTTTGTGCAACACGGCATGCTTTGTTTCTGTTTTTTTTTTGACCAAATGGCATGTGCCAGAGCGTAGATTTACCCACAGAAAGCTGTCGGCGCTATGGAGTGCGAAAATGGCATCCAGTAGAAATGACATACAGTTCAACAACAAGACTGAAAGTAGTCTCGTGTATAGAAAGAAAGCTAATTGGCGTTTCCGCAATGAGCTTTTGGTAATTATAAAGTATTTCACTACAGATTGATGTGATACGTTGGATTTTATAGTATCCCCCTTTTACGTGCTTACGTATAGCTTTCACGCATTGTTAGCACTGCTTTAACTCGTGAATCACTGAGTGAAAATGGCTTCCCTTTTTCCCTTTTCTTTTTTTTTTTGAGTACCATAAATACGTGAAATATAGGCGCAATGACCCAAACACGTTGTGCAACATTTACGTTCTGAGGCATTCTTTGTTTAATACAGCAGATAATGAATACGACCTCTCACGATGGATCAGTGGCTGTTGTACTCGGCTGCTAATACCAAGGTCGCGGGTTCGATACCGGTGGCGAGGTCGCATTTTGACAGCGGCGAAATGCAAAAATGCGTGTGTGCTGTGCGATGAGAGTGCATTCTGAGGAACCCCCAGATGGTCTACGCTAATCTGGAGTCCTCCACCATAGAGTTCCTGATAGACTCCGCGCCGCTTTGACGCGTTAGAACACACATAATACCATTATTACAAAACAAATAACTATGCATATGCGTTTTCTTTTTAAAGAATCCGAACATCCTTCGTTGCACGCGACGGAAATAAGCAATGAAAGGCGGGCATGTAGCAGCGGTACGATACTTAGAAAAAAAAAATAGTGATTACACATAGAGGCAATGCGGAGATACATGCGCTCGCTGGGTTGTGATAAACGCCTAGAAAGGTGCTACTGAAATGAAATGTAACTGCGATGAAGTGATTTCGTGTTATGTCGATGCATTGAAACTGTTCTGCTTATATATATATATATTTACAAAAAAATGCCAATCGCTAGCGGGCAGCTTCGTCACGCTGTTCTCAGACTGCCGTTTCTTGAATTCTCTGACGGGCGGCTTATATCGGCCTCTCGCTGTCGCACATGAGGGAAACCAACAATAACCGAAACCAAGGAGCATAGGGGAAGTATTTTTTTAAAATAATTTGTGGTGTTCATCAATAGGAGCTTAAAGAGTAATTATTTTTAACGATAATTGATTAAACTGAAAAAAATTCGCTGTGGCTTAGCTTGGTTAAGCCCGGTAATTGCGAAAGCAATATCCGTACCTACGCCATGGTTCAGCTGGTAGTGTAGGTGGTGGTGGTGCTTGTGGTTAGACTTGTGGCGATGCATCTGTTATACAATCCAATCCAATGCAATCCAATGTAATTTAATGTAATCTAATCTATTCTAATCCAATCCAATCCAGTCCAGTACAATCCAGTCCAGTCCAGTCAGGCCGCCGTTCATGTGCACCGCCGTCGCACATGGACGGCGCGAGATCGCGAAGCAATGTTAGGTCGCTGGTGGTTGGCACAGCTACTGCTTTCTAGCGACGTGAGTCGAGCCTAATCTCTTCAGCGTAACGCCACAATCGCGCTCCTAGCGGAGAGCGCAGGAGTTAGGCGCCGGTGGTGGCACCGCCGCGGCTTGCGACGGCGCGAATCGGTCGCCCTTCTCTTCGGCGTGATGTCACACATGACGTTACACAGAGGTCAACTAAAGGTCAATGGTGGCACCGCCGCGCCACGGCAAAGGCTGAAAATGGAAGTAGTAAAGCTTTCGCTTTAAAAACACATGCCCCCAGTAGGGTCTGAACCCTTGACCTCCTAATTTTGCGTCTGGTGCTCTACGAATTGAGCTACAGCGACGATTTTTTTCTTTAATGCGTGTAAATAGTGCCGAAAAGGAAACTCGGAGTAAACCGATGCCACAAAACACCAGTCTGTGTAATACGAGCCCACCATACCCCTGCACGTCCCCACCTCCCTAAACATAGAAAGTCTGAGAGGCACACCCATGCATAGATAGGGGAGCCAGCAAGGCGGCCCTTCCAGGTCAACATATAGTCCCCGCATCAAAGCGCACTGCTCACGAAACAAAGGTTTCGATGACCGCGGTGATTCGGTGTGGCGGTCCATCATGCGGCTCTTCCAGAGACTAAACAGTCCCATCAACATAATTAGATTACACTGCACAACACTGTTTTTCTCCACTGGCAAAAAAACAGGCACCAATCCGTGTGATTTCAATGTCCTTCTCATGTACGTTAGCCGTAATTATATCTCAGAAGAGCGTAGCATCATTACACAGAATAAAAAAAATGGTACATTTTTCACCGTCCATAGCACAAATTCACCGTCCATAGCACAGACATCTCCTCAGCATGAAGTCATGCCTTGACAGGCAGCGTCTATGTGTGCACTTTAGAGAAGAACGTTTTTGCAGCAGAAGAATTACATGTACATTCTCTTAACACATTTTATAACACTGGTGGTAAGGAAATCCAGAAAAGGTTTCCGATACAACAGTACAGGAAACAAATACCCTGTAAGTACCTGACTCGTCTGCCTTCTGGAGAGGCTATACAGGTAGTCTAAAGAAAATAGCACAGTGAGGAAATTTAACGTGTCCGCTACTTCCGCGCTGCGGCGACGCCTGTCTAATCGTTTTGGCTTTCGGGGGGATTTATGTGTAGAGCAACCGAATGTTCACCATCGCCACCCTCGTCAATAGAAGCGAACGTAATGCGTCTCCTTTTACCGAGAGTGCCACATAAAAAACGTGGTCAAACGGTGAGGGCGGAAGTTGTGCGAGAACCCTCGCTTCGGGTTGTTTGTGTCTGATGTTTGTGTTGGTTCACATGCAAGCGAATGGGTGACTGAGCGGCGTGTTCGTCCCAGCGAAAATTTCCAACTTGTGGGAACCTCACCGCTCACCACCGCGACGACTCAAAAACAAGTTCTTGCACTGCGGCGGCAGGATTCGCTAGCGTTTCCGTTCACCAAGAGGCTTCATGTTTGTTGGCGTTCTTTTGTGGAACGCTTTGCGACGACACACGTGCAGCATTCACAGCATTCTACCTCAGGTAGATCGGCTGCAGGTAGATGAGCCATTTTAGACCGCAGCTCTTATGCGCCCGTACCCGCGTTCCGCGTCGCAGTCGGCGTAGTCGGCGTAAACGGTTGTCCATGTAGCAGAGCGAATTAAACGCCACCTGGAAGGTGTCTGCCACGAGAACACCCCAAGAGTGTCGCTATAGCAGCGTAATACGCCACATGCCAGGTGGCGTGTGAGGAGTTGGGCTTAAACCTCGCATTACCAGCAATTGTAACCATCTGTCAATTTTTTTGCCAGTGAGTGCCCGGACGTGCGCGCGCGCACGCACACACACACACACACACACACACACACACACACACACACACACACACACACACACACACACACACACACACACACACACACACACACACACACACACACACACACGCACACGCGCACACACACACACACGCACGCACACACACACGCACACACACACACACGCACACGCACGCACGCACGCACGCACGCGCGCGCGCGCGCGCACACACACACACACGCGCACACACACACACACACACACACACGCACGCACGCACGCGCGCGCGCGCGCGCGCACACACACACACACACACACACACACACACACAGAAATTTTTGAGAAAGGAGACTAAACTGCTCACGCAGTACAGAAAAACAACTACAATACTCTAACCCTGAGTGGGAATCGAGCCAGTGGCGGCGGGCGCAACAAAGAAGCTTTGTTTACTGATGTCTGAGGCTACTCGGCCATCTTCGAAGATTCTTTTTATTGTTGCCTCATGGAACATCAGGAACCTCCTTGACCTCGTCTTGCCTTACTTGTCTGGGTCGAATTCCGCGATCTCGGCATACGGCCTCATGCCACTATCACTCCCTTACCCTGCCCGCACATAAAAATTCCTGAAGGCGCGCACGTCAAGAAAGGGCGATCAGTCACGAGGTTGAACTTTCGCAGCATATATGTTCTGAGCTAAAATGAACTGTTCTCGGAACAGTGACTTCGCTGAAAGTGTCGATTGTGCATGTTTATCAAGCATACAGCTTCTTCAAACGCTAAGCAGTCTTATTAACAGGAAAAGATCACACGGAATTCCGGTGTCCTTCATTACTGGCACAAATCTTATAGTGTAAGGCATGACCTCAATGTCCTTTTTATGAGACTGCTGAAGTGAGCTATGTCTCAAACGAACATACCATCACAAATAATTTCGTCGTTTAATAGTTCCTCGTTACTTGCAGATGTAGCAATTCACTGATCACGGCACAAGCATCCCCCTTGGCTCGATGGCATGTCCTAACACGTATGGTGGACGTTTGAAGTCTAAGAAAGGTTTTTGGGTCCTATTGAACGTACATTCTCTGAACTCGGCCGTCAAGAAACAAGGCCGTCAAGAAAGGTTAGGTAAGGCTGCACGTAGAGGTAGTAATGACTGATCAGAATCTTTGTCAGGTGCTTTCTGGAGAAGCCGTACTAAGGAAAAGCGAAAATTTAGGAAATATAATTTGTAAGCACAAAATTTCCTCACGACTATGTACATAAAAGACAGATGAGCATTTAGCCACCTAATATGCAGAGCTGCCAGGAAGCGTTGGTTTTCGGTTTCGAAAAATTAAAACCATGTAACAGGTTAGTGGACAAAAACAGCACGAAAGACTCATCAGACTGTATCAAGGTAGAATGAAATTCTGCCCACGCATGGGCTCCCTTTGAAAGCGCCCCAGAAAAGTCACAAAAATTCTATTGAACGAATTTACAGTCCTCTCGCAATGCACCAATTGCAACATTGTCGCAAAGCACCGTCGCATCGAAGACGTAGCAAGTTTGTGTCCGTACAGGCACGAAGTGCCCCCAACCAAAGCCAGCCTGCTTTTTTATCATATTCTTTTCATCAGAGCAAGGGATGGCGACGACATCAGCATAGACGAAAATCTTAATTTTACACTTTAGTAGAGAGAAGCCATGAGTAGCTGCGTTTTCGAAGAAACTGAGCTATAGGTGGTCGAGATATATAACACCAGTCACAAAGGCGATGTAGAACAGGTGATGCAATCAAAATATTTTAAATATTTAGATGCATGCTGCAGGTATGCCGCCAGAGTGGGGAGGGGGGGGGGGGGACTGGCAAGATGTTTTTGGGGCGACAGAAAGGTGTATTGGGTGTATTACCTGCAAATACAAGGCAACCTCCGCTCATAGTGGGCGCATGCAGCGGTCCTGACGGCGCCCGCGTAAGCACTTTGCGCCGGAGAAATTCCCGATTGACACGAGCTTCAAGAGAGACCTATTAGTCGCCTGACGGGGACTCTGGAACTGCTGAAGCTGAAAGGTTTTGTAGATGAAAAATCCATCAGCTTTTTTTTGTTTATTTTTGGTTTACAATGCTTAAGTAAACCAAGGACGAGCTGGCAAAAGGCGTTAAACAACACCTGACTAAGGCCTGCCCTCCTATACAAAAACAAACAACAAATTAAAACAAACATTCAAAGCATTTGACAGCAACCGACTTCGAACAGAAAAAACGCAGGTTAAAATTAAATTGGCAGTAATATCAGATCTGATACCAAAAAAGATACAACGGTGTTTAGTTATACAGCACTGTCACGAAAGTAGCATATCATGCACGGCTCTTTTATAGCTTTGGTCACTTCGTTTTTCCATTGCCATAGAAAGTAGCGGGCGTAAGCATTTAGAACTCGCTGTATCATAAATGTCAGCATTTGGTGGCCATAATTTGTACGGGACTTTCAAACATGGAAATTAGCTGTTCGGAAGTTATATAGTCCAGTCATGTGCAGATATGTGTTCTGAAATGTTTCTTTACTGTATTTTATTTGATTCTTTATGTATATAGCCAGTTTTTTGTCATACATTGTTTGTATTTTAAGTAACTTGTGTTTTCTAAAAACCTCCCCTGTGTCTTGGCTGAGTGTAAGGTTGAATACAGCTCGGATAGCCCTTTTTTGCAGCGCAAATAATTTTGCTATATTAGTAAGTGTTGTTGTTCCCCACACAAGTAGGCCGTAATGTATATAGGAGTGAACTAAAGAGTAGTATAACTATAGTTTGCATCTGACAGGTACAAGCATTCGTAGTCTGTTTATTATGCCCACTGACCGCGATACCTTACTGCGTAAATAATCTGAATGGTCATTCCACAGTAAGTGCTGCTCGAAAATTACTCCTAAAAATTTTATTGAATTTTCACGAAGTAGAGTTGAATTTTGAAATTTCAGTTGAAAACTTTCAGTAATGATCTTGTTTTTGGCTCTAAATACGACATATTTAGTCTTTTCAACATTTAGTTTCAATTGGTTAGATTCCAGCCATGAAGAAAGTTCTTGTAGCCATACGTTTGATTCTTTTTCTAAGATAGCCATATTATTTCCTGAAAAGAACACATTAGTATCATCTGCGTAAATAATAATATTCTTAGTCTGAGGTATGTTCACTATGTCGTTAATATACAGAAGGAACAGTATCGGTCCTAAATTAGAACCCTGTGGTACACCAACTACAATTTCCCCTGGTGCTGATGATACTGAGTTTATTTGGGTTATTTGAAAACGATTTTCTAAATAACTGTTGAGAAGCTCAAGAGCAAGACCTCTTACCCCGTACCGTTCCAGCTTTTGGAGAAGGAAATCGTGTTTTACCGAGTCGAAAGCTTTCTTTAAATCAAGAAAAATTCCTATTGGTACTAGTCTTCTTTCTATATTGTCAATTAGCTGTTCCTTAATATTAAGCAAAGCAGATTCTGTTGTTTTATTTTTTTGGAAATCATATTGCTCTTTTTCAATAATTTTGTGTCGTGCCAGATAATTATACAGGCGATTATTTATTACATGTTCAGCAACCTTCGCAAAAGTTGAGAGAACGGAAATCGGTCTGTAGTTGTTGAGGTTGTTGGCATCACCGCTCTTGTGAATTACAGCTACACGAGCCACTTTATGTATCTTTCTATGTTTCTTTTCTTTTCTATGTTTCTTTTTGTGTATCTCATCAGATAGAGTCTTGTATACATAGCCGGTGTACACAAATCTCAATTCATTTGATTTCGTGGTTCCTGCGTAAATTTAAATCTTTTTGCCGCGAACAGTAAAACATCTCGCATTGAGTAAATTTTGCAGTGTTGTTTTATATGCTGATATCACAAAAAAAGTGCACCGCAAAACAAGGTTTAATAAAAACCTACGTTCAGAATTTTTTATAGTCTGAACCCGTTTGAACCCTTTTGAACCGGTTCGACATGACCCGGAGCGGTTCGAACCGGAACGGAATGTCCCTCCGGAGCCGAACCCGGAACTGAACCCGAAAGGCGTGAACCCGAACCTGAACCGAACCCGAAAAAATTTCGGTTCGACACCCTGGTATGACCCCAAAGTTCTGGTCGGTGATTCTCTGCACAGCTTCAAATCTTGTAAGCTATCCAGACTTTCAGTTCTCTTTCTTGCCAGGTATTCATGCAGATTCCGTCCGTTGCACTACTGGGCCCAAACTGGTAGGCAATTAAAGGGCACGTATCGTTTCTCACTCGAAGCAAGAAGGCCAAAGTTGCGATCGTCATTTGTTTTTGTGTCATGTTGGCTGCCAAAACAAGTGTACCCTCAGGGAGAAGTGTTTCACAGCCTGATGTTTAAGGAAGTCGTTATAGTTGGCGATATCTTTTATACATTGCAAAAAAAACAACTGCGCAGCCAATAGCCTATTCAAAAAGTAGTTTAATACTGCACCGTATTTCAGCTTTCTGTTAGAATACAAAAGAATGAAAATTGGTTAAGGCTTGCCTATTTATAACTGTGAATCTTTAGCGTTAGATCGGCAGAGAAATTGGAGTTTTTCTGTAACACACATCGATTTTTTGGATTACCGGTTTCCTCAGTGCGGATATTCAAAACATCCAATTCTTGAACGGAAAATACTTTCGACCTGCAGCTCTGGTGTTCAGGGAGAAAAAAAAATCTGAGTTCACGGAACGACACATGCCTGAAAACGGTAAGCGAAGACCCCAGTGCACTTTCAGTAGAGCATTACTCAAAGATCACAAGGCCTACATGTGTGACTGGTAGGGCCGTGTTACTTTTCATATGTCATGCTGTCCGTCACTGCGTGCCACGAATTGTTTTATTGTAAATAAGCCTTTGTAAATCTGTTTCAGCTGCGCATTCTGACCAATTTTTACTGCATTCCGCAGAAGTAATATATACGGAGGACGAAAAGCACAAAACCCACCGAAACATGGTCATGGAATTAATTCACAGGGCCAGTTCGACACCGAGCAGCTCGCTATTTCTTTTTTGGCATTGGGTTTTCTGTCTTGCAGTGTAAAGGAATGCGCATAATATGCCTATTTTATTAGAATCTCGTCACAAAAAAGGCATAAGCGATACCCGATGACATTTCCTTTATGAAAGCCCGTGGCATTTGCTAATTTTATCAAATCCTGCAATAACTGCACTTTTTGAGAAGCTATCTTGTGGGTTCACAATTATGGCTGCTGAGCAAAGACTCTTTCTAGGCGCCGCACTTCGCTGCTCTTTAACGTGTCTTAAGCAACTCACAGAGTCTCGCATCAGGTTAATATTGAAAGCCCTTATATTGATGCAAGCGTGGGAGGTGGTCCGTCAACGTTGATGTAGCGACAGTTTTAACAGCTGCCGCTTGCCAGCTCTTTGTGAGCGCCGTGTGCATAAAACTTTTTGTGTCTTTTTATTGTCGCAGCAAAATATCGTAAGATGGCCTAGCCTGACCTAAACTAACGCATGCGGTATAAAAGCCTCACAACACTTCGTGCAAGTACTGCTTGCGGTACGTTAATATTAAGGCCGCCAACGAAGAGGCTGCATGTTAGCTGGAGCAAGATATTATGCGGCCGGCAATGCTAGTAATTTTTGTGGTTGCAACAAACATCATCACTTTGATTTCAGACCTTTCTCTTGCAAGGGCTGAAGAATCCGGAGAAGCACCACCGCCGAATATTACAAAGGTAAAACTCCCATAACATAAGAACTTATTTCGCTTTAGTTTACTGAGATATCTCCGGCAGTTACTTATATTGTGGTTTATAGTGTTTGTGGATTTTTGACGCTGGCGTTTGCTCAGCGTGTGATAACTTTCATTTCCCGCTTTCGCAAGCCGTCGGTCCTGTATATTATTAAACCGGATTCATTTAGGTAGTAAAAACAATGGTTATTGGATTTTCTTTGAACACGGAAAAATCCAGCACAAAAGTACGCATTCACAAAAAAAAGCATTGGACAGGGCGACTCTGGAAGCTTCGTCCTGTCCACTCCTTATTAATGCGAAAGTATTTGTTGACTATGTCGGCGGAGTCGTGCCACCAAAATGTGTCCGCAAGACGTGTTCGCAGCAGCTGTGACGTTCTCAGAGGAGGTAGCATCAAACGAGGGGTTGTATTTGAAAGAGGATAATGTGAGGATGCTGTACAAAAAAAAATATGTCGATAGGATGCTTAATTAGTTAGAGCCAAAAATGTCGACAAAGACGTCGAAATACAGGGACGTCGATAAAGTGAGTGGAAAGGAAAGCAGCCATGAACGGCAAAATCGTGGTAAATTAGGCAAAAGAGTGAAAATGAAGATTGAAATAAATATAAATGTATTTTCCTAGCGATAATTATTTTAAACTAAAAAGTTTAATTGGAATAATTAATTAATTAATAATCATCAAAAACAATGGACCCTAGAATAGGCTGGACGGGGGTATAAAAATTGGGCGGGAAATCAACCATGGCCCCAGAGTTGAAAAACCAAATAGTTGACTGAGATAAAAGAATGTATAATCAAAGTAAATAAATTGATCTTTAATTAAACCGTAAGGTAATTACGCGAACTCAGTAGTTAAATTAGTTAACAAACCAAAAGAAATGATAAAGAGAGGCGCCGAGTGCCGAGGAGGCGTCAAGCTTTCGCATTTTCCCAGTGCGTGTCGCCGCAGTGATCTGTAATTTTTGTGAATTCTACCTTTTCTGCTGCATTTTTCTGAGATCATACATGAACTGGCTCCTCAAGCTGCCCTTATTCAGTGCCATTTTGTTTATGTCAGTGACACATACCCACGGGGAGGGAACGGCCAAGGTGCGCGGCAAACTCAAAAAGTAGGAACACGTTGAATAGTAGTAGTTCTTGAGCTTTTCAGTAATCGCAATCTAATTTAGAACATTAACACTCAGGCACATCTTCCTTGAAACATAATATATTTGTGGACAGAATCGAACATTAGCTCCTGCACATATCCCCTGGCACTTGGATTAAAGGAGAGGAGAAATGGAATAGAAATAGCAAACTAAAATCTAGTGGGAGGATCTAAAATAGGCAATTCGCAGAGAAGCGAACGGCCGGCAGGAACTGAGGAAGTGATCCACTGGTTCATTTTCATCACATGGCTCAACAATATTTCGACAGAGAGAACCACGACCGGCATAAACAAAGGTTCAGGTCGTGGTATTCTGTAGTGGAAGAGGGTCACGTCGCACTGCTGTTGGCTGCGCAAGCATATACTCCAAGGGAATGCCAATTGCTGAAAAACCGCGGTAGCAAGTATATGTTTTGGCTCAATGATTAGGTATCCTGGAAAGGCTGAAAGCCTGCTATTGTCAAGTAGGCAGTGCTTGGAACAAACGGAAGAACAAGTTCGCAAGCAGCGGACTTTGCTGAAATATCAGCCATGGCGTTAGGCGCAGTTACAGGATGCCCAGGAACCAATTGAAAATGCACAGCTTCAATATATTGCTGAATAAAAACGGAAGGCAATACCTCAGAAGAGCGCCCCTCGAACATTCGAGCGTCAACAAAGATAGGCTGTTGTAATTCATGGTGGAAAAAACATCGCAAACTTAGACAGAAAACACAGAAAAGAGGGGAGACACTACAAGCGCTGACTCGCAACTAAGCGAGCGAGTTAGTTGCGAGTCAGCGCTTGTAGTGTCTCCCCTCTTTTCTGTGTTTTCTGTCTAAGTTTGCGCTGTTTTTTCCACCATGAATTCACACCAACTAGCCCAAATGTCTGCGTTGCTATAGGCTGTAAGCAAGTATAATTACTTGAGAGACATTGCATAGAAGCTTTATTAACTCAATCTCAAGATATTTAATCGAATATGGCGGTATAATCAAGTGTCCGTAATAATAATTCCGGTCAATTCTTGGAATAAAAGACAACAGCAGCCTTTCCTTTCTCGTAAGCACACGAATACTGTTTCAACGTTTTCGCTGTTTCAGCACATCTCCAAACCTGCCCCAAATCATCCAGTTTCACTCTAAAACGTTTCAGGTACCTATTATTATTATGCGTTAATTTGTGCGATCTAAATTTCGCCCAATTAACAGAATGCGCAATCGCGGTGCTTAACCTCTTCGTAATGAAAGCTTTGCTTTGGAAAAACTTCAGAGACAAAAAAATTCCAGCACTTTCTACTCTATTGATCAGCCAACGATGTGTCAAAATATAAAGGTATTTTAAAAGTCGACCAGCCGCCATTTGGATGATATTATGTTTAATCAACTTATAGTTTTTTATTAACGAGGCCTGTTTCTACTATGTAGGATTGCTTATTTTTAAGCTGTTTTTGCGGGCATTCTATTCACAAACAAAAAATCTGGAACTAGGAGGAAAAACATCGAGATCACTGCATTATTTACAATACCCCTAAGGGCCCTCGTGCGAGGGTATTACATAGGGGGGGGGGGGGCGATACAATCATAAAAATATGGCACAGGAATTTGAACAAAATACACGTAATAATGAATTAAAACTAGTAATGTACACAAATAATAACAACAAACAACGCAGAATAAAATACTCAGTAAATGCACATAATACAACAAAAATACCAAATCTGTTAGTCCATGGTTTGCTTTAACGAATGCTGAAACTGTGATAACGCAGCAAGTCGGCCGACACGCCCACATGTGTATCTGGCGCGACCATCGCTGAGCGTGAACCGTGTGACGTCACCTATCAGTATATATGTACGCCTGCTTGGAATAAAGCGATGCCATTTCCCTGGCATGCCTTAGTCTTGACGTTATAACAATTGGCGACGAGGATGGGAAGCTCCGCCCCAGAAGCTCCGTCATAGCAGAGCGATGCAAGTTTAACAGACGCATGCAACAAGAGGGGGAAAGCGTCGAAGGGTTCATTGTAGAACTTAAACACTTGGCCAGGAAGTGCGATTACGGCGAATTCTTGGAAGATGCCCTTCGAGACACGCTGGTTGCCGGCATACGGGATGAAGAGACTCAGCGTACTCTGTTCGCGGAACGAGACTTGACGTTTAAGAGCGCATGCAAAATCGCCCTGGACAGGGAACTAGCAGTGCGAGACAGTGCGCAAATGCGCTCAAGAGAGCAAACGGCATCGGTGCACGTCATGAAAGGCCGACCGCGTCAAGACTGGAGGCAAGCCAAACCCCAGAAGGGTCAAGGCAGCAAGAGCGAGAAATGTGAAAGATGCGGGAGGGGACACTCGTCGGAAGTTTGTTGGTACAAAAACTCTGTTTGTCGCGAGTGTTCCAAAGTGGGTCACTTGAGAAATATGTGTCCGGCTGCTAGGGCGAAATCGAAACGGACGCATGCCCTCGAATGTTCCGAGGAAGACTCTGAGAATGAACTGTATCAATTGGTTAACTCAAACCAATCGTGTTATGAAGTGGGCGTTAACATTGAGGGGCGCACGCTGAATATGCAAATTGACACGGGAGCAGCCGTCACAATTGTTCCAGAACAAGTGTACCAGTCTCACTTTTCGCACGTAAAATGTGAGCCGTGCAAAATATCTCTTCGCACGTATACTGGGGAGCAGTTACAACTTAAAGGACAGTGTGACGTGGCTGTTCGATACAAAGATCAGAGCATGACGCTACCTGTCATTGTTGTAAGGGACAACGGAAGGCGGTTACCAGCACTGCTTGGACGGAATTGGCTAGAACGTCTGAAACTTGACTGGTTGGAAATTGGGCAGGTGACACTCGAGGACAGAGTGGCGGTTCTAAAGCAGAAGTACCCGTCCGTATTCTCAGGCAGATTAGGAACAATACAGAAATTCCAAGCAAAGGTTGTTATGCAACCGGGCACTGTTCCTGTTTTTTGCCGCGCCAGGCCTGTACCGTTTGCACTGCAAGAAAAGGTCGAGCAGAAACTGTTGGAGCAAATCGAAACAGGCATGCTGCAGCCAGTGATGCGCAGCGACTGGGCAACGCCACTAGTCACGGTTTTAAAAGAAGACGGCAGTATCAGGTTATGTGGGGATTACAAGACAACCGTAAATCCCTCACTGAAAACAGATCATTACCCGCTACCCAGACCGGAGGATTTGTACACTGCTTTAGCAGGAGGGAAGGTGTTTTGTGGGCTAGACCTTTCGTCGGCATACCAGCAATTGCCACTTACTCCCGAGTCCCGACCTTTTTTGACTGTAAACACTAGTCTCGGGTTGTTTGAATTCCAACGCCTACCTTACGGTGTGGCCAGTGCGCCGGCAATATTCCAGTCAATGATGGACGAGGTGCTTCATGGCATCCCGCACGTGGGATGTTACATCGATGACGTGATCGTGACTGGACATGACACGGCAGACTGCCAGAAGACACTGGAGCGTGTCTTGCAGCGCTTGAGCGAATATAACATCACTCTCAATGTGAACAAATGCCGCTTCTTTCAGAAATCGATCACGTACTTGGGTCACACGGTAACTGAAGAAGGTATTTACCCTACGGACGCCAAGAAAAGGGCAATCTTGGAAGCACCGAAGCCGACCACCGTGACAGAGCTTAAAGCATATTTGGGCATGTGGAATTTTTATTCCAAATTTCTTAAGAACGCCTCGACTGTAGCGGAGCCGCTTTATCGGCTGTTAAAGAAAGATCACAAATGGTCTTGGACGAAGCAGTGTAGCGATGCATTTAATGATACGAAAGTCCTACTGACCAGCAGCAGGGTGCTGGCATTCTATGACGTCAGGAAACCGCTCGCAATGCTTTGCGATGCATCGTCATATGGCTTAGGAGCAGTTATCTTTCACGAGACGGCTGAGGGCGATGAGAAACCAATCGCATTTGCGTCGCGTACGCTTACAGAAGCAGAAAAAAAGTATGCACAGTGTGAGCGCGAGGCTTTGGCCTTAATTTTTGGACTCAAGAAATTTCATAGGTACCTGTACGGCCGAGAATTCACCATATACACAGATCACCAGCCATTACTTGGTATCCTCGGGCACGACAAACGTGTTCCAACTATGGCGGCCGCACGTATGCAGCGCTGGGCTATAATGCTTGCAGCTTACAGATACCGACTGAAGTTTAGGAAGGGAAAAAATGCAGAAGTGGCCGACGCCTTGTCAAGATTGCCCCAGCCGGTACCCGCGAAATACGAGGCATCCGAATGTCTGTCAGTGTTTCAATGCCTTCCGCTGACAGCTGTCGAGATAGCAAAAGCCTCAGAGAGAAGCTTAACGCTGAGCCGGGTGGCACACTTCACGTTGAACGGGTGGCCTAGAGATTGTGCAGACGATTTAAAAGCTTACTATGTTCGCCGTGACGAGCTATCGCTGGAGCAGGGGTGCGTAACCTGGGGTGTAAGAGTTGTAGTTCCGGAGCAACTGAGGGAACGTGTGCTAACCATGCTACATGAGGAGCACCCGGGGACCAGCCGCATGAAAATGCTCGCGCGAAGTTTTGTCTGGTGGCCCGGGATCGATTTAGCGATTGAACAGTACGTGCAGCGATGCAAAATCTGCCAAGCAGTTCAACCTGCGTCCCGGCCGGTCCCTCTCCACCCTTGGCCATACCCCGCGCACAGCTGGTCACGCGTGCTTGTGGATTTTGCACAGAAAGAAAGAAACGTGTTCCTCGTACTGGTAGACTCGTTCTCAAAATGGATTGAAGTATGGCCAATGCCCTCAACGTCTGCATTAAAAACCATTGAGAAGATTAGGGGTGTTTTTGCCGCTTACGGCTTGCCTGATGTATTGGTGAGCGACAACGGGCCACAGTTTACGTCAGCGGAGTTCACTGACTTCCTGAGCACCAACGGTGTAAAACACGTGCGTACCCCGCCTTATCATGCCGCATCCAATGGGGCTGCAGAAAGAACTGTACAAACCGTGAAAAAGGCTTTGCTGAAGCAGGTACTTGAAAGCGAGGCATCGCATACGAAGCTGACGATTCAAGAAAGAATTGATAGCTTCCTCATGGCTTATCGTAACACACCAAGTAGTGTGACGGGCAAATCACCCGCTGAACTTTTTTTGAAGCGTCAGCCACGCGTCAAACTTTCTTTACTCAAGCCTAATTTTGCAAAGACCATGCAACACAAACAGGAGCAGTTAAAGGCACAACGCGATTTGGTTCGTGGGCAAGAGCGCGCGTTTGTTGTGGGCGACCGTGTGTTTGTGAAAACTGTGCGCGGTGAAAGTGTTGCCTGGGAAGAAGGTGTGGTGTCCCAGGTTGTCAGTGCTGTGACATACGTGGTGCAAGTGCGCGATGGATTGCGCTTCACGCATGCCGATCACCTGCGTCCTCTGCACGCCGACCCCAGCTCTACTCCTCCGCCCAAGAATGTGGGTGCTAAGACAACCCGACCGGTGGAAGTGTCCTCATCCCTGCCTGACACGGACTTGTCACTGTCGCCATCGGAGCCCGCCAGTGGCGCAGCTGACACGCCGGACGGATCCACCCAGCTGGCCACGGTGGCGCCTGCTCCGCAGGAGCAGTCCGAGGCTCCCTTGGCCAACGCGCCAACACTATCTGCGCCAACACTATCTGCACCACCAGGGGAGGAGCCAGCGCTGCGTAGAAGTGCTCGCGTGCGAAGACAACCAGACTGGTATCGAGCCCAGAACTTTTGAGTGATGGCTTGTAACTAAATTAAGCGGGAAAGAGTGTGATAACGCAGCAAGTCGGCCGACACGCCCACATGTGTATCTGGCGCGACCATCGCTGAGCGTGAACCGTGTGACGTCACCTATCAGTATATATACGCCTGCTTGGAATAAAGCGATGCCATTTCCCTGGCATGCCTTAGTCTTGACGTTATAACAGAAACGATTGTGGGTTAACCTCAATAGCTATGTGTGATGGCAAGTTATTCCAATCTATTATAGTGCGAGGAATGAATGATTTCGCGTAGAGCAATGAATGGCATGTGATGCGTTTTATTTTGTTAACGTGGTCACGGCGAGGAAAGACTGCAGGGTGTGGCAAAAAGAAGTCGTCGTGGAGGGTGGGATGGTGATACAGTTTGTGAAGCAAGGTTAGGCGAGCGAAATGACGTCGACATGATAGCGGTTCCAACTCGGCACGTTGTTTTATTGCTGTGACACTGGTGAAGCGTGAATAATCTGAAAAGATGAAGCGAACAGCACGGTTTTGCAGGGATTCAAGGTTGTTTATGATGTAAGCTTGATGAGGGTCCCATATGGCAGAAGCATACTCAACTTTCGGGCGGATTAGCGTGATGTAAGCAAGTTTTTTTAAATGTGAAGGCGCGTGTTTGAGATTATTCCTAAGAAGGCCGAGTGCGCGATTTGCTGACGCTAAGATTGTGTTAATATGGTAATGCCAAGTTAGGTCAGACTGAAAGTGAACTCCTAGGTACTTGTAAGTTGTTGTAAGTTCAACTGTATCGTTATTGAGGAAGTAGGTTGTAGCAATTCGAGTGGAACGGTTAATAAACGACATTAACTTTGTTTTAGATGCATTTAGAGACATTAGCCAGGAAGAACACCAAGCCGTTACAGCGTCAAGATCAGTTTGAAGTGAATGGCGGTCGGTTTCATTAGTAATATTACGATATATTACACAATCATTCGCGAATAACCTAATTTGAGACGATACACACTTGGGTAGATCTTTAATAAAAATTAAAAAAAGCAGAGGGCCAAGTACACTTCCCTGGGGGACTCCAGATGTTACGGGGACAGAAGACGAGTTAAAGCCGTTGACAGAGGTGAATTGTTTTCTGTTATCGAGGAATTGTTTTATCCATGAAATAACGTTGGGATGGAGATTTAAGTTTGTCAATTTGGTTAGGAGCCTGTGATGGGGAACGCGATCAAAAGCTTTAGAATAGTCTAAAAATACTGCGTCAACCTGTAAGCCAGCGTCTACTGCGGAAAATATGTCGTTAGTAAATCCAGCGAGTTGTGTGTCGCATGAATAACCCCTGCGAAAACCGTGCTGGTATTTGAAAATGATATCGTGCTCCTCTAGATAATTAATCACTTGAGTATGAATTATGTGTTCCAGGAGTTTACAGATGTTGCTGGTTAATGAGATAGGGCGATAGTTAAGTGGAATGGTGCGGTCTCCGGATTTGAAAATGGGTATTACTTTCGCTGTACGCCAGTCGTCAGGAATTGTACCAGATGATAATGATTGTGAAAAAAGTGATGTCAATACTTGATAGAGGTTTAGAGAGGCATTCTTTAGTATTTTGTTATTAAATCCAAGGTGATCAGAGCTAGTAGTAACTTTGAGGTTATTCAAAAGGGCAAGAATGCCTGATTCATTAATGATAATTTCTGGCATGGAAGTGACGGAAGATGACCGTAACATGGGCGAGGAAGTGGTGTCTTCATGGGTGAACACTGAGACGAATGAGTCGTTAAGAAGCTGTGCACACTCAGTTTCAGTTACTGGATCACCATCAGGATTAGTTAGTGCGATTTCGGGGTGGGAACTCGGATTGATGACGCGCCAGAATCTATGAGAGTTATTGGTTAACATGGTGGACAGGTCGTGACTGAAGAAATGATGACGAGTTGTTTTAAGCAGTGACTGATATTCGTGATCGCAATGTCTGTACTTTGTCCATGATGATGGAAGACCTGTTTTGACTGCTTGGCGGTACAAGCGTTTTTTCTTATTATTAAGACGACAAAGGCGATTTGTGAACCATGGTGCATTTTTATGATATCTGATGGTGATGACTGGCACAAACTTGTCGACAAGATTAGTCAATGTGTCTTTAAGTGATTTCCAATTTGTTTCGACTGAGCGAGATGAAGAGTGAGCTAGGAAGTCCTCCGAAAGAAACTTGAAAAAAGCTTGGACGGATTTCAGGTGATATAGGCGAATTCTTGTCATTTAGCATTGAGTTCGTGAAATATTTGCTCACGTAAGCAGGGGCCACATTCAGGCTTCCTTGCAGTGCACAGTGCCACATAGGGCGTCCATGATGGTGGGATCTAGAATATTAGCAGGCCATTTGTTAAGGATAAAGGCTATTTCGAAAGGAGAAAGCAAGCGCCACAAGTGAGCAGAGCATTGTTTGGGGGCATTCGACTAGTCACGTGAGTTCGCGGGGATGGGAAAACCAACGGACGACTGAGTTCTGTTTGAGAATTACTTCATCGCCATGCTCTTCCGCATAATACCACGCTTTCAGAAGAAGGCTGGACACTTTCGCGGCTCAAATGGCCAATTATATATTTTTGCCGTTAATAGCGTTACAAAACTAACATAGTTAATCCAATCGCTTCATGACTTCTAATTCGTAAAGCGGGTCATATTCTGAAAAAATTATCTCGTGAATCCTTTAGGCGGTTCTTCAGGTACGATTGCCGAGTTGTAAATCTAAAGCAAACCACGCTTGGTCTTTAGCTATATAACCCGCATCACGCTCTGTTCCTATGGGACCGGCGGAGTAGCCGTCTCCACGGATCGAAGGGCCACGGTTCTAGCAGCAGTCACATACTTCCATTTCTGCCTTATCTAACATGCGCAACAACTATGGCGGAACTTTAGAAGCGGCCGCTAAATAGGAGAGAAGCACAATGCTCCCTACATGCATGTTATTATATAATTTGCTACACTACGAATGGACAGTAGGCCTTTCATTCCTAATTACAGAGTGAGGAAACAATAGGTGCTACTTTCCGGACTGGCAGTGGACCTAAGGTGAAACAAGAACTAAACGTTTCTTCCAAAACAAAGAAACTTTCGGTAACGAACACTGACGTAACTAACACTAGTTCACGCAAAAAAAAGTCAAGGGGACAGTAGAAATTCAATTACGCATCCTTGTGGTCCGACATCAGCAGTCTTATACTAGGCCACAGATCAACGAATTCGTATGAGCGAACTGGTTGCCTCATAACCCTACTGCACTGAAACATTTGACCGTGTTCTGAAAATGTGAAATTTCGACACGGTTCTTCTTGTTCAGAGAAGCAAAACCTTAAAGAACAGAGAACTAATTCCCTGTTCTAATTCGTCTTTCGTCTTCCAATTGTGTTTTCGCCTTCCGAAACTGCCTCTAAATTCAGTGTTTTTCGAAGACTTCCTTTGTTAAAATTTCGATGGAGGGAAAAGAAAAACTCGATCGTACACTGAGCATCACTGCTTTCACTTTCTGCGGAAAATCACCAAAAAACATAAATGGCCACAGAAAATACAGGCTGTTGTCTCTACGGCTGCTTATTAGAAAATAACCTTCGCCGCCAATTTAGAGACACCGGCTGAGCGTTGCCCCAATCTGCTGGTAATGTAAGGGTGAGGAGGCATGCAGAGGGGCGAGGACACGCCTCCAGGGCACCCAGCAAGCAGTGTATGTCTGCCCACTATGACAAACACGCCTCTGCCTGGTGACCTTAGCCTTTGCAGTTGGCGGTGTAACGGTAAATTTGAACACGCAAAAGGCAGAACTCTGCAGGTGGTCTCATCTATATTGTTTGATGTGGCACCGTCGGCGATTTCTGAACACCTTAACTTGGCATACTTCATGCCACCAGCTCGTGTAGTTACCGGCCGCTGGCACCTCCTGAAGGGCGTTGGTGGGTAACGGCTTCCATTTCTATCTCACTGCTTTCTTTGATGGGCCAAAGTTATCACCGTCCGGAACAAAAGTGGACTGGAGACGATGTACCCATGGCAAACACGTCTTCGAGCCGGCTGAACAACGTACTCATCAGCAAAGTATCTTTCCGCGTGCTATTGGGACACTTCGATGCTGTTATTTTCTTCGCTTCATAAAGAGCACGGAGGAACCTTACATAAAATAATTGTCTTTTGCGCCTGGCGTCAGCTGTAGGGGCTTGCGTGTAATTTCTATAGTATCCCTTTTTTTCTCTATACGCACCGAATATGTTGGTTAAGTGAATAACGGGCGGCCTTTCTTTCCCCTGGACGATCAGCCGCCTGGCTCAGTGGATTTCACTAAGGCCACTGATCGAAAGGTGGTGGAACTGGAACACGGGAGTGACGCCATGAATCATATTAGAGGCGTGGCATAACGCCCGAATGCTAGGGATATCAGATCACGTTCAATATGCACAGGTGATATTGGTCAAAACGGAGCCTTCCTTATTGTCAGGTAGTGGTGACCGCAGTCAGGCGAGCAGCAAAACAGCAAGAATGGCTTCTAAACGAAACTTTTTATTTGGGGTGAGTTGCGCCCTCAAAGAACTGAATAACTCGGCGGCGGCGTAGCAACAGGCGAGCTCGGCGGTAGTCGAACAGAATGCCGGCTGCTCTCGGCCAGGCTCTTTTTAAAGCTGATATAGTGAGCTTTGGAGATAGAGCTTGGAAAGTAACTAGAACATTCTGGAACAGCGCAGAAACGGCTTCGCCCGGATGCGATCAATCCAGATAAATCGAGGTGCGTCTTGCATCACAAATAAAACGATAAAGCGGCTACACCGCGCGCGCCTTCACGGGCGCTCGAGCGGTGTAGCTGATACTGAGCGCGATATTACAACGGGGAGAGACAGTACTCAGCACTATTAGAAAGGGTCCTATGACGACTTTCAGAACTGTGTGAAACACGAATTTCGATTCAATGAGTTGCACACGGCATGCTCAGCAGTATTTAATGACCATTTCATAGCTTTTATTCACTTCTATTTTATTACTTACCGGCCAAGTAATTATGATGGAGAGATAGCTGCGTTATAATTTTTATAACTCACTTTAAGAACGACTTGATTGTTCTCTGCTGGAATTGATTTCCAAGAGCCAATTTCGTTTAGCCTTAAGTTTATTGTGCTCGTTATGAGCGAGTGTTCGGTTCGGCATTCTGAAAGGTGAGAGGGTGCTCGCTTGCCGTGGCTCTTTACTACAACTGTTATTGATTCAGAATAATCAAGAAGTGCTCAGGAGCTCATTAAAGCCGAACGTGGCTAAAAGCGATGCTAATGCGCATTTGAGCCAAACTATTGTAGCACATGGTTAAAAGAATGAAACGCAAAAAGGCAAAATAGCCCAGGTGCGTAAGTCTGAACTTTAGCCATACTGTCGCAAACATTTCAACTTTGCTTTTTGTTTGTAAGCAGAATTACTGTCATTGAGTATTTGTTATGTGTAGGGCTTCAAGCAAAACATGTTTGCCTAGTAAAGACATTTGACCTTGAAAGAAGTGTCTTCTTCGTCGATATCACTGATGTTAGATTCTCTCTGAAGCTCATCTTCGGTCTACTGCCCCTCTTTTACGCCGACCGTTTTCAATCCGTGGACAGCTATTTATTCCTGCTCTCTTCTGTGTTGCTTTTCGTCCTCGAGAAACGAGAAATTTTTGCACAACAGGGCTCCCGTCATCCACGGGAAACCGAGAATTTATTGCGAAATTTTAAAGAAACTGACGTTCTAGGCATACTAAGCCCAGAAGAAGTCCTCCGTAACGTAGCCTTGTTGGATGAAATAAGGCGGCTACGAAATCTGGAACCCGCGCTGTAGTCATACGCACTTGATCAGTCAACGTAAACGGCGGCTGTCAACGCGCTTTGGTGCGCGCAGCGCGAAGATGGCTCTTGCTTCATCCAGTGCCGATGGCTCAGAGCACAGCGACCCCCAGTACGTCACGAGGAGGAAAACGACTGCTGCCTGTGGGAGCGCGGCGAGTGCTGAAACTGCGAGTGGTGTGTCAGGACAATAGCGCTCACCGGCTTCTGGAAGTAATTAGGCACGAAACATCTATGACGCGCTGACTCGATATACGGGTGTCAACCAACTTCGCGCACTTTTAAGCATGAAGTTCCCAGACACCCTTAGAGCGTGTGGTATAGCGGTCTCGGACTCAAAGGAGATGCCCTCGACTTAGCGTGGCAAGCTCAGCGGAGACCAGCTACCAAGTGAAAGGAGGTTTTTGGTCGTTTGGTGCCCAGCTTTCGCTGGTCGCAAGCCAGAGGATAGGTCGGAGCCAAAGGTTCAGAAAAAAAACAAAGTTTATACAGCAATGAGACGATACAGAGGATTTCACAATCGCTAGTACAAACACATACATAGTGATTAACCAAACAATGCAACTCGTGCAAAGTTAAACTCGAGAGAGAGAGTACAATACAAATATTACACCTAAAGTGCACTAACACAAGAGAGAGACAAACAAACAAAACACAATTTGTTCACCGGACACTGTGACAGTCCGACGACCCGAGGTCCCCGACGATGCTGTCCCGCAGACTGGCGAACGTTGCCTCGTTGGTCCGATGCGGGCCGAGTGGTGCTCTCCCGGGAGTCGAACGGGAGCGCTTCGATGGAGCTTAAACGGCGGTCCGGACTAATCTGACAGCGGTCAACGTCCTTCTTTTCTAGGCTTGGTCCGCGTCTGTTTGTTCTACGCGCCAAAGTAGGGGCGCACATACACGCAGTGTCGGCAGTGCAGTCCCCCTTCCTTCCTCTAGCCGACGGCGTGTCCTCATTGGTCAGAGGTCGGGGCTGCCTTCTCGAAGGTTCCGGCTAGTTCTGGCGTGGCGCCGTCGCCGACGTCCGAGTGCAGAGGAGGGGGACATGTCTTAGCGCACGCAAGGTTACCCCCTTTTCCCCCGATTAGCAGCAGAAGTGACTCGTACGTTCGAGAGAAATCGGCCGCATGGATGACTCATTCCCTCTGTGCCCGCCGTGTCGGTGAGCGGTGGTGGAGGGGGCAACCACGCACACAGGCTAGACGCTCCCCAGGAGGTTCCCTCTCCCCCGTTTTATCACCGCGCTGGCGAGATGCCGTGCGCCGAATTTTGTGACAACGGGACCAGGAGCAAAAGGCTGACGCTTCGGAAGATATAAGGCAGCGTAATGATGAAAACATGATTGTGGTAAGCACATGATTAAGCATGATTGTGCTTTTTAAAGCTTCTTCTGTGTTCACCCTCCTTCGACTTTTGGTGCGCAGTGCCAGTTCCTCTCCTGCTTTGGTCTACGTCACGCGCGTTTTTTTTTCTCATTCGTTTCTGTTTTCAGCTGAAGAATGCCTGATACTTTTGAAGAGGGTCTGGCAAGGAAATGACGGCAATGGCACTTCGCAAGAAATCCTTTTGATGAGCGATGCAGACGGTGCACCGCAATAAATATAGAGGGGACAACAGTTCAGTTTCCGCAGAGGAAGTTAAGTGTGGCAATCTACTAACTAGGAACTTCATATGCTTTACAGTTCATGCATAAGATCCGTTTAAAGACCAAACTTCTAGGCCTCTTAAATATTCTGCGCCCATTAAGGCCTGTAAATAGATGTACAGGCTCACGTTGCGTTGCGCACTTCAGCGCTTTCTGCGGCCTTGCTATAAGTGAGAACCACTGTGCATCAGGTCGTAACAGATTAACAAAAGTCACGTTTGGAACTAGATGCGAGTAACAAGACTGTTAGAAGCGTTAGCCTGTGTCACAATTTCTTTAGGAGGCACTTCGTGTCTTACGGTACCATGTCATGATCAATCAATCAATCAATCAATCAATCAATCAATCAATCAATCAATCAATCAATCAATCAATCAATCAATCAATCAATCAATCAATCAATCAATCAATCAATCAATTAATCAATCAATCAATCAATCAATCAATCAATCAATCAATCAATCAATCAATCAGTCTTTATTTTCGCATACATTGTACAGCGAAAAAAGGTGACTGGAGAAAAAGCCGCTTACTTGCGGCTTGACTGAGCTCCAGTCACCCAACACCCATTAGCAGCGACGAACAATGCACTTGCATGCGGAAACAAAAATCTGGTTTGGCACATAGTGGTGAGAAAAATAAACATGCTAAATACAGGAGAAACAAACAAAAATGCACACATCAGAAATACCATAACTGGAAAACAAACTTGGATAAGACATTAATACATTATGTAACGATGGTAGTAAACGACTTTTGTATGAATAATTCGGTGATACGTTTATGAGGTAGTTGTGCAATATCAATTTGTAGTGTATCACAGTGATTAAGTATTGTTGGTAACGTGTGTTGAGTCATCATTATGCCGTAATTAGTTCGTGATGCTGGAACCAACCAAGGTGACTGATTACGAAGACAGTAATTACTCAAAGGAGGTTTTAGTTGTGCTAAGTCTAAAAACAAATCTAAGGTGCCTAAGGGCCCTTTTGTAAGTGGAAAGTAATTTATACATATATATGTCTTGTGTTTTGATGATCTTATGTGCAATAAAAAGTGGTGCTGTGTGTTCGAAGAATGGCACATTTGCAACAGCGCGTAGGGCTCGTTTCTGAAGAACAAAAATTTTCTGCATGTTCGTTGTAGTGGTGTTGCCCCATATTAAAACACAATAACACAAGTGGGAATGGAAAAGAGCATAATAAATAACACGTTTCACTGCAGTTGGAAGGAAAAGGCGGCATCGGTTTATCATTCCCACAGCCTTGCTTAATTTTGACGAAAGGTAGTTGATGTGATCATTCCAGGACATGTGTTCTGAAAAAATCACCCCAAGTGATTTGACACATTTCTCTACAGATACTATGTATGGACCTAAATTAACAGTTTTTGGGACATCAATTAATGAGCTGCAGGCACGAAATAGCACGCATTTTGTTTTAGATTCATTTAGAATCAACGAATTGCTTTTACACCAATCTTGCAGTTTGTAACAAAAACCCCTTGCCTTTGTTTCTAGTTCCGCCATGTCCTTCCCAGAAAAAAACACAGTACAGTCGTCAGCGTAGATAAAAAACCGGCAGTTATTTTCTAATTTTACAATATCATTGATGTAGTAAAGAAACAAAATAGGCCAAAGGATACTTCCTTGCGGAACTCCTGATTCTATACATCTGAGGCGCGATCTATGATTATTTATGTCCGTGAATTGGAATCGGTCTTTCAGATAAGACTGCATCAGTTGTTGAGCAGTTCCTCTGAAGCCATATCTTTCAAGTTTTTCTAGCAAAATTGAATGATTCACGCAATCAAACGCCTTACTAAAGTCTAGATATAGCCCCAGAACCAATAGTTTGTTCTCAAAATTTTTTAATATCATGTCTTTCTGCGCTAGAAGCGCAATTTCTGTTGTACGGTTCTTTCTAAAGCCGAACTGGCACCTATTAATGAGTTCATGTTTCTGAGAGAAGTTATCGATGCGTATTTTAATCACCTTCTCTAGGCCCTTAGAGAAAATTGGAAGTATGGAAATTGGCCGGTAATTGGCAAAAGTATTTTTGTCACCATGTTTGTGGATTGCGATTACCCTTGCGATTTTCATATTACTAGGAAAAACACCTGTGGAAAGTGCGCAGTTGTAGATGTGGGTTAATATAGGAGCAATTACGTCCAAGACGTACTTAACCGGTCTGATTTCTATATCTATTGCATCGCGACTGTGGCTGTTTTTAAGGAGACGAAAAAGTGAAGTAACTTCAGAGACGCATGTGGGCTGGAAAAAAATAGAATGTGGTAAAGGCAAAATGCACAATGCCGCTTCTGGAGAAGGTTTAGAGCTGCCTATCTCAATGAAGAAGTCCTTGAATTTGTTTGAAAGGTTTGTGCCAGTGACTTCTGTACCATTGATCACAATGCAGGTATTGCCGCTCTGTGCCTTCTGTCTATTGAGAGCCTTATTTAGGGTCTTCCACATTATGTCGCTTCTATGATGGCAGCAGGTCTCAAACACTTGTCTGAAGTAGTTTTCTCTAGAATTTTTTACGACTTATTTAATTTGTTCCTAAATGCTTTAAATTCCCGTAATTTCTGTTCATCACGAGAGCGTATGAAAGTTTGATACATCTTATTTTTCACGCGAATGAGTTTTAGGAGGTCTCTCGTAATCCACGGCTTGCGCGATTTTTTATGCGATCGATGTGTCTTTATTGGGAAAGATGTATCATAGTGTTTTTTAAAAATGTTCAAGAAAGCATCATATGATTTATCAGCATCGCTATGGGAAAATATGGCCTGCCAATCCTGATATAAGATGTTCTGTCTAAAAGTTTCCATCGTGTGATCAGATATTTCGCGGTACGTGATTTCAGGCTTCGTGCATCTCCGAAATGACAAATGTTGTTTCGAAACTAAAATGATAGGAAGGTGGTCACTGATGTCAGAACTTAGGACGTTAGTTACGATGGCTTCGTCTGATACATTTGTAATAAACATGTCAATCAAGGAGCATGACCCGGGCGTAACACGAGTGGGAGTTGTTATACAGTTGCGATAATTATTGCACTCTAAAATCATTAGGAGTTCTCTAGCAGTGCTTGAAGTGTTCAAGATGTCAATATTTAGGTCTCCGCCGATAGTAAGTACGTATTCATTTGCATTTGCAAAACACAGTAAATCCTCCAAGAAATTAAAAAATACTGCCACACTTTCATGAGGGGGTCTGTACAGAACAGTGAGCATATTCTTGCCCTTTTGGAGAGATAACGCTTCGTAATCCGCCTTCATTGTAGTATATTCAGATACAACAATGAAACCGGGAAGTAATGTGTGTATGGCAACCCCGCCCCCTCGGCTGTCTTTTCTGTTCAAGTAGAAATTATTGTAGTCGGGTAGAACTAAATGTTCTGAATCATCACTGTCCCAGGTTTCCGTGAACATCAGTACGTCAAACCTGGCGCCGCATGACTCCAACAAAAGCAGTATGTCATCCCATTTTGGCCGGACAGACCTAGCGTTTAGATGAAAGACTTTGAACCATTTGTCTGCGTGATTTTTTTGGATTGTTTTCTGGACATCTTCCGGAAGAATCGCCATGATTGCCAATGCAGGCTTATAGAAAAGCTTATGACAAGGGTTCAGAGACGTCTGCGATAGCGCATATCTTGTCGAGGTCGCTGTCATGTTTGATTGAAACGACAGATGACGTATCGCTGTGACGGGCAAAAATTAAGCCGTTTCTGACCCACACAAATCGCCACCTGTGCTCGCGCTTGCGCGCGATGGCTGTTCCCAGAAGTTTCTTGAGGTAGGGGCATAGGTGTTCATTTATATATATGGGTTGCTCTGTTTGGGAGTCAGAATATTCCTCCTCTGAAGTCTTGTTGCGCAAGCCCAGGGTAGCATTTGTGACCCTTTCCTTTTTTGCTTTTTCCAGGACTTTGTCACGCTTGTCGCGCCTTTGGAACTGCACGACAATGTTTGTGCTGTTTTTGTCCTTCGTTGGTACCCTGTGGCATGCATCAATGTCAGTGCGGGTAATTGGCTCCCCAATCGCAACACCAATTTTTTCTAACATTTCAGGAATGCTTTCGTTTGGTTCCTGCAGCACACCTTTAATTTCTAGATTCCTGTTTCGTGTGTATTGCTCAGATTTCACTAAGCTTGCTCGGGAATCATTTAATTCCTTTTCTGCGGCCTGCAATTTCTGCCTCAGCATTTCATTATCCTTCTTCAATGTGCTGTTGTCGGTTAAAGCTGTTGCCAGAAGTTTATTTGCTTCATCAAGTCCCTTACCACAGAATTCCAGGCTTGCCTTGATTTCCTCAAGTTCAGTGCGCAAGGTGCGCTCGTCTAAGCGGAAGTTCCTCTCCATTGTTTCTCTTTGGGATTGCAACTCTGCTTTCAGTTCATCTCTCAATTCGTTAAAAAGCTTGACAATTTCTTTCGTCATTTTATACTGGGTGAACAAAAGCCACTCAGCGAAAAAAAATCACTCAAGCTTTGGCAGCAGTGACGGGGATAACAACAGCAATGCGCAATAAATAAATGTTCTAACCTGCGATATATTGAAGATTTGGTTAGCTGCCGTTCACACCGCCGTCACCACTGCCAAGCGTTGCCTCCGGGACGCGCTGCGGCTTTATAGCCACCGTGGTAGACACGTGACGTGGCCGCTCCCTCTGGTGTAGGCTTGTCCTTGGCGAACAGCAGAGCCCTCTCGTGTGTCGATGAAGTAGTCGTCTGCAGTGGTCGTTGGTCTGGCGCAGCCGGACGATGTAGCAGGTGCGCAAGGAGCAAGCAGCCGGCCAACTTGCAATCGCTAGCACTTCCTCGTAGATTAAACGGTATTCCACCTTGCACGATAACCTGCGATATATTGAAGATTTGGTTAGCTGCCGTTCACACCGCCGTCACCACTGCCAAGCCTGATCCGCTTTATATGGCTGGCTATTATATAAAAAGCGTTTAAATTGCCCTTGATATAATTGTAACGTTAGACTATTCCACTTTTATATCTCGTCCTTAAGAAAACTACAGTGGTTGGCAGACATATTTTCAATTTTCGCGCAGAAAAATTCCAGTAGATTTCTCAGGTGCTAAAGCATGAATGGGTTTCAGAAAGGGCCCCGAATCTCTCTTCTTGGCACTCTTCTGGGGTACGTGTCATGCATCCAAGCGATAGCTTATGCTTATCCTTTTTTTGGGGGCCTCTGTGCTTTATATCATCGAAAAAAGACTGACGTTCAACTCTCCGCTGGGAATAGGTTTCTGCTGATATGCCGTGCAGGAGTGGCCTGCACGTTGGGCGGGAAGTCGGACATGCTGCTAGCCTCATCTGAATAGGTGTTGCCAGGGCGACACATCAGCGTTTTGGGCTGTTTTCTAGATTTTCTTCTGTCCTTTACACGGTGCTTTCAACTCCCTTAGCTGCCCTCTGACTTTTGCGTATCGCCCCAAAAGTCTTAGCTAGAGCTTGCGTGCACTCGCCAAACATGGGAACTTATCCAAATTATCAATTCTCTTGCTAGCTGCGTATTGATCCAGACCAATATAAATGTCGTTGGTCTGCTAGAGCAATACTCGTACTCAAACAGAAAAAGGCATGAATCATTTACCATTCGAAGACAGCAGATACATTCATGACAATTGCTGTGCCGTTGCTTTCCGTGTGTTGTTGGTCAAGGCAAATGTATTGTGGTGTCCAAGCGCAAGTGTGTCGTCGCCTGTGCTTTTTGCCACTTTTTGGTCAGGTTCAAAATTTAGTTCAGAATTTATTTTCTTGATCATTCAGGTACGAGGGGCGGCTGGAACTAAACGCATTTGAGTGCCTGACGGAGGTCCCAGCCCGCTCATGTACAGAATCAACAGCAAACACTTAGAAAAATACAGAATGATTACAATAAAAGTTAAACAAACAATTGTGTAAAAATGAAGTGAGGTAGCACTCTCACATAATAAGAAATCTTATACACAATGAGCGTGTACAAATAAAATTCAAAATGTGTGCTCTTAGTATACGCAAATACATTAGCATACCTGTGCTAAAAGAAAACAAAGAAAATAACTGTCAGTCTGTAAAGCGGAATGAAACAAAGGAGATGAAGCACTAAGAACAAACTTCACAAGATGGAAGGTATAGTCCTACGAGAACGATTGCACCAACTAAATTATATGATTACACCGAGAATAAAAATATATAAAATATTAGAAAAATGTGATTCTAATAATGGAAGTATATATTTCCATTCATCAATATTTCTTTAACCTGTTTTTTTTAACACCTGCGCAGAACAGGCATAGTTAACAATTTCTGCTAATTTATTAAGTATATCTACTGATTTGATAGCATAGCAGAGAGCTGTTTTCCATAATTCGTTCCTATTTCAGGCGTGAGTCGTTTGGCGTGTCTGAAATTACATCCACAATCATTTAATGGAGTCTACTAAGCAGTCTTCTAGAACTTTATGAATTTTCAAGTAAAACTGCTCAGCCAAACGTGGCCTAGCTCAAGAGGTAGTTGCCTAGTGCCTTCTTTTACAACTAAGGATGCTTCTAAAAAAACATTCAACGAAAAAAACATTACTACTTCGGAGTTATCTATTGCAGAACTGCGAATCTTCATTGTCAGAGCGGCAGAGAAGCGGAGTTTTTTTTTAGAGCACACCAGATTGCCGGAATATCAGGTACGAGGGGAGGCTGGAACTAAACGCATTTGAGTGCCTGACGGAGGTCGCAGCCCGCTCATGTACAGAATCAACAGCAAACACTTAGAAAAATACAGAATGATTACAATAAAAGTTAAACAATTGTGCAAAAAGGAAGAGGTAGCACTCTCACACAATAAGAAATCTTATACACAATGTGCGTGTACAAATAAAATTCAAAATGTGTGCTCTTAGTATCCGCAAATAAATTAGCACACCTGTGCTAAAAGACAACAAAGAAAATAACTGTCAGTCCGAAAAGCGCCGCATTTTCAACTCACAGAGCTCTTGAAAGGAAAAGGCTTGCCATCTTCACCTCCGGTCTTCCGGTAAAAGACGCTTTGTTAGTGAAAAAACTCAAGTTGGATAGTCGCAAAGTAAGACCACAATGCACTGTGTACGCAGCATTAAGCAGAGATTACGAGAGATAGTTGTGTGACCGGACGAAGCGATGCGGCGCTGCTTTGCATATCTTATGCTTTCCGCCCCAGCGTGCAACGGTTTGTTTTTATTGCAAGCGTTTTTTCGCAGTGCCTTCTGTGAATTTCTTGCACATTCTCCTCGCAAATAATATTGTTACATATTCAGCACGCACTGAGCCTGTACTAGGGCGTCGATTTGGAAGTGGTGGTGGTGAAAACTTTATTTGCAACAGGGGAGTTTGGGACACAAAGGTCCGCGGGTTCCCACACGGCCCCACTGCACTCAAACGTTCATGTCCCGGAGGCTCATTACGCTGGCAGCCCGGCCTACGGCGATGGCTTGCTTGGCCGGGTCCTGGGAGCGCAGTATGGTCTCCCAAGCCTCCCAAGTGGTAAGGTGCTCCAGGCACCGCGAGGATCCGCCGGGAGAGGAAACAGATATGGTCGAGTGTGGCTTTGGGGTGGTGGCACAGGATACAGGAGGGGTTTGTTCCGTTAAGGGAATGGGGAGCCCAGCACGGCCAGACCGACCAGCTTATACCTCTATGCCCATCGACACAAAGCGCTTCCGCATTCCCGTAAGAATCCTTCACAGCGAGCTAAGTAGGGTTGAATATTTTGAGCCGGACGACATGCACTTCATGAGCCTCTCGTGAGCTTCGGCCACTGCTACCAAAGTGAGAGATGACATAGTTAAAATCCCTTATGCGCTCACGCGCACCAAAGGGCCACTGTAGTGGGACAAGAGCTTATGACACAAACCACTCTTGTGGAGCAGCGTCCATAGCCAGACTAAATCGCCTGGGTCATTGGAGATGGGCTGGCGGAGTATGTCCTAGCGCTGATAAGAGCGCTTCTATGAGTCCGTAGTGTGGAGGGAGATAAGTCGACGAGCCTTTCAGCTCGGCAGTGAGTGGTTGCGATGGAACGCTCGTCGTGGAGTTAAAAAAAGGATTGTGTCAAGACAGATGCGGCGTGCACGAGCGTACAAGAGGAAACAGATGCTGCGTTTAGTTGCCTCATGTTCCCCAGGGAGTTACGCATACGTGCATGGCAGGGAGGACGTCATCCAAGTTTTTATAGCCTGAATTGACGTAAAGTCATCTACAGACCTGTCTAGAGCGCTCGAACTCTCTGCCGTCTGCTCTCCACAGAGCGCAGAGCGACGTCTAGCGGCAGCGCCTGGTTCGAGACGGAGCAATTGTGAGTATGGTATGAAAATCAGAAATACGCCATCTCGAACCAGGTGCTACCGCAGACAGCCCGGAGTTCGAGCGCTCTAGACAGGTCTGTGGACGACTGTAAGTTGCCAGAGTTGTTGTGAGCATGCGGTTTGTGCGTTCCACAAGGCAATTCGTTTGGGGGGATAGGGTGTCGAGTAAAGAAAATTGCATTCGCAGGGACAAAGTTCTTCGACAATATCTACAGTAAACTAACGCCCACGCTAATTAATGAGAACTTGAGGAGGAACGTGTGGAAGAACGAGATGGCGAGAGAGAAAAAGAAACACATTGCAAGCAGTGGAGAATGGTATGGCAGCTGTTAGGTATGATGGTATGACAGAATCGTGTTAGGCGGTCGACACGCTCGATAACCCAACCGTTTTCATTCGCACAGCGTGAAAAAGGGCCTAACAGGTAAAATTTCATACGCTTAAATAATGTGGTTGGAGGTTCGACAATGCGCAGCTGGCCTGGAGAACACGACATAGGAAGCTTAAAAGACTGGCACTGTACACAGCTGCCCATGTGTCATGCAGTCGTTCGACTTAATTTAGGCCAGTAAAATCATTCTTGTGTACAGTGAAGTGGCCAGGCACGGCGTCGTCAAGAATCAGTTGAAGAATAGGGGCGCGAAGTGTTTTCAGCACGACTAGAAGAAACTGTTCACCGCGAGGCTGGAAATTCCTGTCTAGCAAACCGGCATAAATACAGAAACGTGTGGAGTCGAAGAGTGACGTTAATGACGTGTCCTTGCTTTATTCAGTCTTGCTGAGGTGAAGATCAGTAAACGTGGGTGATACGGAAGCGTGGTAGTCGATCAAGTTGTCGCCTTCGCAACCGGTCGTCAGGAGCGGCAAGCGCGAGAGACAGTAAGCGTCGGCATGTTGACAACCGCTTTTGTACGAGCCAGTGAAGTTGAAATCATACAGGCGCAAAACTGAGCTGGCAAGTCAGCCGCATGGGTCGCGGAGGTTCAGGAGCCAACAGAGCGAATGATGGTGGAGAACGAAGGCATAAGCATTGCCACAGAGATAGAAACGAAATGAGTTGCGCCGCAGACAGTACTGCGGGGCACTCGTGTTCGGTAACTTTGCAGCTGCGTTCCGACTTTTTCAACGACTAGTTGACATAAGCTACCACATGCTGAGCTCCGTCGTGGCGCTGGATGAGCACAGCGCAACTCTGACACCGATGGCATCCGTGTGAACTTGGATGGGAGCTGAAGGGCAGAAATGGAGGCGCAGGATAGTGACTGACGGGAAAGAAATTTCAGATGGTGAAATGCGGAGTCAGTCAGAGATCCACTTGAATAGCACATCTTTGTGTAGCAGGCACGTGAGCGGGGAGGCGAAGTTGGCAAACCTCGGTACAAAACGGCAGTAATAAGAACATAGTGCTAAAAAGCTGCGAAGTTCTTTCACTGATTACAACGCTTGGAAGCTGGTGACAGCCTTAACCTTTTAAGGGCCCGGCTGGATACCTTCCTGATTAATCAAGTGACCGAGAACCTTTTTTGATGTTTGCTGAATAGACACTTCTTTGAGTCAGCCACTAGGCCGGCTTTTTCGATGCACTCAAGGACGACGGGAGGCGGCTGGTATGCTAGCTAAATCTCTTCCCAAAGGTAACAACAGAAATCTGCCATTTCAGACCAAGCAAAATAGTGCCCATAAATATTACACACATAGCAGGCGCATTGCATTGCCCAAACAGCATAACGTTAATCTTATAAAGTCCGTCAGATATTACAAAGGCCGTCATTTTTGTGTCAGTCGAGTCGAATCAACACTCTAGTTAACTTTCTTCAATCATTAATTTAAACAGCTACCGGTCAGACCGATGTACTTTTTCCACAAGACACAGGAATCAAACAAATGACTTAGAGCACTGAACAAAGGGTAGCTGGCCGCGAGTGGAGAAAATAACAGTATATTTTTAGGCTTTTGGACACTATTGCTGAGACTAGACAAGCATTCGTGCGCACTGAAAATAACCTTAACACCTACGTGTCTTCGAAGTTTTTTCGAGATGTGGGAAATTTGATGTTTTTATGGCAGAACAATTTCTTTCTGCGCATTTGCCTTCCTTCAGTCAGGCAATTCTTAACATAAGAATATTAAATATATCGCCTCAGGCTGCTTACCAGACTTCGAAACAACCGCAGAGATAGGAAGATACGTTGATAATATAACATGTGAAGTTATGGAAGCTACCAATATTCAAAGAATGAATGATCAATATTTGAACATGCTTTCAATTTCATTGTCAGTAAAAGAAATAATATTTCCCTCATGAAATTCTAGATTTTACCAAGGCTGTTTACATCGCTTTTTTTACTTGCATTTTATTTTTTTTGTACTCTTTAGTTGATCGTTGCTGTTTTGCTTGTTTTTTTTTCCGTGTTCTTTGTTGTGTTTTTTTTCTTTTACCTTCATGCCTAAGCACTCATGTTTGTAGCGACATTTTAGCAGATCATTGCTGTTTTCATTGCCATGCTTCTTGTTGGGCTGTTGTTGTTTTTAGCTTTAAAATGGTTGCTCACCCTTTCATTGCGGTTTTTAGCATTTTTTTATGGTTTGCCCACCTTATTTATTGGGTTTTTCTTTCTGGGCATAAAAAAAAATTTGATTTGTTCATTGATCAACTTTCCAATGTGACTACTTTGCTTCGCTTTGTTGTATGGTCTCCTTGGCGCTGATGCCTTTTTTATTGTTCTGTGAAGAAAAAGTGTTCCAAGTGTTCCAAGTTCGTTGCTAAGTGTGGGACGGCTGGTAAGCATGGAGATATCACCGGAGATCTAGCTTTGTTGCTTTTCTGAGCCTCACTCTGTTAAGACTTTAGTTCGCTTGGGGCTGTGATTTTCATTTCGCTTCAGCCACGTGGGTTCATTTTCGAATAGTGTTTCTATCTCCATTTGTTTTCGTTCCCTCTTTTAACTCTGCCTTGGCCATATGGCCTGATATGCACCTCATACACAAGGGTTCGCCTTTTTTAGAAATAAAATTTATTAGTTAACCGCTGGGTCCTTTCTTCTTCCTTGTCTTCCTGCTGAGTTCTTTTACGCGCTGGGTCCTTTAAACATAAAAATGAACCAATTCGCCTAACACCAAGTGTTATAGTGGGTTCCACAACACGGTTGAAGGAATCACACAAAATATTTAGATGAAATTGCCGGAACGAATCCGGCAGGCATCGCCGGCACCACCCACACGGCCCCTCTGCTACCTCCGCCGGCCTTCAGAGCACACGGGAATGCCCTGGGTGTTGGGGAGGGGAATGGTGGAGCGTCCTGACCAGCCGGAGTGGCCGCATCCCTGGTGGCTATGTTACGTCTGAAAGAGCTGGCGCGGCGAACTAATTATAATCTCCGCCTGTTGACGGCACTTGCACGACATGATGTCGTATGCCAGGTTTTGCGCGAAAGCTTGCCGCCGCTGATCGCCTTCAAGTGCAAAGTGGGAATTTTAAATATGTATTGTGAATTTCCTGCTTGCTTTTGAGGTCTCGTACGCGTCATGAACGGTCGGTGGCCTATACCTTCATAATGCAAGCCTTTTATAGCCGAGCTCGAACACTCTTCTCAGAGACTATTTAACGCATGTTAGTTCAATGGGATGGGAAGTTGGGCTAGTGTGGACACGCTGAAACATCAAGATGTGAGAACGGCGCGAGTCTTGTGCTATTTGTTTTTGTGCCTCCTTTAATTTGCATCTTAGCCACTTGACAAGTCTCTCATTTACCATCATCTCGAATGGAAGCAATTTCCTAGTGCAGGGAAGCCACTCCAGTCCTAAGAAAACCTTTTGCGTAGTCCCTCCAGTGTAAATTGCGAGTAGCGTCATGGTAACACAGTAGGCTCTATTTTTACAGGCGTGGGGCGAGACATGACAACGCTGTGATAATGGCAGTTCTCACAGCTGTCGATTTGCAGCTCTATGTCGGCATTGTGCCGATGCCATTTTTTTTTATTTTCAATGTTGTAGCAAAAGATCGCCAAAGCACCCAGCGTGACGTGAACTATTGCATGAGGTATAAAGCCGCACTACACTTCATGGGTTGTCGACGAGAAAGCTGTACAACCGCAGCAAGAAAAGATGAGACCTGCAATGCTGCTAATTTTTGCAATGAGAATTGATGTCATAACTGTGCTCTCAGGGCCTTCTTATGCATGTCATCACGTGTCTGGACTACTAGGAAACGATACGCGAGACATCAGAAAGGTAAAGCGTCGGTAATTTTCGAACTTATTTTTCTGTAACTTGGATATGAGAGAAGCCAACAGCCACAGAAACCAAAGGACACAGGGGATTTTTTTACATTATTTATTTATTTTGTGGTGTTGATCAATTCAGAATATTATTGAATATGTTATCGCTTAAAGCTAATTGATTAAAAAAGCAGAAAACAACCACATGCCGCCGGTGGGATCCGAACCCACGACCTCTGAATTACACGTCCGGTGCTCTACCTCTGAGCTACGGCGACGGCTGTCAAATCTTCTGCTTTCGGGGGTATTTATGTTTCCAAATAACCTAACCTTGAGAGTGTTCATCAGCGCCACCCACGTTCATAAGCGGCGGACGTAGAACGTCCTGAGTTACCGCTGGTGTGACGTAGAACGTCATCGAACGGCGAGGGTGGCAGCTGTGTGAGAACCCTCTTATGCTTGCTATGGCGTAAAGGCTGCCAGAACCGAGGCCCTCGCTAAGCAATTAAGCAAACAAGGGAATGGGATTAGGGTCTCGTTATAAATATGAGAGAAGCCAACAGGTGTTGGGGATTTTTTTTCTACATTATTTATTTATTTTGTGGTGTTGATCAATTCAGAATATTACTGAATATGTTATCGCTTAAAGCTAATTGATTAGAAAAGCAGAAGAAGAAACAACCACATGCCGCAGGTGGGATCCGAACCCACGACCTCCGAATTACGCGTCCGGTGCTCTACCTCTGAGCTACGGCGACGGCTGTCAAATCTTCTGCTTTCGGGGGTATTTATGTTTCCAAATAACCTAACCTTGAGAGTGCTCATCAGCGCCACCCACGTTCATACGCGGCGGACATAGAACATCCTGAGTTACCGCTGGTGTGACGTAGAACGTCATCGAACGGCGAGGGTGGCAGCTGTGTGAGAACCCTCTTATGCTTCCTATGGCGTCAAGGCTGCCAGAACTGAGGCCCTCGCTAAGCAATTAAGCAAACAAGGGAAGGGGATTGGGTGCTCGTTATAAATATGAGAGAAGCCAACAGCCACAGAAACCAAAGGACACAGGGGATTTTTTTTACTTTATTTATTTTGTGGTGTTGATCAATTCAGAATATTACTGAATATGTTATCGCTTAAAGCTAATTGATTAGAAAAGCAGAAGAAAAAAAATTACCGACGATTACGTTACTTTCTAATGCGAAATTTGAGCGCAGCAAATAAGCTGTTTCACCTTTTCGATAGATTGAGGCAAAGAAATCGAGCAACACATGTATGCGCTATCACAGAATTTTTTTTTTTATTTTTCACACGTATTCCTTTAACAAAGACTCCACTAACAGTTCTTGACAGTCATGAAGGAAGCTTTGTGGTCGGAGAAATAGACTGATATATGTTCGACTTGGTACACCAATGCTTGATTCTCAAAGACGAGATCTATACAAGTGCCTCGCGAGGTTGTCACAGCCGTGGGACGTGTTACGAGCGAGAGGAACGGGATGTTCTCCCGCATAAGTGTTAGGAAATTGCTGTTTGTCTTTATGTCAACATTAAAGTCCCCCACTACTAACATCGGTGTGGATCGATGGACGGTTAATGCGAGTTGCAGGAAGTGCACGACGTCTTTCGTGAGTGCGGTAGGGGCGAAGTAGGCAGCTACTACCAGCAAGCCGTTGGGCAACTTTGCGGCGCACAGTTCGCCAACTTCATGTGACGTGCCAGACATTTCGACTGGTATTGCAGAGAGACCTGTGCGCAAGTAGATAGCGACTCCCGCCGCTCTGTTGTGGTCTCTGCGAGCACCACAGCAGTATAGGAAATCTATGATTTCGAGAGGCTCTTCGGGATCCATCCAGGTTTCAGCAAAGCAAAGTACAGAGGAATGGCGCAGAATGTGATCGTGGTGTACGTCCTTGGCATGTGCGGCAAGGGAGCGTACGTTAAGAATGTGGTTGTGAATGATGAATCAAGTGCTGCCAGCGAATGACGCGTCCATCGGCTGTCTGCGTGTGTTACTGATGTGTGGTTAACATATTAAGCTTCGCCTGTAAGAGTGGAACGCGACAGCGTCTTGCAACGCTGCCAGGGAGTCCACAGAACGCCATCGCCAATTCTGCTGTACGCCTTGCTTGACGGTAAATTGATTTTTTGAGGAAAGGAAATGTATCTCTCTCGCATATCTGGGTGGACACCTGCACCTCGCCGTAAGGGAAAGGGGGAAGATTGGAGTGAACGAAGACGCCGTATTAGCTAGACGCGCCTTCGTTCATTCCAAACCATTCAGCTGGCATTACGGAGTGGCTAGCGTGCACGTATCGCACTCCGGAGACCCTGGTTCGATTCCCCAACTCGACCAATTTCGTTCTCGGTTTTATTGATTTATGCGGTCTAACTAGAAAGGTTAATTAGGCTATTTCATATTTATATTATTGTATTTCTATCCATCGTGTTCTGTCATTAACCTGTCAATTGTTGGAACTGTCTAGGATGTTCGACACAACGTATATGAAACGAGCAACGTCTTACTGAGTGGGGAAGTGCGTGGTGGTGGAGGGAACGCGGCTTCGTACTTATCTGTTTTTTTCAGCAGCGTCTCCTTCCGCGGACGCTGTTGTCGCTGCGGCGCGCGTCTTTCTTTTCTTTTCTTCTGACCTCTTCATTCTCCTCTATATTAATTAGGCTAATTGATTAATTAAGCAATTAACTAAACTCAGTCCAACTTAGTTGCAGCATCACTATACGATCCCTTTGATTGGTTGCATGGTTACTAGCCAAAGTACAATTGGCCCCTTTTGAAATTCGCGCACTGTGACGTCACGAGCATTTCGACCAATTGAAAAGCGTGACATTGGGGGCGGAGCTGGTTACGAGGCCGACGCCGACGCCGACGCCGACGCGAAACCCAGGAACGGACGCCAAAGAGCTGCGCTCTGAAACAACCACATGCCGCCGGTGGGATCCGAACCCACGACCTCCGAATTACGCGTCCGGTGCTCTACCTCTGAGCTACGGCGACGGCTGTCAATATTTCTGCTTTCGGGGGTATTTATGTTTCCAAATAACCTAACCTTGAGAGTGTTCATCAGCGGCACCCACGTTCATAAGTGGCGGACGTAGAACGTCCTGAGTTACCGCTGGTGTGACGTAGAACGTCATCGAACGGCGAGGGTGGAAGCTGTGTAGAACCCTCTTATGCTTCCTATGGCGTCAAGGCTGCCAGAACCGAGGCCCTCGCTAAGCAATTAAGCAAACAAGGGAAGGGGATTAGGGGCTCGTTATAAATATGAGAGAAGCCAACAGCCACAGGAACCAAAGGACACAGGGGATTTTTTTTCTACATTATTTATTTATTGTGTGGTGTTGATCAATTCAGAATATTACTGAATATGTTATCGCTTAAAGCTAATTGATTAGAAAAGCAGAAGAAAAAACAAGCACATGCCGCCGGTGGGATCCGAACCTACGACCTCCGAATTACGCGTCCGGTGCTCTACCTCTGAGCTACGGCGACGGCTGTCAAATCTTCTGCTTTCGGGGGTATTTATGTTTCCAAATAACCTAACCTTGAGAGTGCTCATCAGCGCCACCCACGTTCATACGCGGCGGACATAGAACGTCCTGAGTTACCGCTGGTGTGACGTAGAACGTCATCGAACGGCGAGGGTGGCAGCTGTGTGAGAACCCTCTTAGGCTTCCTATGGCGTCAAGGCTGCCAGAACCGAGGCCCTCGCTAAGCAATTAAGCAAACAAGGAAAGGGGATGAGGGGCTCGTTATAAATATGAGAGAAGCCAACAGCCACAGAAACCAAAGGACACAGGGGATTTTTTTTCATTTTCTATTTATTTTGTGGTGTTGATCAATTCACAATATTACTTAAGATGTTATCGCTTAAAGCTAATTGATTAGAAAAGCAGAAGAAAAAACAACCACATGCCGCCGGTGGGACCCGAACCCACGACCTCCGAATTGCGCGTCCGGTGCTCTACCTCTCAGCTACGGCGACGGCTGTCAAATCTTCTGCTTTCGGGCGTATTTATGTTTCCAAATAACCTAACCTTGAGAGTGTTCATCAGCGCCACCCACGTTTATAAGCGGCGGACGTAGAACGTCCTGAGTTACCGCTGGTGTGACGTAGAACGTCATCGAACGGCGAGGGTGGAAGCTGTGTAGAACCCTCTTATGCTTCCTATGGCGTCAAGGCTGCCAGAACCGAGGCCCTCGCTAAGCAATTAAGGAAACAAGGGAAGGGGATTAGGGGCTCGTTATGAATATGAGAGAAGCCAACAGCCACAGAAACCAAAGGACACAGGGGATTTTTTTTCTACATTATTTATTTATTTTGTGGTGTTGATCAATTCAGAATATTACTGAATATGTTATCGCTTAAAGCTAATTGATTAGAAAAGCAGAAGAAAAAACAACCACATGCCGCCGGTGGGATCCGAACCCACGACCTCCGAATTACGCGTCCGGTGCTCTACCTCTGAGCTACGGCGACGGCTGTCAGATCTTCTGCTTTCGGGGGTATTTATGTTTACAAATAACCTAACCTTGAGAGTGCTCATCAGCGCCACCCACGTTCATACGCGGCGGACATAGAACGTCCTGAGTTACTGCTGGTGTAACGTAGAACGTCATCGAACGGCGAGGGTGGCAGCTGTGTGAGAACCCTCTTAGGCTTCCTATGGCGTCAAGGCTGCCAGAACCGAGGCCCTCGCTAAGCAATTAAGCAAACAAGGGAAGGGGATGAGGGGCTCGTTATAAATATGAGAGAGCCAACAGCCACAGGAACCAAAGGACACAGGGGATTTTTTTTCTACATTATTTATTTATTGTGTGGTGTTGATCAATTCAGAATATTACTGAATATGTTATCGCTTAAAGCTAATTGATTAGAAAAGCAGAAGAAAAAACAAGCACATGCCGCCGGTGGGATCCGAACCTACGACCTCCGAATTACGCGTCCGGTGCTCTACCTCTGAGCTACGGCGACGGCTGTCAAATCTTCTGCTTTCGGGGGTATTTATGTTTCCAAATAACCTAACCTTGAGAGTGCTCATCAGCGCCACCCACGTTCATACGCGGCGGACATAGAACGTCCTGAGTTACCGCTGGTGTGACGTAGAACGTCATCGAACGGCGAGGGTGGCAGCTGTGTGAGAACCCTCTTAGGCTTCCTATGGCGTCAAGGCTGCCAGAACCGAGGCCCTCGCTAAGCAATTAAGCAAACAAGGGAAGGGGATGAGGGGCTCGTTATAAATATGAGAGAGCCAACAGCCACAGAAACCAAAGGACACAGGGGATTTTTTTTACATTATTTATTTATTTTGTGGTGTTGATCAATTCAGAATATTACTTATTATGTTATCGCTTAAAGCTAATTGATTAGAAAAACAAGAAAAATCAACCACTTGCCGCCGGTGGGAACCGAACCCACGACCTCCGAATTGCGCGTCCGGTGCTCTACCTCTGAGCTACGGCGACGGCTGTCAAATCTTCTGCTTTCGGGCGTATTTATGTTTCCAAATAACCTAACCTTGAAAGTGTTCATCAGCGCCACCCACGTTTATAAGCGGCGGACGTAGAACGTCCTGAGTTACCGCTGGTGTGACGTAGAACGTCATCGAACGGCGAGGGTGGAAGCTGTGTGAGAACCCTCTTAGGCTTCCTATGGCGTCAAAGCTGCCAGAACCGAGGCCCTCGCTAAGCAATTAAGCAAACAAGGGAAGGGGATGAGGGGCTCGTTATAAATATGAGAGAAGCCAACAGCCACAGAAACCAAAGGACACAGGGGATTTTTTTTCTACATTATTTATTTATTTTGTGGTGTTGATCAATTAAGAATATTACTTAAGATGTTATCGCTTAAAGCTAATTGATTAGAAAAGCAGAAGAAAAAACAACCACATGCCGCCGGTGGGACCCGAACCCACGACTTCCGAATTGCGCGTCCGGTGCTCTACCTCTGAGCTACGGCGACGGCTGTGAAATCTTCTGCTTTCGGGCGTATTTATGTTTCCAAATAACCTAACCTTGAGAGTGTTCATCAGCACCACCCACGTTTATAAGCGGCGGACGTAGAACGTCCTGAGTTACCGCTGGTGTGACGTAGAACGTCATCGAACGGCGAGGGTGGAAGCTGTGTGCTCGGGCCTTTCGGCCTCGGGCCTCGAAAGGCCCGAGCGAGGGCGAGGCCCAAGCGAGGCGAGGCCCGAGCGAGGGCCTCGGTTCTGGCAGCCTTGACGCCATAGGAAGCATAAGAGGGTTCTCACACAGCTTCGACCCTCGCCGTTCGATGACCTTCTACGTCACACTAGCGGTAACTCAGGACGTTCTACGTCCGCCGCTTATGAACTTGGGTGGCGCTGATGAACACTCTCAAAGGTTAGGTTATTTGGAAACATAAATACCCCCGAAAGCAGAAGATATGACAGCCGTCGCCGTAGCTCAGAGGTAGAGCACCGGAAGCGCAATGCGGAGGTCGTGGGTTCGGATCCCGCCGGCGGCATGTGGTTGTTTTTTCTTCTTCTTTTCTAATCAATTAGATTTAAGCGATAACATATTATGTAATATTCTGAATTGATCAGCACCACAAAATAAATAAATAATGTAAAAAAAAATCCCCTGTGTCCTTTGGTTTCTGTGGCTGTTGGCTTCTCTCATATTTATAACGAGCCCCACGTCCCCTTCCCTTGTTTTTTGTAACTTGGATAGTTCACGAAATAAGGTTTATTTTAATTTGTGATTATGAATTTGGGATCGTTTCTGAGCACTTCAAAATGTTTCAACTTCTGTATTCATATGCCAGCTTTCGCGAATATAATTAAATCTGGTTGGCACGGCAGACGAAATACTGGTTCTGTAATTCGGGCAGTGGGCATTTTCGTGGTGGAATACCCGAGCTCGTGTTAGCGAGTAGGCGAGAGCAAGGATATCTTAAAGTACCTGAAATTTTGCAGATCAACAGTCGCTGCCGCTTTTCACCACCGCGGAGCACAAGAAGTATGTTGGCTGCTCCGATATTCCGATATTTTCTTTTACATAAGCAAACTCGGGTCCATAGCGGCAAACAGGTTATCCTCAGGATTTTAGACTCAGGAAATTCATTGTATAGAGTCGCAAGTCGCCTTGTCAGCTCCTAAGAACAGCCATGCCATTTGTGGGCACAGATTTATGCTTAAGAGTTGTGCGGCACGACGCGGAGAACATGAAAAAATGGCGGGGTGATTTAGCGTGGTTAGGGCGATTGTGAATTAGATGCTTTAGCATTTCGTTTTTTATTCGAGGCTTGGTTTCCAAGTTCAAACAGGCTTCAGATATATATCGGCGAAATCATACTTAAGCTCCGAAGCGCAGTTGTGCAGCGGTTAACCTATGCACCATTGCCCTGCGATTTATTTATTTATTTATTTATTTATTTATTTATTTATTTACATATACTGCAGCCCCGATGGGGCTATTGCAGGAGTGGGGGGAAGAAAAAAAAGGCAGAGAGGGACAACATATTCAGAAGTGAACACCATTAAAATACAGAACAGAAATGCAACAGACTAATCACAGATTTGGAACAACATTGAAAAATAGGTTTGGTTCCAGGGAGCGTATATCACCGGGTAAAGAGTTCCATCGTTCGATAACACGAGGAAAAAAACTAAATTTGAACATATCAGTGCGCGCGTGAATGGGTGTTACATTCAATGGGTGGTAGCTCCTTGTAGATGAAGATGCTGAAAAATGCAAATACTCAGACAGTGAAGCAAAGCGGGATGAATTAACAATACCATGAACATATTTTAAACATTCATTGTCGCGGCGGGTACAAAGGAGGGAAAGGCCTATGGCAGGAAGAGTGGATGAAGGTGAAAAATGTCTGTCATACCGTCGGCAAATAAACCGTACTGCTTTCCTTTGGACGGATTCCAGCTTACTGATATCGGACTGTTTATGAGGATTCCAGATTATTGACCCATACTCCAAAAGTGGACGAATTAAAGCTTTGTATGTTACCAGTTTAGTTTCTTGTGGGGCAACACTTAGTGTACGTTTTAGATAACCGAGCCTCCGCATTGCATTATTGGATATTGTGTTAATATGCTTTGACCAGGACAAGTTAGAAGAAAAAAGAAGACCTAAATATTTGTACTCGGACACTTGATTCAGAGAGTTATCTTTGAATGAGTAGGTGTAAGAAGATGGTATTGTGCGATTACAGAATGACATGTATACAGATTTACGAAAGTTTATTTGCATTTGCCATGTTTCACACCATGAGCAGAATGACACGAATGACTGATTTAGTTGCGCGTGATCCTCAGGGGTGTTAATTGAACTGTATATGATACAATCGTCTGCATACAACCGAATTTTAGAAATAATATTTTCTGGCAAATCATTAATGTATAATAAGAACAACAGTGGCCCGAGCACGGATCCTTGTGGTACACCGGATGATACATTAACAGTTTCAGATGAACAGGAGTTGAAAGAAACATACTGTGTACGATTAGAAAGAAAGCTTGATATCCAGTCTACCAGTAACGGGTTTTTGAGTATTGCATTAAGTTTACAAAGAAGTTTGCTGTGGAGAACGGTGTCAAAAGCTTTAGAAAGGTCGATAAATAAAGCGTCGATTTGTGAGCCCGTGTCGAGGGAACTAGCAATGTCGTGCGTGAATTCTACAAGTTGTGAAATGGTACTGAGCCCGCGCCGAAACCCATGCTGAAATTTGCACAAGATATTGTTAGCTTCAAGAAATTCTGTAATGTGCTTATGAATGATATGTTCTAGTAATTTGCATGAGTGTGAAGTTAACGAAATGGGCCGATAGTTGGACAAGATTTGGGTGCTGCCAGCTTTAAACAGGGGAATAACTTTTGCAAGCTTCCAGGCTACGGGGACGGTTGCGGATGATAGCGATTTCTGGAAAATGGTAGTCAAATAGCGGCTGGTCCAAAGAGAGTAACGATGCAGAAATACATTAGGGATATCATCAGGACCACTACTTTTTTTCACATTTATGTTCAGAATGAGGTTCAGAACACCTTCGACGCTTATTGAAATATCTTCGACAGAACATTGAGAGTTGCTAGGAAAAGTAATCATTTCAAGGTTATCTCTTGTAAATACCGACTGAAAATATGTGTTGAAATTTGTAGCTATAGCTAATGAGTCACAGACCGGCTTATCATCAATAATGAAGGTATTGGGACTTGTGCTCTGTGGCAATATGGATGCCGAAAATTTGCGGGGATTGTGTTTCATTAATTGCGGCAAGGAATTTCTGTAGTAAAAATCTTTTCCCGAGTGAACTTTGGCACGGAGTTCTTCTTTAGCGTCTCTGAACTGTTGCAAGAGTTCAGGATTACCATTGCGCTTGGAAACGCGTAGTCTGGCAACACGGCGAGAAAGATGCAGTATGTCCCTTGTTATCCAGGGCATACTGTGGTTTTGCTTTTTAGTTTTTAATGGAACAAAACGCTGAATACACACCTTCACAATGTTTTCGAAAAATGTTACTAAAGAATTCACGTCACCTGATATGCTAAGGTGCTGAAACTGTTCAAATGCGTCACTTAATAAATCCAGGATAGCCACGTCGTCTGCTCTACTGAAATCCGGAAATGTTGAATAAGTTAGTTTTGAGGAAGGAATAGAACATGGGATCGAAACAAGAACAGCGTTGTGATCGGATATCCCCTCGACGACTTCGCATGTAAAATTCGTCGCGAAAAGAGAAGAGCTTAAAAACACCAGATCCAGTATTGCCGAAGACCTCGTGGACTTATCAACTATCTGTTTTAATCCAAATGACAAAGAAAAATTGACAAGTTCATTACTGATTGCAATGTCGTGACCAGTAATGGATTATGTATTCCAATGAATTCCGGGAAGATTGAAGTCTCCTAGGATAATTATATTTGGATTGCTGATATGATGAGAATGCAAGAAGTTACTTAAAGAATGCACGTGGTCTATGGAAGTGCCTGGTGGTCGATACACCGCACCGATAACAAATGATTTGTTACCTACGTAGAGTTTGCACCAAGTTGACTCTATTTCGACAGGGACCGAAATTTCAACAAATGTCAGACTAAACTTAATGAAGAGAGCGACACCGCCTCCTTTCCCATGCTGCCTGTCCGCCCTAATTACAATGAAACCTGGAGGAGTTATTTCAGAGTCAATTATACCATCATGTAGCCACGTTTCGGTGACCGCAATGACATCAGGCGAATGAGTTAGGATTAAAGAGATAAAATTTGGAACCTTGTTTACTAAATTTCTGGCATTAATGTTCAGAACACGAAGGCTGGCGGCGGTGTCCCGTCAGTCAGAATCTGCGGGTGACTTGGCAGCAGTGGCATTAGCAGCAGCAGTGTCCGGGGGCGTTGATTTCGAATCTTTGACCAAACTTTTCTCAACATCATCCCAGTTGTACCGCACGCTATCAATAAACACGTGGTCATAACGCAAATGAACCTTCGAGCTACTGTCACGATAAGATTGCGTTGCATCCCAGATTTTTTTCCGGATCAATCGAACGTGAGCAGAGAAATCCTCGGATAAGCTAATGCCTGAATTTTTGAGCCTATGAGCATTTTTTAACGCTTGAGTTTTTTCCCGAAAGTCGAGTAGCTTAACGATGACAGGACGAGGGCGCCCTTCCTGCTTTCTACCTAGCCGATGATACCTTTCTATTTTAGGACAATCCAACTGAAGGTTATCGATGAATACCTTAGTCACCGCAATGAACAGAGCTTTGTTAGTTTCTTCATCTTCTTCAGCAAGACCGTGAAATATAAGATTGTTTCTGCGAGGACGGTTTTCCAGCTCATCATTTCTTGAAACAAGCTTGCTAACAACCTCAGACAACGAATTCAACTGGTGTTGCATGGTCCCGTCGCTTGCGTCGCTGTTCGAGGTTGGCGGGTAAATAAAAGAGCAGAGACTCGTGATTCAAGTGCCTCAAAACGAGAGTTCACTCTCTGCTGGAAACGCTTTATATCTGCAATATCTTCGGCCATTTTTCTCTGGCCCGCAAGCAATTCGGCAAGCATTTCATTAATAACTGGCTGATTGGAAGTGGAGCAAGCGTCATCAGTGCTTGCTACTTGAACATTAACGGAAGATGTAGAACGTGTGCCTGGTTTTGAACCGGGATTGCTGTGAGAGGGTCCAGGATTAGTTTCCACATCGCCGCTTAAGAGAACACTAGCAATGCAGTAAACAAGCTGTGAATACAACGATACAGACACATAACGAAAACCGCGATTGTGTGGGCGAGGAAACAGCATCAAAAATCTGTCATCAGAGCGGACGCAACGTGCGTTTTCAAGAAAACGTACCTGCGTGAAGAATAAGAAGCGGATCAGCATGCTGCCGCTTTCGCTGTCTCCTAGCCCACTGGCAGACCGCTGTGTAGGCATTGCTTTTATACGATCCGTGGGTGACGTCACAGAACTTGGCTTTAAGATGACCGGTAGATCGAAGATGACATCGTCGAGGGGAGATGCTCGGCCAGGTTGCGCAGTGGAGGGAACACCCGTGCTGTCTTTTACAGGAAAGGTAGGGCAGTCCACGCTCGCACAGAGGTCATCCACGTGTAGGATTGGTGATGGCGATGGAACTGAAGTCCGTAGCGCAAGGAAGCAAGGCGCCGCTGTAGTCCCGACGAAGGCACCAGCGAGGCAGGCGCAGAACTGCGTGAAGAATAAGAAGCGGATCAGCATGCTGCCGCTTTCGCTGTCTCCTAGCCCACTCTCCTAGATTGGAGGTGCTGCCTGCGTTGGTGGTTGAAAAACCCGTGTTGCTCTTCCCGAGCAACTTCTCGAGACCAATCACTAAATGAACTCCCACCTACCATGGTGCGCTGTTTTTTGCCCATAGTCCGGTGGACAGATTATGATGGCGCCGCATGTGACCTAGGTGGCCCACACGCCTCCTAGGGAGGCCACCTAGGCCAGGTTCCGCATATTCTGGAGGGCACAGAGTGGGACCGCACCAACAATGCCTAAGTGGCTGAGTAGAAGCTCTAGTGCTAACGCACTACAAAAATCATAGCCATTCGGACTACTTTACGCACTCTTGCTTGTGAAGCATATGTTCGGACAGAGTTTTATTATGAGAAATGTAATTACAATGCTTTCGCGCACTGTTTTTCGATTACCCGCGTGAGTAGCTAGCTCCTTACATTGCATGCTGACCCCGCCCTAAATTACCAATTGTTGGAAGGAGGGTGGTGAAAAGTAATGACGCCTGATGTCGTATAACCGATAGCTAAAACGTTCGTTTGGGCGCCGACAAAGTGCTGTTGACCTTCAAAGTATATGACAATTCATTGAAAATGTGCAAAACAGAATATTTTTGAACGGAACCCATTGATTAGTACCAATCTGAGTTGGAATTATTACCCAAGAAAGAACGTTTCCACTTAAACACGCACCTATCGCAAAATGCACTCACTCTAAGGAGAGTCTGTACCACTCACAATAAGGCGGCATATTTTCAATATCCTGTATTTCAATTAATCGTTTATGGCTGATGCTTTATGTCCTGGATGTGGCCGTGCAAAGGCGGATTCCAGGGCACTGCGCAGGTGATGGCGGAACGCGATGCGCATGCAGCGTAGAAGGCCCCTCACAGAGCTATCCCACTAAAAAAAGTGTTAAGATCTCGATGAGGCTTTACAAGCACGGCGAGCATTACCGGTTCTTCAATAACGAATTTCTCGTGCAAAACCATCGCTATCGTGCTACTCCAACTCCAGTCCCGCATTTATAACATCTATTAAGTAGTTAATCGTCCAGTGCATTCGCAGAACCTGCTCATTCCACAAACTTCATCAATCCGCCAACTCCTTACCGTACCCACTACATCTTTCCCAGTTTTCAGTGTTTCTTGACCTTTTAAACACCGCCCTTTGAAGCATCGTTTCAAACACGGAAATTGGTATCGTAAATTCATATATGCTTTCTAAACCAACTGTGAAAAAAAAGTAGCGTCGGTTCTCATGAATACCAAATTTTTTTCCAATGTCTCATGTTTAGGAGATAGGTGTTTCCCATGTACAGAAAGCTAAGGGCGTCTAAAAAAAGCTTTGATAATGTGTGCAGTGCGAATTTCTTGATCTTGCTTTCTAAAGGCAACCTTACAGCTGCCTGCCTGACTTCACAATATATAAAGATAATTTTTTTTGGTTATTCGGACAGCATACAGGTATCGCCCACGAGGCGAGACAACCACTATATTTGAATGATGTTTTCCTTCACTGTGCGAGCTGTACCGCATTCAGCACTCCATAAGCCGTAATAGGCAGGAAAGCATTTCTAGAGCAGTAGCTCTTACACCACAGCTTTAATGCGCACGTCGCAGGATGACCCACGCGACACTTCTTTTCTTGATAACGAGACCACCCTTTGCATGTAGAGTCACAGAAAAAAGTTTGCCGGATGTGTTTTCGATTAGAAAAAAAGTTATTTGCACGCAGTTGGAGAAAACCGGTGAGCGAAGAACGTTGATTCAGGAAGGGATATGCGTGCTACATTCGCTATAATTATATCAGCAAAGCAATGAGGAAATGATACTTTCCCGCAAATTCTCATTTAGTAAACTTGTATCTATCACAGCCCCTCGAGCTACCTGCGTCGTGATCAGGTGGGATGAAAGCAAGCGAATATTGTTGAGGGAGAGGGGAGGCGTCACGACATCCATCATCTGTGTTTTTTCAAATAAACTTTCAGTTGGTAGTAGCGCTTGTCCTTGTCTTCCTTCTCTGTTCTTGTTCCTAGTCGCAGCGCTGGTGAAATTTTAAAGATGTACCAACTAGCTCAAACCACCATTTTGCTCCAGACATCCATCAAGCACCCCGCCTCTCTCTTTGTGAATCTTTGCCGCCATAAGGATGAACACGTGATCGCACGAGGCCCCAACGTGCCCAAACGCCACTCGGATCCCGCACGCAGCTGACATGTGGTAGCCCGAAGGAATGCGGCCGTTCCAACAAATGCAGAATACGCTTAGAACGCTGGCAACGAATACGCCTCTCGGTAACGTCCGCCTGTGCGCCCACATATTTGATATATAGAATGGGTATCGTTTACATTCGCCGGCGTAATGAGGAAGACTCTAAAGATAGAAGTATCTGTCCTAGAATTATTCTACTGCGGAACGCTACTGTTCTAAAACGAAAATTTTCATAAACTCAATATCGGTGCAGGGCACAAATGACTAAGTTCTTTAGATTTTGTTCATTAATTCACTAAATAACAATCAATATTTTTTTTGTTGCAACATTTTTTTTCCGCGACAACGATCCGCAAACACCAGTCTGTGACAAGGCTCAGAGGATTTATTTATTTAAACATACTGCAGGCCCTTTTTGGGCCCAAGCAGGAGTGTTTACAATGCATCACTGTGACCAACAGAGTAAAAAACAAAAACCCAAAAAATACAGAGATGTTCTCTGAACCAAACACAAAAAGAGTCGAAGAGAATTAAACAGAAGAGTCAGTTTTTTCGATATAATTAAGAAATAGTTCCACGGACGTACACTTCACCGCATCTTCAGGCAATTTATTCCAATATGATATAGCATCTGGAAACAGGGAGTACTTGTGGATATTTACAGGGCTGACTGGTTGACGCACTATTTTACTATAGTTAGTTCTAGACGAGTGTTTGAAAGGCGGGTGTAGTGTACCGCAAAAATTTTGAAGAAAACGTCTTTTGCAGGCGAATAAAAATTCAGCTTCTTACGTTCCACTTTTGGAACATTGCTAAGTTGGTGGTTACATGGCAAGTAAGAGGTCAGCAATGTTTTGCCATCGCCCTCACCACTCCAAGAACCTGACGCCGGTTGAACTAAAGCCTCCACCACAAGCCGATATCCATAATTCTTACATACAGCAGTCCGGATCGTCGAGGACTTCGCCTCTCAAAGTGCCCTCCACTGCGCCCCAGATAAATCGGAGGTCATACGAGTACATGGCCCGAGATAGGTCTCTCCATGTACCATCAACCTTACGATCGAGGGTCAAGCCATCAGGGAAGTTAACCTGATCCGCATTCTCGGTCTTTGGGCACTTTGGATACTTTGGATACTCCGTGTCACCCACACAATCCAGGCTCTCAAGACCACCGCAAACCAAATAGCTCGCATGATCAGCTGCAATACCAAGCATCGCCAAGGAATGCGAGAAGAAGACACTATTCGGCTGGTGCATGCACTGGTACTTAGCCGAATCACATACGGACTACCCTTAAGGGAGAGGAGCAGCAAGTTGACACTATCATAAGGGGAGTATACAAGGCGGCATTTAACCTTCCTGAAAACACCTCGACGGAGCGTCTGACTGTCCTCGGAATCTTCAACACATTTACGCGACTAACAGAAGCCATCCGTGCATCTCAAACACTAAGACTTCAGACCACCGAAGCTGGATGAGCTATCCTACGCCGAGTAGGGATAGTTGCGGACATCCGCGCACTAGATTCGGAATCCTATCTAGAAAAACAATCCAGGAAATACATCAGCATGGCCCCTATACCGAAAGATAAGCTTAAAGACGCTCATACAGGCAGACAATGAGCGCGAGTATCCTACCTACGCCGGCGCCTAGCCAATTCCCCGAACACGGTTCATGTGGACAACGCAGCATACCCGGACCATGACAAGTATGCAGCGGTGGCAGTGGACCACCGCTTCTGTAAGAGCCGGAACACCTGTGGCCGCGCAGAGCACCTCCGTGGCCATTGCCATTGGGCATTACGAGGCCTAGGGCCAAAGCTGTGATGTATAAGACTCACAACACGCGTGTCGAAATTCCTTGAGAGGCTGAGTTACCAAGCACGTCAGCTGGGTCATGGGCACTACACCCCTCACCAAGCACCACCAACTCACCTGGATCCCAGACCTCGAAAGATTGGAGAAAAAAGAGAGAGCACATGCGCATCATAAACCGAGCGGGGCATCAAACCATGCCCGCTTTTACCCCTCTACCTTCAAGGTATAACGAATGCCTTGAGTTTCAGCTTCTGCAAAGGAGACACCCCCCCCCCTCATAGGAAATTAGACATCCCAAATGCCGTCTCTTGGTGGCAGATACAGACGAACACATTTTCAAGCCTCCATAAACTACGTCTCATACAGGCAACATTATACTCCAACATGTGTTCCTGGTGCCAGGCGCGCACTTCACTCTTCCACATTTCATGGCGATGTGGGCCAAACCAAACGCTCTGCAGACGGAAAACACGTCTTTTGATTGATGGGAGTGGTGGAAGACCAGCGATAACCTTTTGGACCAACGGGCCCTCATAGAACACATCCGTAAGGCAGCTCAAGCCAGTGTAGCCCTGAAATGAGGGCCCCACCCATTGGCTCGCACAACTCCTCTTCACATTAATAAAGGTTTTCCTGCTTCTCCTCATTAATGCTCCACTTACTAGCCACCTCCCAAGTGAAGTCTCTTAGCAGAGGGCTGCCCTGCCAAACACCGCTACCTAAGATTCACCTACCGACGCCACACCACCGCGGACCGCAACATTTCGACAAAAGCATTTGTTGGGCGAGTTGGTGTTTTTGATGATCCATAACTACAGCGCAAACGACAGGACAGAGATGAAGAAGGGACACCACACAGCGCTGACTCACAACTAAAGTTTATTGGATGCCAGAAGGTATAAATACCTCCCTGGCGGCCAGAAAGAATGCAGTCGACACTTACATGCGTGACTGACATAATAGTGTACCAGTCATATGCCGCCAAGCAAATCACATGCGCGAGAATACAATATAAGCAGTGACAGAATACAATATAATCAGTGAGCAAGCACTTGTCAAAATTCGCAAGCAAGGTATCTTCTTTCTTTTTCTGACAACGCGACAGATGAAGCACTGATGCATTCTTCCGAGAGCCTACCTATTAAGTGAGCTTCAATGATCTCCCTTGCTAACGAGTCACGGTTCTTTTCTAACACTGCACTTTCCTGATAGTTTGGCGCACAGACGTAGGTGACATCGTCATCTTCATTGACTTTGCAGTGCCTGCAATGTTTCGCCACGTGGCCAGAGATAGCGACACGGGAGACATTATACTCATGCTCTCTGAGTCTTTCGTTTAAACATCGGCCGGTTTGGCCGATCAAAAGGAAATAGTAAATGTACGAATGAGACGAAGAAAAGGAAGATTGTTGTGGTGCCATATCTTCACAAAGTGTCGCACAATCTGAAAAGAATCGGAAAACATGCAGGCGTTGATGTCGTCTTTTCGGCGCCCAAACGACTGTCCAGCCTGATTAAGAATGTTAATTCAGAGATTAAAGAATCGCGCAAGTGCCCGATAAAGCACGCAAAACAGTTCGTGCCTTGCCAGGAAGGGGTGATATATTCGCTGCCACTGTCTTGTGGTAAGCGATACATCGGCCAAACCGGCCGATGTTTAAACGAAAGACTCAGAGAGCATGAGTATAATGTCTCCCGTGTCGCTATCTCTGGCCACGTGGCGAAACATTGCAGGCACTGCAAAGGCAATGAAGATGACGATGACACCTACGTCTGTGCGCCAAACTATCAGGAAAGTGCAGTGTTAGAAAAGAACCGTGACTCGTTAGCAAGGGAGATCATTGAAGCTCACTTAATAGGTAGGCTCTCGGAAGAATGCATCAGTGCTTCATCTGTCGCGTTGTCAGAAAAAGAAAGAAGATACCTTGATTGCGAATTTTGACAAGTGCTTGCTCACTGATTATATTGTATTCTGTCACTGCTTATATTGTATTCTCGCGCATGTGATTTGCTTGGCGGCATATGACTGGTACACTATTATGTCAGTCACGCATGTAAGTGTCGACTGCATTCTTTCTGGCCGCCAGGGATGTATTTATACCTTCTGGCATCCAATAAACTTTAGTTGTGAGTCAGCGCTGTGTGGTGTCCCTTCTTCATCTCTGTCCTGTCGTTTGCGCTGTAGTTATGGATCATCGCAACATTTCAGAAGCGCCAGCGACCAGCCATAAACCCAGCCCTACCATGCAGAAGCACAACCCGCCATCAGACAATCTATATCCACCCTCCTCAAGGCCTCCCTCTACTAGAACCCCAAGAAGCACCGGAATGAAAAGGATGATGGGAAACCGAATTCGATGACGCAGTGGAAATGTCAGCTGATTCCTAGAAGCGGCACCTTCAGCCACATCTCCACCCCAACCTGGGGGCTCCTCATAATCCATCATCACCCTTATCGTATCATCGAGCAAATGCACCTCCCATAGAAATTCTATCGACTTTGTGAACCCCGCGCGTGGAGTGACTGCATTAAGAGATTATAACAACAAAGTAGTCGTGGAAAGTAAATCTAACTACTATCGCTGAACTGTCGCATCAGATGTGTGATCATCAAGTAATGGTTTTAATGACTCGTGTTGACTTCATTCCTTCCAGTTGTTCTGGGTTGATCGCGCTATTGAAGGCCTATATTGTAGTCTTTATGGGATCACCCAATATAGAATCGAAGCAGGCTTTCAGCTATTCCGTGGACGAAACCTTGGTAGCCATTGAGCTATCGCATTTGCTCCCATGGCAGCGTAGGCGCCAAACCTGTGTTCGGGTGCGGATTTGATGAAGTTTGCCTTTTACTTCCCTGCTGGCGATGTGGCTCCTTTGGCTCTATTTTGGCCTTAAACGATATCGTTTACTCCGGGCCCCGCTGTCATTTCTACCATGGTGAAAAAATAACGGTAACGGAGTGGATTCCAAGAGAAGGAAAACGTAGCAGGGGATGGCAGAAAGTTAGGTGGGCGCATGAGATTAAGAAGTTTGCGGGGATACAGTGGCCGCAACTGGCAGAGGACAGGGCTAATTGGAGAGACATGGGAGAGGCCTTTTCCCTGCAGTGGGCGTAGTCAAGCTGATGATGACGAAAATAAATAAATTCAATTGAAGTAAACCTAACACTATTCAGCGGTATATATTAATGGGCGTGTTGCTTCATACAGATGTAACCTGCTGTCCTTGTTCTCTCTTGAGCACGTCTGAGTTCCGCAACACATCTACCATCGTCATCATCATCAGCATGACTACGGTCACTGAAGGGCAAATGCCTCTCCCATGTCTCTTCAATTAACCCTGCTCTTTGCCAGCTGCGCCCACCGTATCCGCGCAAAATTCTTAATCTCATCCGCCCACCTAACTTTCATTTGGCTTGGTCATAGGAGGTTGTGGCCAAGTACAACCCCAGGGTGGCCAAATACTGTTCTTGTGAGAGAGAGCTTTGTCGGTTCTGGTCACCGAGATCAGGCCGCACTCCAGGCCTGTTTATGCAATTCCATCGACACGCCGAGTTTTTTTAACTCAGTGGAGAAGTGCGTGGCACCGGGACATCCAAGCCATCGCTGGGAATTAGAAGTTTTCGGTCTTCCAAAACAGTGTGCCCTCGGCCATACACGAAGTAGGCCAGGGCCAGACCACATGTCTACGTCTATATATGTCTGCTACATGACATGACCATAGCTTGGACGGGCACGTTTGTTGGATCTCTTTATTTTGAAGATTGAACTGGTTTGAAACCATTTCTTCACTTCGTATGCCTTACTCAGGGTCAAACTGATAGCGATATAGATTATGCAAAGCAAGCGTTTATTGAATTGAATGATGCATATGTAAATTTGTATTTGGTGTCGCATGTCGTACGCACAAATTTAGCTTCCGGCTGCCAACATACTATGAATGTGATTAAAATGCTGAGGTGACACAGTGATTTAAGCGCCGGCCTGAGATACGTCAGTTGTTAAGATCAATTGCCATTGCCGTCAGGTAACACCGGTTTCCCAATGTTTTCTTCCCTTTGTGGTGTGGTCGCTTTTTCTGGGTGAAATACGTAGGGATATTTTTAACTGATAGACTCTCTTCCAGTGCAGTCCAAAATATGTTATCCTTGGTGCATACATGTAGCTGCATCTGCGTCATTAAAAAAGAGATCACTATCATCAATAATATTTTCTACGTAAACAGAAAAGTGGTCTCCGTGTCCACCTGAAGGAATATGTCGCAGGTCAGCTAGGGCGATCGGCATAATAGATAATGCAAGGTGGGCATGTACTGAGCTTGCTCACCTGTGCTTTGGAGTGGGCGCTCTTTCGAAGAAATATGTCCGGTATGAGAACGTTCGGCTCAGCTGAAGTTGTCCGTCATACGCCGGCATAAGTGCGAATAGTCTGGCTGCCGGCCGCAGGAAGCTTTACTAAGGACTTTGAGTGGAACGAGGGTGGTGCTGGCGAAGTTTTCTGTGTCCCGCTCATATTTTACAACGCTCCATATAGTGACCATGTGCTCTTTACGGATATTTTGCACTGACGTGACTGTGGACTTTCAATGCGACGACAATACTTGTGCAGGTTGAGTGGGAATACCCTTCACGTTTCGAGTTTCGAGTTCGAGTTCACTGTAGAAGCTATGGGCGCTCCACCATCATGTTGTGGGCAACATCACGCATGGTCTATCTGTTGCGCAGGCTCAGATAGATGTCATAACTAATGAGAATTCAAGAACGCTCATACCACGGCTCCCATAAAGCTTAGGGGCCAAGCCCAGCCTGAAACTGCGCCAGTTCGCAGGGCAGTCCTCTATGGCCTTAGATATAGTACCGCTGCGCAGGCATAATTCTCAAACATAGTGCCTTTGCAGTTTCTGCCGCTGAATCTCAGACCTTGCAGTTTCTTCAGGAGCTAAGTTTGCCTCTTCTGGAGGTAAATTTGGGGATCTTAACCATATTTTTAAAGTAGAAAGTGCGCTAGCATTCAGGCTGCCTACTATGATGTCTGCAGTCATTGTTTAGCAGTGTTCTACAGGTTACAGAAAATATGAAAGCCATTACAATTACCCCATATGAAATATAACTGATTCGAGTGGTGGATTAACACCCCAGAAAATTAAATTAATAAATAAAGTAGAGTATTTGATTAGTATTGCATTTCTTTTCTTCGAACTTCATTGTCATGATACAAATTAACTCAAGCTACAATAAACTAGTGCGTCTTTCTTGATGTTTTTTTTACAAGTTGGTATATTTGAACTGGAATTGTTTCTAAAAATTGTCGTCGTTATTCTGCAACGCTTCCTCGTGAAGATATCAGCCGGCCCACTAAACACTTCCGATGTAATTACTGGAGAGTAAGACGTTGCGCACGAGATCTTAGTTTCGCAATGCTTCGATTCCGCACTCTACGACCTCTATGAAGCGCCGCGCTTCGTTCCGATCAGTCTATGGGTAGATTTTAATTCTATCTAGAATCGACTGTGATCAGCTTCGGTGAGCAGTTTTATGTACACAAATCTCGAATATGTATAGGTACCTCAGTTGCGAGAAGTACCTGTCAGCGATGTACCAGAGAATTCAAAAAAACCTTATTGGTCTACATCTGAGGAAGGTCATCATCATTACCTGCTTGACTCCGCCCACTGCACGGCGAAGACCTCTCCCATGTCTCTCCAATTAACCCTGTCTTTTGCCAGCCATCCACCCACTAAACTTTCTGCCGCCCCCTGTTACGCTTGCCTTCAAGTTGGAATCCACTTCGTTACCCTTAAGGACCAGCGGTTACCTAGTCTTCGCAGTACATGCCCTGCTCAGGCCCAATACTTCCTATTGATTTCGACTAGGGTGTCATTAGCCGACGATTTTTCCTGACCCACTCTGCCCGCTTCCGGTCTCTTAACATTACACCTGTCGTTTCTATTTCCATAGCTGGCTGTGTTGTGAGGAAGGTGTAACGTTGCATAGACGATTACTTTGCCTTCTAACATGAGAGTGAGCCCTGAAAGCATGGTGAATACCACTGTTGAAAGCCTACGTATCTACAGCATATTGCCAGGTGGACTCAAGGTCACCTGCGAGTTTCCTGTTAACAACGCGATGTACAACCCAGGTCCAATAAATATGCACTACCTTTCGACGCCGCTCATTCTAAGATCATAGAATGGGCTATACAAAAAAATAGAGACCGAAAGGCGAAACATGAAGCAAACGGCCTGGTTATTCCGTGTTTCCACAGGTTGCCGCACAATGTCATCACGATGGAAAATGGTAATGACATATACGTGGTTTTCTCTGCCTCGTCCAAGCTTGGCATGGTAGGTGCAATGCTCGGTGTCCGAAAGCACGAATCACGCCCTGAGGACCATGCCACAGAGTCTACAAAATGAAGGAGGAATCTTATCTATATGAACTCCCTCAACTGCAATAGGGCTTAAATTCGACAAACGTGAAGATGATATATAACGAGAGAGCCAGGGAATACAACTTGGACGTAGAAAATAAATCATGTGGTTTCATGACCCTCCAATGTAAGAGCTGTGGTTGCAAACCGCTCCTGAACTGAACCAAGTTTTTTGCACACACCAAACACAAACTGGAGCGAGAGGCTATGCAAGATTTTTTATTCCTAAAGAGGGAGAGAAGTGTGCCAGCGCAGCCTCGGTTTGACTGCTTGATAAGGAGCTGCGATTTCAGGACGGACACGTGTAGGCTGTTTCTTCGTGGAATGTAATTCCTGCCGTCTGTTTTGGGATTTTCATATGGGTTGATTACCCTTTGGCTAGAATTGCCTTTTTATTTTTGACACTGCTTTGCTTCGAATGGTTTCACCTATCTACTCTGGTTCGTTGTTGTTGTTGTTGCCTTGGCGGCATGGCACATACCCGTGACGGGGGATAGGCCTGGGTTCAGTGAGAAGAGCCAAAAGAAGGTAAATTGGTGCCACGCTAATGGTTTAACTTTAGGTAAAAATTCAGAATAATTAAAGAGGAAATTATAAAAATTAAATTAAAATTAAAATAGAAAAATTAGACTGGCGAAAAGATTACAGAATTGAATACATAACAAATTGCTGAGAGATTTTTTTTGCCTTAACACTTTTTTCTATTTTGAAGCAGCCTGGCTATTTATTCTTCGTTTATAAACACAGGTCATACCATGTTTATTGCAGGTTATGAGCCGATTTTATATCGATTTTGTACTTTTTTTGCCGTTTAGAAATGTGGCCTATGCTGTTAATAAGCAACGACTTTATGGAAAAATAAGGTGTATCACTCCAGCTTGTGATAGATGTTGTGCATGGGTGAATGTTGAACCTATAAAATATCTCCCGTTGAAGCTAAGTAAATCAATTCGTAGGCAGCACCTGTATTCTTTTCATCGTCCATGTCAACATGACGCTGTTTTCATTTCATTCCATTTATTTATACTGTCAGCCCAGATCACGGGCTATAACAGGAGTGGATAATGAGGTATAAAAAATAGCAAAAACACAAACATTGAAACGGGCACCAAATTCGGTACATACAGCGTTCACCACTTATCCAAAAAATAAAACACTTGCATATATTTCATGTAGACGATAAAACATCATGCCGCTTATCTAAAAATTCCCTAAGTGATTGTGAGGTGACAATAGAGTTTGGTAGCATATTCCATTCCTTAATGGTTCTTGGGAAAAAACTAAATTTAAAGCAATCATTTCGGGCTGTGGGCATTGGTATGTACAAGATGTGACGATGGCGTGATATTTCTCCAGTTTTAATTTCAAAGTACTTTGAATGGTTTATTTTCAAGGTGCGATTAAAAATCTGAAAAAGAAACTTGAGCCTGTCACATTTGGTTCTAAATTCGAGCGCTTCCAAATCAGCACGTTTACACAAAGACGTTGGGAAATCAGAATGTCGGTACCTATTAAATATAAACCTAGCACCGAGACGCTGAATTCTTTCCAGCTTAAAGCAATTGAATGCAGTGTGGGGGTCCCAAACAATTTTTCCATATTCGAGAATGGGCCTTATCAAGCTCTTAAAAACCAGACATTTGATTGAAGGGGTTGCACTATGCATATTTCGTCCGAGGCTCCAGAGTGCTTTTGAGGCCTTGGAACATGTATTATCTATGTGTGAATTCCAACGTAAGTCAGAAGTAAGTGTTAATCCAAGGTATTTGTATTTATTGACCCCGGTTATTATTCTATCATTGATACTATAACTATAATCTCAGATAGTTTTCTTTCTTGTAATGGTCATAAAAACTGTTTTATTTGGATTTAATACCATCTGCCACCTTTTACACCATTCGTTGATTTTTTGCAAATTTAGATTTAGTTCAACATGATCTTCCAGAGTACCAATTTGTTTATAAATGATGAAGTCGTCTGCATACAATCGGACCGGCACACTCAGGTCGTTAGGAAAGTCATTGATGAAAATCAAAAACAGGATCGGGCCCAGGACGCTGCCCTGCGAAACGCCCGAGTCTACTGGACTAATTGTGGATTTATGAGCATGAACTTGAACATACTGTGCTCGAAAGAAAAGATAGGACGTAAACCTTTTAGTTATCGTTTCATTTTTAAATATACATCTGATTTTAAGTAACACTTTCGGGTGAGAGACTTTATCAAACGCTTTTGCGAAATATAAAAAATACTATGTCTGTTTGCATGCGGGAATTAATTGACAAGCAGAGGTCGTGTACAGTTTCAGTGAGTTGTGTTTGTGGAAAGTCCCTTGCGAAAGCCATGCTGATTTGCAAATAACAAATTATTACAGTCAACGTAAGTTAATAAATGTTTGTGGATGATATGTTGAAGTATCTTAGAGCAAGCACAAAGGAAGGAAATAGGTCTGTAATTCTCAACTTTCGAAGTAGGATCACTCCTAAGCACAGGCACTATTTTCGCATTTTTCCAAGCAATGAGAACACAACCACTGTCGACAGACGACTGAAAAATGGTTGCTAGAAATTTGGAGATGCACTCTCCATATCTATATAAAAATTCATTCGGGATTCCATCTGGGCCTGGACTCTTTTTCGTGTCAATATTCAAGAGCAAATTTAGGACCTCTTCTTCACTGATCTCTACATCCGATATAGGAGGACTATCCGCAGGCTGAAAACACGGCGATTCGCCATCATCACGTGTGAAAACCGATGTAAAAAATGAATTAAATCTCTCAGCCAACTCTACGATCCCTTCATCATTTGCCTGCTTATTTTTACCTGAGCGATTTACATACCTCCAAAACTTGCTAGGTGTCTCGGTGAGAAACCTTGTGAGAGTCTGACTGTAGAATGTCTTTACTTTCTTTGATGAGGCGTTTTAAATCTTGGCTCATTAGATGTATGGAGTTTTTCAGTACAGGACTTGGATGGTCTGAGCATCTTTCACGCTTACGTTTTAGCTGTCTTTTTTTTGTGAATGATATCCCTATTAATCCAAGGATTCCTTCTTCTTATTGTTTTCATGGTTTTAGGAATAAACATATTGATGCCATGCGCTATCATCTTTGCAAAGAACTCCCACAACTCCTCGGTTCCAGCCCCGTCTTCATAGAAGCTCATGAATTCCTTAAACGAGTTTTCGATGTAGTCTAATACTCCGACATCGTCAGCAGCAGCAAAATTCAAAATAACTCTTCTACAAGGTTTATGAGGGATATCAGGAATCATATTTAGGGACACAACCACCATCTTGCGCCTTCTTCCACATCACAAGCCTTCAAGCCTTCATCACAAGCCTTCTTCCACATCACAACTCTGCAAAAACTCTTGTAAACCGGATGACAAGAAGACAAGATCCAATATCGAAGATGTGGTTGAACATAATCTTGTGCTCTGGTCAACAATCTGGTTGAAATCGTAGAAATATGCGAGTTCAACTAGCTGTTCACTGCCAGGAGAAAGAGACAACCAGTCAATTTCAGGCAGATTAAAATTACCAAGTAACAAGATATTGTCACCATAGTGAATTTTGGAGTCCAATAATCTTTTCAAGGCAACAAGCACATCAGTAGTTGAGTTTGGAGCTCGGTAGAAAGCCCCCACTAAGACACTGCGAGAATTCAGCCTGATTTTGATCCATGCAGTTTCTAAATCTCCAAACCCTTCCATGACAGAAAAGGCTATGTTGCTCTTTATCATTATCACAACGCCACCACCTCGCCTTTCACGGTCTTTTCTTACTATGGAGTAGCCGGGGGGTGTAGCTTCACAGCCTCCGATACCTTTGTGTAGCCAAGTCTCAGTGATTATTATAATATCAGGATCATGTTCAAGACATATACTTTCTACCGCATCTACTTTGTTAATCATGCTTCTGGCGTTCACATTTATAATCTTGAAGCAATCAGGTTTATGATCGTTCAGTCACTCATTGCTAGAATCATCCCGGCATTTAAACCGCTGCTTGGCTTCCTCGTCCCAAGCGTAGAGGGTATTATTACCTCTTAACTTATCAAAAATTAACTTTGCTTTCGCACCGTTCTTTCGTTAATTCGCGCATGAGTTCCAGAGATTTTTCCTTATTTCAACCATTCGCTTAGAAAAATCTTCACTTACACTATACGCAGTGCCCTTCAGGTCGAAACAATTACTCAAGATTCTCATCCTGTCCCTAAAGTCTGTAAATTTAACAATGATCGGACGGTCAATACCTTCTTTCATCTTTCCAAGTCGGTGAATGCGTTCAATAGAGTCAACCCTTTGTTTAAGTTTCGCTGCAAATATATCCTCATTAACTTTTTTCAATAGCACCTCTGCGCTCCCTGACACCTCTTCTTTCACACCTCGTATGATTAGGTTATTGCGTCGCGAGCGATTCCCTAATTCATCAAGTTTTCGGGAAACAGTTGCCATTTCTATGTCAGATCTTTCAGCAAATGTCTCTAGTTTAGAAAGCCTGTCTCTAGCCTCATCGAAGTTTATTTGCTTTTGTTCAATAGTAGACAGCCTGGATTGCACTTGAAGCATGCGGGCCTCTGAAGACGTTTGATTTTCCTGAATTTCCATCAATTTGGTGAGGATTTCAGTTTGAGTTTCCATCACTTGCTAAATCATTTCCGCCGTCTGAGGACAAGGATTTTCCTCCACATCACCTGATAGCTTCAGCAATAGGCCTACCATTGACATACAATCATTCAAGCAAACGATCAATGTGCGTGGACACGGCAACACTATCAGAAAAAGGTAATTGCTACGGAAGGCATATTTTCGTTCACCAACCTGCACAAACAGTGGTACATCAGCCGACGTTGTCACGACGATGTTGCCGCGTCCACTGCCGATGGAAGGCCCAGATGTTCCTTTTATAGGCAAGAGCCTGGCTTGAGAAGGGGATGACGCCACTGTGCTCGATGAATGTGCGCAGATGGTAGAATCCACGTGCAGCCACCCCAGCATATCGGAGTTCGTAAAGAATACGCCTCCCGCACCGGATGGGCGAAAAGCATCAGTAGATACCAGGCGACGATCGAAGCCCGTGTCAGCGTACGGTGCATTTCCCAAGACGATGGAAATGAATCCAGTGAGAACCTTAACAAACAGTGGTACATCAGCCAACATTGTCACGACGATGTTGCCGCATCCACTAACCGCGTCTAGCAGTTCAAGGAAAAAGCAGGTTTTTGCACTGCAATGAATTATCTAGCCACAATTAATGCAACAAGCGGTCATAGATGGCGCGAGCTAAACCAGGAACGAAGACTGCGGCAAGCGCAACAAGTCAAGCAGCCATGCACACCTTTGTGAGGTGCTGAACTATCTGATGCAACCACATCGTCACGTACGCTTAGCCCAGGTAGCCTTTTTGCGAAGGAGTAATTGATTACCGGCAATCGATCACAAAGAAATATAACTGAATTTCGCCAAACGTTGCCGCTTTTGAAAACTAATCAATTGATTAAAATTACATAAACATGCAATTTATTTCAAGTAATCGATCATAGCTAATGAAGTGCATACAACTCTGGAAGGTAGTGCACAGAGAAAGCGAGTCAGCCTATGCCAATGAAGCTTGGGCGGGCTGCACTCCGCAGTGGCGAGATGGCACATGAAGAAAAATAAGGCATAACCGAAACGAAAACGTCAATTTTCATGGACAAAATAAGCACAGAGAAATTCGCTTGTAAATATATTTTTAATTGATATTTTGACATCTCAACGAAGGCATCGTCAAGCAGAAAGCTAAAAGCAATGATAATGAAGAAATTACAGAACTACCATAACGTGCGCAAGCACGGGGCGTTCTAAAGTTCGGGTTAAGCCTGAATTACAGGACTGGAATATGCAGAACTAAAAATTCCCCTTTGCATAGGTGAGAATGAAAAACTGTCTGAAGAAAAGGGGCTTTGATGGTAAGTAACTGAAGAAAGGTAAAACACAGTGCACCTCTGGTTTTATAACTCGACACTAGAGATCGAAGAGTTTGCTTTGAATAAGAATTCACCACTGAATGGCTTGCAGTGAAGGAAATGAGAAATAGAGTATGACATGCCGAAGAGCACTGAAAGCAAGAACATGAGCAACAAGCAAGAATATGAGAACATGAACAATTATGTGTACAAAACCGGAGAACAAAGCTACAATTATGCAGCATACAAAATTACCACAAAGTTTAGTAAAGAGGAATATAAATGGGTATTCAAAGCCCTATCACTATCAGACATTACTCCCAAACTTTTCACATTAATCGAAAACGCATAGGAGCCCAGGAAGAATCAGAGCAGTCCAAATTGTGGAGAACAAATGGGGAGGGAGCAATCATTTGTTTTGGTGCGCACTGCGGGAAGGTTCTAGTTGTTTGCTTTTCTTAGTAGAAATTAAGTTGTTATAGTATATTTTATAGCCAATCCGGGGTCAGACTAGTAGGAAATCCAAGCTGCAGTAAAGGAGAAGCCAGTAGAATCGAACGCTGTCGTGTGCACATTCCAACATATTGTCACGTTGTAGTGACGGCAGTCCAACAGTCAGGAAAACAGCAACAAGCCTTGCAAACGAAGCTGTTTATTTGGGCTGACTTGCGCCCGCAAAAGAACTGAATCACTCGGCGGCGGCGTAAGCAACAAACGTGCTCGTCAGTCGTCGGACTACGAAAGCCCGCTGCTCGTGACATCGTTCAATTTAAAGCCAGCTAGGAAACTTCGAGATAACAGGTCGACATCACCTAGAGTAATCTAGAAACACGTAGACGAAGCCGTTCATGGCTGTGAACAATCGAGATTAGTCCGGTCGCTTCTCGCGTCAGGAACAAAAATGATAACACCCCTTTTCTGCGGCCTTGCGCGAACGAACGGACGCTACAATGATACGTGGCATTAACCCCCTCGCAAACAAGCATCGTCTCGATGCTTTAAAATGAAAATAAACACGGAGAATGCGAACTTCGAGTCCTTTAGCGTTCGTAATAAGGTTCAAGGGCAGCGGTAAAAGCTTCAAGTCTGGCTGTGTCATCGTCGTCGGTGTTGTCGTAGTTGTCGTCGTCGCCGTAGTTGTCGTCGTCGCCGTAGTTGTCGTCGTCGCCGTAGTTGTGGTCGTCGCCGTAGTTGTCGTCGTTGTCGTAGGGGCCGTCGTCGTAGGGGCCGTCGTCGTAGGGGCCGTCGTCGTAGGGATCGTCGTCGTAGGGGTCGTCGTCGTAGGGGTCGTCGTCGTAGTTGAGGCATAGTCTTGTGTTTTCGTCGATGGACGGTCTTAGTTCTTGCGCTCAGAAGCAACCTCACCTCCAGAGGCTGCTTTATTCAGTTTAACCTTCGGGGGCCGGGGGAGCGTCCACGCACTGCATAGCCTCGGCTAGGAGATACATAGCGCGGTGACGATGGCGACGGAGAACGAGATAGGCGGCTCGGCGATGAGTATTCTTCCCGACGCAAGAACTCTTCGATTGCGGCTGGTCGCAGGCCAGGTCGGGGTCGTGGGGCGTCGTAAGAAAATCCTCGGATGCCCATTCTCCTGTATGGGTAGTACCGGAGAATGTCACCGGCTTCTCCGCGGTGGAAGCATAGTTGGCGGCGCTGGTCGGGTGTTCTCCACTCGTCGCATTTCCTAGGCCGTGTGCGACGCTCGTAGGACGGGCGAGTTGGGGCGAGAGGGCGGCGCTCCAGCGCAGCTGGCTAATGGCGATAGGGGCTTGGGTCCCGTCGTCCAGGTGCAGGACGGCGCACTGCTGCGGCGTTAGTCATGGCTGGAGGCTCCAGAGGCTGCGTGGTAGACTGGAGTCAGGTCCTCTGGTGAATGACTCAGAGGGCGGGCGTCACGACTTGTAGGGGATGTCCGGAACATGGAAGGCTACCCAGCACCTCCACCAGATGTCACGTTGTCGTGACGGCAGTCCAACAGTCATGAAAACAGCAACAAGCCTTGCAAACGAAGCTGTTTATTTGAGCTGACTTGCGCCCGCAAAAGAACTGAATCACTCGGCGGCGGCGTAAGCAACAAACGTGCTCGTCAGTCGTCGAACTACGAATGCCCGCTGCTCGTGGCATCGTTCAATTTAAAGCCGGCTAGGAAACTTCGAGATAACAGGTCGAGATCATCTAGAGTAATCGAGAAACACGTAGACGAAGCTGTTCATGGCTGTGAACAATCGAGATTAGTCCGGTCGCTTCTCGCGTCAGGAACAAAAATGATACCCCTTTTCTGCGGCCTTGCGCGAACGAACGGACGCTACAATGATACGTCGCAATATGGCATCACCGGAGACATAAATTTTTCGCCTCAAGAATAAACGAGAGTGAGGGAAAAACTGAGATTTCAGGCAATCCATAATTTTTTAACGTTCGGCTCTCAAAGTTTCCTAATTTAACTATGTTAGACCGGTTCCAAAGAAGCATTGCAAAGGGTAATAAAGGGTCGAAAGAACCCAAATATCTGTTTGATGCAAATTTTTAGACCCCAAGAAAAAGTTTTTCAGCGGCGACAGCCAACCTTGTAACTTCACCCATAGCTTCCATATGCAAAGAAGAATAGTTGGCAGTGGTATGTCCGTCTTCCCACTCAACCTCAAACACTTGTAGGCATCCATTCGCGGTGCTATATCCGTTTTAGACAGCTAGAGTTGATTGAGGGTTGGGACTAAAGATTTCAAAAGGGAAGAAGCAAACAGTTTTTCGAGGCCATCTGTCTTGCCCTGAATCCTTAGTGTTAAAATTGTAATGACGATATTTCGCATGCAATTTTACGTATTGGATAAGAAATTATGACTACCATAATGGCAGCAGCGCACTCCCATAATCACATTCACCTTCATAGACATTGTCACTGCCGTTGTTTCACTTTGAGTAAAGGCTCACTTCGCATTTTTTAGATGAGACACGCTGACAATGCCTCGAAGGTAGTGATGCAAAACTATCGAAAAATTGACTATCGATAGTATCGATAGTTTTTTTTTTGAAACTATCGATTGTGTAAAAAAACTATCGATAGTGCTACTACTGATAGACTATCCATAGTATTAATACTATTGATAGTGTTGCTATGGATAGTATCACTAGCGATAGTACCGATATCAATAGTAAGACTATCGACAGTGAAACTCTCCACGGTAAGACTATTGATAGCAACAATATTGATATGGATTTGTTAGCCAGCGATACAACCAAATATTTGCGACACCTTATTGGTTTCACGGTCTCAGCAGGTCTCATTTCCCTCATAGCTTGAGTCCCAAAGAGACTCAGCTATGAGGGATGCCGTAGTGGAGGTCTCCGGATAAATTTCGACCAGCTGTGGTTCTCTAACGTGCACTGGGACAGTTCGGAAAAATACCTGCAAATGCATCCGGTGAAAGAACAAGCACTGGGAAAGTTCGGAAAAATACCTGTAACTGCCTCCGATGAAAGAACAAGCAGCAGAAGCTGTGCTGGCTTACATGACACTATCGCATACTGTAGAAGTCGTCTTGGTGACATAAGCACTGCAGAAATGCTTTTCGCACACAAACATTTTATGCAGCAACTTTACGTACGGAACGCCTGCAGAGCTCGGTGACGCGTAGGCCGCAAAAACGGGCGAGTCCTGTCAGGTACTAATACCATCACCTCCAGACCACACACTCGGGACACCTAGTTTAGGATGCAGTGGGTACGCGTGGTTGATTGTGTAGAATCGATTGTACTATATATAACAAGTAGTATCGGTACGGCTATCGATAGTGCTATCAATAGAACGATCGAAATTACTAGCGATAGCACTATCGATACTACTATCGAAAGTACTAAATATCGATAGTACTATCCATAGCGCGCTATGGATACCATCGACAGTTCGACAGTTTTACCATCGACAGTTCGACAGTGACTCCACTATCGATAACATCGACAGTACTATCGATAGTTTTCCATCACTAGTTGGAGGTGAACTTCTTTGTCCTTTCTTGCAAGAATTTTTGCAGTGAGACACCACACAAGCTTCCAACCTATTATGTTTTCTTTTGAAAAATTGTTTGGTGAAGCAGTCTCTTTTTACGTGCGATTAAATGCTCATTTACGACGACTGGTTTTCTTTCAGCGCAGAATTTTGTCTAAGTTGAAAAATGTGCACATATAATTCTATTGAGATTTAAAGGTCGGCATACGGTGACAAATGCGTATTTTTGTTTGTGCGATGAGCTCGACCAATAGTCTCAATTGTCTTAACATCATCACATACGTCCCTTTTATGTTGTACACCTTGTACTTCCAGATTTTTGTTTTATGTGGTGTTATTCCAGGTTCTGTATTTTCTTCCTCGCCATGTCGTTCACGGCGCTCAGTCTTTCATTCTATTGCATAGTTCCTGAAGTTCTCGATACGTACTTTTCATTTCAGTCCGGACCTTATTTCCAGCATCATAGGCGACCCAAAAATTGTGAAGTTTTTCATTAGTGTCCTCACGTTTCAGGTGTTTCTCATGTTTGTTGAGATGCGTGTTCATGATAATGTGGTAAGAGAACTCGAAACACTAAGTGTCGAATGCCATTCGGACCTATGATGGAATCATAGGTGACCTATGATTGGTTGGTGACGAGGAGGAGGTAGAAGAGGAAAGGCAGGGAGATTCACAGGAAGAATAATGGGTTTGCTACCCTACACGGGGGGAAATGGTGAGGGATAAAAAAGTGAAAGAGAAAGGAGAGTAGCGGAAACTTGAAATCACTATGTAAATTCAGCGTTCGTTAGTCACACCTTTCATGCAGGCCAGAAGTTCGCAAGAAGGGGAGCAGTGCCTTGGAGGCCTTCACCGCCAACGATCGCCGCGGCCAATGTGGCCGAGAATCTTCATTTCCATCAGTGGGCGCGGATCTACACGCTCCAGCACACGGCTGAGAGACTGCCTTTCGGCGCTGTAGGCAGGGCAGTCGCAAAGAATGTGGGATATAGTCTCGTCATAGCCGCAGATGGCATATGCAGTACTATCAGCCATACCGATTAAGAAAGAATAATTGTTGGTGAAAGCTACACCAAGCCAGAGGTGACACAGCAAAGTTTCTTCACGTCGTGGTAGGCCGAATGGAAGCCGGAGCTTCAGATCTGGATCTAAGGATTTCAAACGTGAACTGGAAAATTGGCCGGAATTCCACGCGGCAAGCGTGATGTCCCGCGCAAGTGCGCGAAGTCTGCCCGCTGTGTATGATCTCGAAATGGGGATGAATACAAAATCGGCGTCGTGGTGAGCATTTCGCGCGACCTCATCCGCGCGGTGATTGCCTGCTATGCCGCTGTGCTCCGGTAGCCATTGGTAGATAATGTCATGCCCTTTATTGATGCAAGGTGACGTTGTTGTCGAGTTTCCGTGACCAGTTGTTTATCGCTTCCAGGACGAAGAGCAGTTTGTAAGCCTTGGAGGGCAGCTTTGGAATCGGTGAAAATAAACCACTGCTCAGGGCTCTGCTTATAGATGTGTTCAATGGCGACACAAAGAGCGGGGAATTCTGCACCCGTCGAAGAAGTGTGGTGAGCTATCCTAACTGTAATTTCTGTAGCCCTTCCGCAGATGACCACGGAGCCCGAAGAAGTGATAGGATTCACTGAGCTGTCGGTGTAGACGTGCACCCGGTTTGCATGTGCGCATGGAAATATTCAAGAGTGAATTGTTTTAGTTCTATCGGCGATAAGTCGATCTTCTTGCTGATTCCAGGTATTGAAAGTAGCACACGGGAATTATGCAGGCTAGAAAGTGGCGAGGACGGTCTAGAGGCGGGTGTAAACTGGGACGGCAGAACGGCGCGATGCGCATCAATGATATCTGTAAACGTTGAGCGCGGCCTGGTAATAGGAAGACTGGCAAGATGGTGAGAGGGAACCCGGGATATGTTTCCGAAATGTGCCGTCAGTGCAGTAACTGTTAGGTAGGTAGAGATCGTATGCTCCTTGGTGATGAGTACAGATTGCGGCCGTAGAGGAGCATTTCGGCAATACTAGGCAAGTCCGAAGAGCTTAAGCTTGAATGCTTTGCAGACTTCGTATGTTTGTTTTTCGAATGTTTCCAAGCGCAGGGAGGCTGTAGCGAAGAAATCCCATGAATAAGGCGTTGTAGAGCTACATCATCGGCCGCACCGACGCTCCCCACGTCTTTCCCCCAAGTAAGGCGAGAACGTGAGCAATCGCTGTCAGTCTCTGTTTCATGTATGAGATTTCGATCGATGATGACTCCCAGAAATCTTAGGCTCTTTACCTAGGGTACTGCTGTGCCGTTTATGCATACGGTATAATGAGACATCTTCTTGCGTGTAAAGGCAATATGCGAGCACTTCTCGGTTAAAATCTGTTGGCGGGCGGATGAGATTAAGTTTTTCGGGATTTCAGGGCACAGCTGGCTCAGGGGATGGTTAATTGGAGAGATATTTGAGGGGTATTTGCACGGCCGTTTGCGTACTCAAGCTGATGATGATGATGTTGGCGATCATTGGTCCACTCGAGGTTAGGTGGTTCCTGCCGTCACGACCCTCTCAATTGATTCATAGATCGCGGGGAGTCCCCGTGCTCCGACTGACGCAGTGGTGCAGCGTGCGAACGATGCCAGTAGAGCCATCGGTGGGGCTTGTAAGACCCAGGCTGATCTTCGCGTGCTCCTGTAACGCTCCTGCGCAGCGTCACAGTTGCGAGATCGCAGCTACATTGAATTCAGTAACGGTGAGCAGTTTTCTCACAATCCAATAAGCAGTTTGTGATGACGTCACAAGTTCATGTGACATCGCTCGACCAATCACTGAATTTCGTAAAAAAGTTTTGTGACGGGAGTTTTGTGCAAATACTGCAGTGCTCGCTGCTTTGTTCCCCTGGGGCCAGGTGACCATGATGTCGAAATCTCCAAATTTACCAATAAGAGAATTTGAAATTTGGCGGCGCTGTCTTTTTGGTCACTTGTGGTTTCGTGAACCATGTTTCGTCATCACGGTCAAGAGGCTACGGTTGAGAAATCAGAGAATTTCATTACGGAGGCACCGCAAATTGTGCTGCAACAACCTAATTGATGCCTGTTTAAAAAGTGTGGATGTTCTTATTAGCAGTGCTTGTGGCAGGGATTGTTGTTTTCTTTCAGTGATCATGGAATACGCAGCTTTTGGAGCCGAAGGCACAAAGACGAGAACGATAACAGAATGTGTATGTCGTTCCGGTCTTTCTGCCTTTTTCTGCAGCGCTGTAGATTCTACGACGACTGTTATTAGCGTTATAGGGGAAATCGCCTCAACAATTCACAGCTCTTGATTTTTTTAATGCTAATTAGTAGAAAAATTCCACAGATACATCGTGAAGATTGGCCTAATAACTCAGTTAAAAATCTCGTAGGTAGTGATACACTAGAAAGATGTGTTCTTGATGCCAACGAATATTTCCAGTCTTTACTATGGTTTCTAGTTTAGCTTGTTGTAAAATACCTGGATTTGAAGGCATGCGTGTGACCATCCTAAAGGACAGGATTGATTTTCGGGCACCGAAAGTGAGGGAGTTATTTATTTATGCTTCAGAACAAGGAGAACATACGCATGTTTTGAAAATAGGAAAAATTTTCACTTTTATGTAGAAACGCTTAGAGCGCAGTCTGCGAAAAAAGTAATTAGGAAGTGTAAAGGTGAGCATTAGTTGGTGACACACGTTAAGAGAAGAATAGCACGTCAGAAAAAGACGAGGACGAGTTGGTAACATACCCACAAGCGCCAACTTAGAACTTTTGCGTAGCTGTAAAACCGCTAAACATGTACACAATATGACCCGCGATAAAATATGGAGAAGTGCAAATGTATAGCACTACTCAAGAATTGTTGTCATATACAAGCCCAGAGATATACAAGCACCGGCGAAATTGTTTAGGCGCAAGAATTTCAGTGGGCAGGCAAGATGTGCTTTAGCGCAGCTTCACTCTACCAGAAAAAAAACACAACAAAGCGCTCTCGGGGAAATGGACATAACTAGAGATATAGTTTTTCCTTCCCTAGCAGGGCTGGGACCTCTCTTCAAAAAGGTTTCAGCTTTTAACTTTTTAGTATTAATATTTGTCTTCCTTTTACCTTCTCTTTCGCCGTGAAAGTGTTGACATTTTTAGGTGCTTCTTGCTGGGGTCAGTGCTTAGTTATTCGATGATTTTTAATATATCTCTTTATAGCAGCATTTTCCTAGCGTTCTGGGTTCTAGTCTCATGTTCTCATTTGTGGTTTAGTATATCTGTGCGGGCATGTAATTTTTTTGACGCTGCTCTCGTCAATTTTGTTCCTCATCTCGTTTTACGCGTTCGCCGCTGATATGCATGCTGCTGATAATTCCTTGTATGAAAGTCTTGTTGCATCTGTTCGGTTGCTCAGTGGCGTTGTCTTCTGCACATCACCCTCGCCGAGCTGAGTTGCGCTTGCCGCGCTTTTTATTGTGGTAGCATTAGTGTACATGGTGAGCGATTATAGCTGCCTCCGTGTGGACCTTCTGCTTCACAGAAACAGAAAACAATCGCAGACAAAAAACGCCACGTGTCGGAGGTGCTGGTTGTAACTTCTGGATATTTTTTGAGAGCGGGATAATGAACGCGGGTTACGTTGCCCAATTAAGCCGTCGTGGTGGCTCAGTTGTTGTGGCACTCGGCTACTTACCCGAAAGACGCGGGTTTAATCCCGGCCGCCGCGGTCGAGTTTCTTTGGAGGCGAAATTCTAGCGGCCTGTATACTGTGCGATGTCAGTGCACGTTAAAGAACCCCAGGTGGTAGATATTAGTAGATCACTACGGCGCACTCATAGCCTGAGTTGCTTTGGGACATTAAACCCCAATGAACTAAACCATTATGTTGCCCAGTTCACTGGATCATCCTTGGCGTACAGAGGGAAGGAAATCAAGAGGTGGGTGGGGAGGGGGGGCACTGTTGTTGTCGTCGTTGAGCTTGCTGTAATCCAGGGCACTTGGGGGCATCTGGTTTACTGCATTCTCCAGGCGGCAGGACCACCGCATCAGCAGCGTAGGCTCCAGGAAGCAGAAGATTAGCCGCCAAACGCATGGAGTGGCGCACACGCGTCGGGGGCTTGCTAGAGGCAAGCTGTCTGGTCTCCACCCAGCCTTAAGGCTGCCCAAGGGCTCAGGAAGGACTGCAAGGCAGCGGTGGCTCCTCGCAAGAGGGCCCCATGCCGAAAGAACCACTCGGCAGCATGGGAGAACCGCAGGAAACTGCTACGGGGTAGCAGCGCGCAGAAACGGTGGCAGGCAGTTACAGCAGGAGCTGAGGTGGTGGGCGAGCCGCCACCATCGGAATCCGCTGTGCCGGCTGCTATGGGGTTTGCTGGAATATGGGCCGTCCCTGCGGCAGCGAACTACGACGGCCCGGAGAAGTCGTCCCTGTAGTCGTAGAGTACGCGGTCGCAGAAGCAGCCGACGGCTGGGGAGGCCTACTTGAGGTAGGAACGCGGCCGCACAAGCGGCCGGCGGCTGGTAGAGAAGCCCTTGTAGGGGCGCCGGGCGCGCGCGGAGTTCCTCGAGCTCGTCCGAAGGACATGTAGCAGGATGGTCCGGGCCTCGGTGAGGGCTGGAGCGTGACTATGATGTCAGGAGGCGCGAGTACTTTCTCTTTCGTTATTGGCGGGATGTACCAGTGCTGTGCGTTACTGCCTCTCTCATTAATATCCTGATTACATTGGCTACAGCAGATATTTGTTAGAAGTACTTTAATTTGGCTATTCGTTTTGCTGGTGACATTGTGCTTTTTTTGTCTTAAAGATTGTACCTGGTACTTGCCGATGGGTGTTTTCCTCTTCGCCGCTTTTAGGATGCCTCCGTTCTCTAGAGCATGCTCCATGTGCCCCATATTTAAGTTCCTTACGTCGTCTACCTTGCGGTTATTAACTTGGATAGCTCTGCCGGCTCTGCTCTGTCTGTGGGGTTAGGCTCCTTCTAGCTTACATGTTTATTAATCAGATCTTGCGCATCCTGAGACAGCTTGGCGGTATCCATTCTAACCATCCTACCACTTACTTTCACTGCGCATTCTGTAATGAAAGCTGTGGGATAATTGTTGATTTCATGAACGTTAAGGTAGTCGTCCTCACTTAAAGCTGAATATTCTGCAACGATATTCTCAATTCCGCTACTTTCCCCGTAACCGAAAACTCTTTAAGGGGCCTCCGCTTCTCTAGCTCCTTGTGTTCTATCTTGAAATCTAGGCTAATTGTAGACCTTACCATACTGTGGTCGCTACAACGCACCCTCCCGTGGGCCTCCACATCTTGCACGATGCCAGGTTTAGCACATAGTATGAAGTCTGTTTCATATTTAGTCTCAGCATTGGGGCGCTTCGACGCCCATTTCCTGTGTCCATTTCCCGTGATGGACTTGGTGAACCAGGTATCACCGCTAATGCCACGCGGCACGTTACCGAATGGAGAGGGTTGGCGCACAGTAACTGCCCTCTTTGTTCGATAACGTACGCGGCTTTGGAAGAGGGTGACGCTGGGGAACACTCGCAAGTCTAGGTTTCACGCAACGTAAATACTCTGGGAAGCAAAAGATTACAGAGCCGCCGCCGTAACTCATTTGGTTGAGCATAGGATGCAAAATTCGGAGGGCGGAGTTTCGGATCCCACGAGCGGTGCATGGTTGTTTTAAATACGTACAAATCAATTGGTTGTGAGAGATAGCATAATTGCAGTATTATTATGCGGTTGAATAAGGCACAAATTATAAAAAGGATAAACAACCTTCAATGCAATTTCGGTTTGGTGACTGCTGGCTTCTTGCATATGTATTCGAGTAACAATTAAGATAGTGAGGAAAGGATGCAAGAAAGAAAGAAAGAACGAGTGAAAGAAAGAAATAACGGAAGAAAGAGAGAAAGAAAGGAAGAAAGAGAGGAAGAAAGGAAGAAAGAGAGAAAGAAAGGAGGAAAGAGAGAAAGAAAGAAAGAAAGAAAGGAAGAAAGAAAGAAAGAAAGAAAGGAAGAAATACAGAAAGAAAGAAGGAAAGAAAGAAGGAAAGAAGAAAAGGAAGAAAGAAAGAAAGAAAGAAAGAAAGAAAGAAAGAAAGAAAGAAAGAAAGAAAGAAAGAAAGAAAGAAAGAAAGAAAGAAAGAAAGAAAGGAAGACGGGAACATGTAGAGCCGGCCAAATCTTTAGCTGGGGTGCGCGACGGCCGCTTTTTTGTGCTCCTGTTCGTAATTACGAAGCAAGCTTGAGGGAATCTCAATATTAAGCATGGGGTGAGTGAGCCTGTGCTTAGATTTGATGTATTCGAAAGTTTGCTCCGGAAAACGTGGCCGTCCCGCACGCCAGCTAAAGATTTGTCCGGCTGTACACGCTGTGGAGACAATAAGACCACAAACACTATCCCACTCGTGAAAATCTGGTAACTTACTACTTAAATCTGTATCAGGTGAATAATTTGTATGGTGGCCATACAAATTGCCGCCGGGGGTCATGTTACGACGTAGTGGAAGTGGAAGACGAAGTGGACCCCCACGTGAAAGGGACGATCGAAGAAGAAAAGGTTGATGGTGCTTCCTGTTCGCGTTGGTGCTCCCCTCTATAGGAACTATTCACCTACGGGTTGTAAATAAATGTAAATAGTATTTCCCCGTAACAATATCATACTTTTTTGGAGAGGATGTAAATGTGTTTCCACATAGTGGGTCAAGAAGCGAAATCATCGTTGTTCAATAAAGAGCTCACATTGTTCAAACACGGTTCGCTCATTCAGAGCTCTGAAGCAAGGCGTATACTGTGGCATGGGAGTCATTGAATATTGCACAACTATTGCCTCCACTACAAGCTGTGCTGACGTAAATAAATGGTATTTTACTTTCAGGCATGTGAAAGGATGAAAGAGCTCCATCTCTATGGCGCAAACTATCAGTTTAAGAGCAGCAACGACGAGAACCATATTTATTGCATAAATCTGAAAGTAAATCAGACAGCAGTTCAATATGCGAAACACTACATCGATCGAAAAGACTCGTGAGTATTTCCGATAGTTTAATGGGATATGGCGCAACCTCGCATGCTCAAAATACAGAAGCTTGCATGTAAATAGATGTGGAAGGATAATATTGCGTTTCCCGCAATTGCACCTTGAGTCTCAAGGTGCTGGTGCCTCGATCGTTGGGCGGGCCCTTAGCCCCCCCCCCCCCCCCCCCCGATGCTGTCATCCGAATCGTGGCGATAGGTTTTAAGTTTAAGGATAGAAATCATGAATGGTGGTGGTTAGGGCCATGTTCAAGCTGCGGCTGATGGGCTCCCCGTCTGCACTGTAATTTAAACACAGTGCAACGTGTCATATTGGAAAGGGATCTTATCCGCGAAACAGAGTCGCATCTCCTGGAAGTCTTCCGGGATCAAAGTGTCACTGCCATTTGCATCACCATGAGGCGGAACGGTGAAGAGGTGGTGTGACACCCTATATCGTCCTAGCATTTGAGCGGTCCCGTCTACCTGATGCTTTGAAAGCAGAATTAATCCACCGTAAAGTCGGTCCCTGTGTACCAAGCCCGGGAAGATGCTTCAACTGCCAAAAGTACGGACACTGATACAAAATATGCCGGGGAAATCTCACCTGTGCGAAGTGCGGTACTCAAAAGCACCCAGCCGTGCCGCTCAAGCAGAATTCTCCAACTGTCACAGGTCGCACACCGCGTACTAACGATCACGTCAGGCATTCTAGAACAAGGAAAAAGTAATTGTGTGGTCAATGAGATCCCCCTTTCTTGTGGCAAAGTGCATGTTGGGCAGACAGGGCGTTGTGTTAACGAACGTGCCAGGGAACATGAACGAAGTTTGGGAAACTCATCAGACTCATGCATGAATCTACCCACCCATTTCCGTTCTTGCAAGGACCTAAACGATCAGAACAGTAAGCCACGGCTTGACAAGATCAAAATTCTGACCAGGAGGAAAGATAGATTAGCTCTGGAATTATCCGAAGCATGTTTATCAAGGCAAGAGGCGACATGTGTGTCAGCACCACCTCTGTCTTTCTGCATGCCAGCGAATCCAGATTGCTTGAAAATGAGGGACGAAATGCGTTCTGCTCACCTTAATCTACCTTTTTGTGTCATCATTGAGAAAGAAAAAAAAAGCGACCTCACTTTAATCTTGCCCCCCATCCCGTTTTCCTGGCCTTTCCTTCTGTGATCAGTCGTAGATGCGCATGCGCTCACGGTCGTCTTTTCTGATATGTTCTACCAAAAACCTGTTCAATAAACATAGTTGGAGTCAGCGCCTGTCCTGTCATGTCCTCTGTTTATTCGTCTTAAAAGTTAGCGCTCCTTAAAACTGAAGAAAAGAAAATGCATAACCAACTAACCCCGCAACGTGTTTTACTAATTGAGGTCAAGTTAACAAAAAACATAACATTCTGTGAAGCGCGCTCGCTTCCCCCCCAAAAATATTACGCTGACGCCGCACACCGGGGAGGGGGGGGGGGGAAGGGGGGGGGGTCTCGTCACAGTGCCACGGTATACAACATCGCTGATGCGCGCCCATAGATGAACCTCAATCCTTGATCGCACTGCATAGTATAGAGGCTGCACAGGAATCCACTCCATATACTGCAGGTATAATACAAACCGAACGAAAACCATGTTGCAATGTACAGTGCAAGAAAGCTCGTCAGAACCAAATTAATATATTGTCAAAATTCTGGTGTTACCCTATGGTTGACAACTAAATAAACTTTAAGCGTACTGAAGCAGCTGGCATGCGTACTCGACGTATTTCCAAACGGGAAAGTTTGCAGTCATTTCTCTGCTCTGCAAATTCATAAGCAAGTAAGCATAAAGTGTACAGTAGACTAAAAGCACTTAAAGGGTATAGTGGGCATCCAATTCCTTTTGTTAGCACTGCTGGCGATGCATTGGAGCAGGAAGCAGATGCACTAGAAAAACGCTTCGAGTATTCTTTTAGCTTAGCGCATTATGCAGATTACTTCCTGAGATATCCAATAGCTGAGGAACGGAAACCTATTGTATGAAAGGCCATCTGTAGTAGGTGACAATAGCTCATTTTAATTTACAAGACTTGAATGTTGCCTTAGACACATGTGGCTACTCAACAGCAGCAGGACCTGACGGGATTAAATATGGAATGCTGATGCACTTGCATAAACAAACCCTTAAAATTATCCTGTGCTTGTTTAACAAGATATGGGCCACGGAACATTTCCGATAGGATGGAAAGAAGCGATTAGTATCTCGATATAAAGCGAGGCAAAGAAGCCACACTTTGCGGCCAGTTATTGACTAATTGCCCTACAGCTATTTATGTAAACTATGAAAAAACGAGAACTCGTCGCCGTGTGGATTTTGTTGCATTCAGTGGTCTTCTTGGCCAGCACCAAGCTAAATTTAGGGCTAACCGGTCAACCACTGATTAACTCGTTGCCTTCCTATCTTACGTATGGGATACTTTCATGCATAAACCGCACTGTTTATCTGTTTTCTTTGATCTGAAGAAGCATACCATACCATATGGCGCTATGCTATTATCCGTGACCTGTTCGGCTTTAGGTGCTCGGCAAATATGCTGACTGCAGTTCAGAGTTATCTGTCTGAACGAACATTCAAGGTACGTTTAGCGAATTCCTTATCTAAGCAGTTTTCTCAAAAGAATGGTGTCCCCCAAGGAGGCATTCTTAGCTGCACGCTTTCCATCATCAAAATAAATTAGTTAAAGAGCGTTCAATTTAGACCAATATGTTACTGTATCTATGTTGACGATTTAAAAATAAGCTACAAGTCATGTAATTTTCTATCTGTGAGCGGCTTATTCAGCAAGGAGTGAACGACGGAAAATGGACTCAAACTCTAAATAGAAAAGTTGTCAGTGTACTGTTCACAAAAAAAAAACGCACTATTAGACCACAAACCCGACAGCAAAGTTAACGGGCAAAGTATTGCTGTCCAAAAAGACCGCAGATTTCATGGCGTCATAGTCGTCGTAAAGCTTACATTCATCGCATACATGAAGTAGTTAAGACAAATGCATCAAGGCTCTGAACAATCTAAAGATCTCATCATACTAGTCTCGGCGTACAGATCGAGACTGCCTTCTGAGTCTTCTGAATTCCGTAGTTCTATCATGTAGAGGATGCAGCTCAGTAGTGTACGAGTCAACACGAAGAACCACCTTAAAAATGCTCGATGCAGTGTACCACCCGTGGCTGCTGTTGGCAACTCGTGCCATCCATAGATGCCTCAGTGCCAGTTTGTACGTTTAGGTGGACCGATAGTCACTTGAACGGCCACAGAGGTTTACAGGTATGACATTAGCTACCATGGTATTATCTCATTCTGATCACGCATGCAACCCGCTATTGCGACACCGAACTAGTACACTGTTGCTTTCAAACCGTCAGTCTGAAACCCCACCTTTATCCATTAAAGTCACCACACTTGTCCAAGACATGAACATATATGTCTCCAATATTTCTGTTTCTTCTAAATACGTAATTGCTTCCTGGGAAGTGCACCCAGCAGACTGTGACAAATCTTTTTGTGAGGTCGGCTAACATAGGTCGCCAGTTGGCATAAAAAAGCTTTTCATGTCCCTACAAGCAAAGTATCAGTGCCCAGAGTTTTACACTGTGCCTCTAAGACGTCTTCAGTTTAATGTGCAGTTCACAGCTGTCAACTTTTTGGAACAAAAACAATGAATAGACACACAAGTGTATTTACTGCAGAATGCCATGGCCTCCGGTTGGCTGTTAGATCCATTCTGCAAAAGAAAACCCAACCTTTGTTTTTTACTCAGACTCCTTAAGTGTGGTTATCGCCCTGTCCTCTAGGAAACCATATAAAAGCCATTGTATGAATTCTCTCTTGAAATGCCTTATGTGTGTACGAACATAGAACCTTAAAATTACAATATGCTCGGTACCTGGTCACAGTGGCGTAGGTGGAAAAGAAGAAGCTGATAGATTTGCTGCGTCTATTGCCGAACTGAGTTCGTTACATATTATCCAGCTCGCGTACATGGACCTCAGGCCACCTATTAGGACTGCTGGACTGGGACGAACAAACAAAGAAAGCTCTGTACACAATAAAGCCTAGGATTGGAAGGTATGCAAAAGAAAAACAAAATAGATGCAAATAAGTTGTTTTCTGCCGACGGAGGATAGGACATACATACATGACCCACTGACATTGTTTGAAGGATACAACGGCGTCACAATGCGCGAGATGTGAAACTCACATCTCAGTTCTCCACACATTAATTATGTGCCCGAGATTGAAAACTGAAACACGAAAGCACTTACAAGAACTATACACATTTAAAACACCAATACATCCTTCCTTATTCTTAGGGGATCACTGCTTGTTTTTATTAGACAGGGTTTTTAAATTCTAAACTCATGGAGTCTTTTTACAAGATATATATTATTCTTAGTAACCTCAGCCCCTCCTCATTGCAGAGGAGAAGGCTGAGCTCAGCCGTAGCTGCCATATGCCTCGCCCTTCTTGCTGCTGCAAGGACTGTGCTTGAGTCTACCTGGCTTCGTATTTTGTATGTAATATTCATAAGAGAATTTTTGGGCGGTATACAGCCCTTTAGGCCATTCCAACTGACATACAGCCTCCTAACACACCCTGATCAAGTGTATATTCACTATTATTAGGCCCTATACACTTGGTGCTGATTTTAACACGTGTACATATTTAAGTTTGAGCCAACTAAAAACCTCTTGTTTGGCGCTCTGTGGCTTTGGATGCCCTCCCACAAAAAAAAAATCATCATCAGAGTATTTAATTTCATCTATGGTTGTAACTTCACCATCAACATAGATCATAGTGATAATAGACTTTGAAACCAACATATTTTTTTTTCATTCACTATGAACGTTCTACCTGGTAATATGCTCCAGGGAAAATGACAGCGCTTTGAGGCCACGAATTGCGCCTCGACGGCACTTCCATTTTGTGGTCACTTCAGCAGAATGGAAAAGATTGTGAATTAATTCTGTGTGCGCAGATGCCCACTTTGTCTTATTGACAAATATTACTGCGTGCTTATAGCAGTGATGGAAATCCTCGTTTAGAGGTGCAATAATTAAGAACCCGTTAGGCAACCGAAGCATACACGAAAGGTTGTATATTCGCATTGCCGTAATGCCGATCGTCAGTTCTCACTCGCATGGTAAAGCGAATATTTTTATAATTTTGCTTTTATGTCTGCTTGTCGCACCAAAATTTATTGCACTGCTTTGCACTCCTTTGTTCACTAACCCCAAAAGTAAGCCTCCGTAGGTCTCCCCATAAAGTTTAATGGTTGATATTGTTGTCTGATGCATGAATAAACGTTAACAGCGATAAAAACTGTCTGTGACACAGTATTTCGAGGAAACAATCTCCTAGAATACTAGAATGGCAGAAAATTTCTATCTTAGCAATTTTTTCTTCTGGCTGCCGTTACCACTATATTTGGTTCTTGCTTTAGAACGCTGTTTAATATATGCAAGTTTGGACTTCCTTGTTTATTTCGCGTATGCATGAAAACTACTACTGAATTTGGTGTGAAGTGCGAGAGGCATCTTTTTGGCTCTTTTTCAATTTTTAGATGCCTCCTGATAGGCTAGTAGGGAACAAACTATTCAAATCAATACTCTAGGCCCCCATGCAAAAGAAATGTTAGCCGCTATTAAACAGCCTTTTCTGATTTCGCCCCGAAGTTAGCTATCGAAACAAGCTAAGCCCAAAAACACACTTTAGCTTTGCTCAATTCTTTTAACGTTATAGGCTAGTAGCAAGCGGCACGCTAAGTTGACAGCAAGACCTTAGAGACGTGGTATATGTCGCTAAACACAGCGTAGCGACGCGCGGCGCAAACCGCGGGCCGCAGAGAACGAGGCAGCGCTGGCACGAGATATAAAGAACGCTGGCTCCCGCGGAAGAGAACGCTGTTGGACTGTAAACTCGGCCGGACACTGCCACCGCGGTTCCTCTCACCCAGCCCTCAAATAAACGTGGCCACGGTCGCCTCCTGGGCGACCTCCACATCGGCCTCGACAAGAGCTTTCATGAATTACTTTCACAACAAGGTTTACGTACGACTGAAGCGTAGCGCATCGTCTTGCGCCACCCTTGCCGAAATGAGTTGCTTCCATTCCAAGCGAAAACCTGCTCTTCAAACAAATAATTTCAACTCCTTAGGAGACAAAACTCCACTTTTGCGAGTAAAGCATCTAAATGCAAAAAAAGCGGCGAACGCCGTAAAAAATTCGACTTGTTGCCCTAACTTCATGAAATATTTGGAAGCCTTAGCAAGACTATATCTTATTTGAAAAATGTTGTTGTGTTTCGAAAGAATAATTCAGTTTTCTTTTTATAGCACCACCACATTCGTCGGGATTTTTTTTAGGACAAAGAGTTCAGAGGAAAATTCTCAAGCCTTCGATGGAGTTACCATATTGAGCACAGGTGACCTTGTTTTGCTTAGAGCTTCCTTTCATTATTACTTGATATGTGTTATGACTCAGCTGCGTTAATGATAGCACTTGTTTTGTACAAGAAATTGTCCAATAATTATTTTCTCATTTAACAAAAGCTAGGAAAATCAAAATAAGCCATTCTGCTTGACAGCTTTCTTGATTGGCATTCCTTTAGTTTGTTTATTGATATAAGCCCTTAATTCTCTCAACTGTCGTCCAAAACAAAAAACAACAACACTTCCCTCTTTTATCTGTGCAACACAAAGCAAACTGCTGAAAAAATAAAGCGACCTGTAGGCTAGACAATGTCGAACAAATCTTCGTGTTTCCTTTGCCTCCATATGCTCTTGCCCATAAAGGACAAGAGCATTTGGGTTTGTTTAGCTTACGAGCCGCTTCCTTTGAATAATAATCGAAAGCTCGGCACCTCATACATATTTTTAGACAATGAAATGTAGCGCAGGTGGAAAAATTGAAATCTGAACTCAAATGCTTGTAGTGGCTTGCAACGATTCACCATATTTAAATTTGCTTGAATTCTCTTTTTCTGATTTAGGGGCGAAATATAAGTTACTATACACTGATTACACCAGCTGCTCACTTCTCAGTGTATTTGCATCTGATTCAGGTATGTGGCATGTTACGTAAGAAGCACAGCAATTACGCAGAACTAACGTGCAAATGCGAGTGGGCAAGCGTAGCCAGGAGCTTGAGCGGTGCGCTAGGAATAAAGCATTCGCCCTGAACGCTTGGTTTTGAGGTACGAGGCCCTCTTTGTAAAGATTGCAGGAACAAAAGCAGGGTGGGATGTGGTTCACTGTAGTCACAGCCTCAGGCGAGCACATCTTACAACGGTCTTCAAGCTCACCAATCCGGGCACCCTAACGGGTCCTCGCCCTTTAGAAGAAGGAAAAGATTAATTTTATCTCCTGCAACTTCGACCCTGAGTTTTGCGTAGTGGTTGTTCTCCCGCTCGCATCGACCCTGGTGTTGCGTTCTTGGCTTCTTAGCTGATTGCGGGCGCCCAGAATCATGCGACCACTAATACCCGTAGTCCGTGCCTGACGCCTCGCACCGCCATCGCCATCCGACGGGGTCACCAGGTGACTCATGTCTGTCCCGGTGACATTCATTCAAAAGGCCGCCTCGGTGGCACTTAGGTTATGGTGCTCGGCTGCTGACCCGAAAGACGGGGGTTCGATACCGGCCGCGGCGGTATAATTCCGATGGAGACGAAATTCTAGAGGCTCGTGTTCTGTGCGATGTCAGTGCATGTTAGAGAAGCCCAGGTGGTCGAAATTACCGGACCCCTTCACTACGGCGTCCCTCATAGCCTGAGTCGCTTTGGGACGTTAAGCCCCATAAACTATAAATCATTCATTCCAAAGACGGATAATTGCAGACCACGCATTCTCTAGAGTTTTGCCCATTTATTGCACGGGGACTACAGTCTAATAAACTGAACTAGCGCAGTGCGGAGCTGCGCGCCGTTACAACTGGCTATCACTTCTTTAAGATCCCCTGCGCCCACTTACCGAAGAGCATTGGCCCACTTATCGCAGAGTAGTCTGGTCATTTATCCAGAAAGATAGTAAGCATGAGGCTACCAGTCGTCACTTCGAGGTGAGTGGTTAGTGTCGTCGCATTGCGTGTTGGTTGTGGTCGTGTAGTTGGGGTCACTGTGCTCACTTGGTCGTCTGACGTCGGCATTTATGATTTTCGGCGCTGCCTTGTCGAGCGTGGGTTTGTGAACCGCAAATTGGGGGTTGCAGTGTCCCGAAGCGAAGCATACATTTTGACGGGTGCCGTTGTAGACTGCTCCGGATTGGTTTTGACCATTTGGGGTTCTGTAACATGCGCTGAAAGCACAGCATCGAAATTCGGCCCCCAGCCGGCATCGAAACCCACACCTTGGGATCATCAGCTCAACGCTAAAGGCACTGACACTCAGCGGACAGTGAGCGCGTGTCGTGAGCGGCGTTATCGCAGTAGATGTAGAGTGGGGTGGTAACTCCACATCTTGAGTATGTATCAACCATCACGGGCACACAAAGATTTTTTCAGTTTTTCCTTCTAAGAAAAGTTTGGAAGTGAAAGGCTAAACAGATCAAGATAAAGTGGTTGGTTGGTTTGGTTGGTTTATGGGGATTAACGTCCCAAAGCGACTAAGGCTATGAGAGACGCCGTAGTGGAGGGCTCCGGAAATTTATACCGCCTGGGGTTCTTTAACGTGCACTGACATCGCACAGTACACGGGCCTCTAGAATTTCTCCTCCAAAGAAATTCTAGCCGCCGCGGCCGGGATCGAACCCGCGTCTTTCGGGTCAGCAGCCGAGCACAATAACCGCTGAGCCACCGCGGCGGCCAAAATAAAGTGGCACGGTACATATTTTGGTTGCAATAATCAGTTTTATTAAGGACTGGTACACAAGCTTCATAAAGGAGGAAAGACGGTGGTCGCACCTGGCAAAGAACAGGGTTAATTTGAAAGACATGAGACAGGCGACAGAAGAATGGCCTGAGGGGCGAGTTGGTGTTTGATGAAATAGGGGGGGGGGGGGTTCTATATGGCCATACGGGTCGCTGCATTAACGACAGGGCACGGGAGCATGAAAAATCTTTAAAAAATGGAGGCGGTTCGAATTTGCCCCTACATTGTAAAGATTGCAAGCGTGAGCCAGTGCTTAATGGGATGATGATTCTGGGCAGGAGTCGCGATCAGTTGCACGTGAAATTCTTGAGGCTTTTATGATTAGTAAGAAGGTAAGCACTTGTGTTAGCGACTCTTCAGTATCCCTCCCTAGAAATGAAGTGTCCTTTTTTGATAGTCTTTTGTGACGTCATGTACTGTGCGTCTTTTCAGCCCTACATTTCTAGCGGCCGTCTGTTGTTTGTTTAGGCGGGTTGTTAATTTTGTTATTGTTGGACGTTAAACCCCATAAACCAAAGCAAACCAAACCAATTTTGTTATTGTGGTTGTCTTTTCCTTATTTTTGTTGCTTTTCAGGTTCTGACTACTTTTGCTTCATGTGTTTGACTCTGCCTTTGCTACAATTGTCTTTTGTTCTTTTTTTACTTTTTATTTTATTTTTGATGTTTGGTTTCTGACTGCTTTTTTTCTCATGTATGACATTGCTTTTGCTACGATTGTTTGACACTGCTTTTGCTACGAGGTGGCCTTCTCCTCTATTTTCTGTTATCAGAATCTCTTGGTTTTTTTTTCTGCAGGGGTAAAAGGTTTCTTGTCTGTTTTCCTGATGTTGTTGCTTTTATTCCACGCGTTGGGTTCGGAGCGATAATGCGATGAGTGTCATGCCTGAGCTGTATGTTTAAATATGCCGCCCTTCCGCGTAATTAACAGTTGGTAGTGTGCGCATGTGGTGTCCCTTTCTTGTTGGTGTCCTTGATGCGCTGCCGTTCATTTCACATGAGACTGGTCTTTATAGTGGAGTGGGCGTAGTGAGACTGATGATGGCATGTTTAAAGAAATGCATTACCTTCTGCCTTATGAAGGCCATATTGTGAGGATGTCAATCAATCACCGGCCATTCGAAATGGATATAAAACGCCAGGCAATGGTGTTTTGACTTGATATCTAACCGCTGCCACTTTCGCTGTGACGTTAGGTCGTCATAGTATTTCGACAGACTTTCCTGGTAGTCGCCCCTGCCTGAACGGAGGGACAGGCCTGCTGCAGAAAGATGGCGGCAACGTACAGTCGTCCACAGACCTATCTAGAGCGCTCGAACTCCGGGCGGTCTGCGCTCCGCAGCGCTCAGAGTGACCTATAGTGGCAGCGCCTCGTTTGAGATAGCGCGTCTTTGAGTATCGTTTGAGCATTAGACCTGCGCTATCTCGAACCAGGCGCAACCGCTAGACGCCGCTCGACGCACTGCGGAGCGCAGATTGCGCGTAGTTTGAGCGGTGTAGGCATGTTTGTGGGCGACTGTACTTGAAAATAACAATATGTGCAGCATTTACAATTATTTTGTGCAAGACATCGGCAAGGGGCCTGACAAAATTACGGCTTCTCGAGATGGGGCTCTTCAGAGAACCACTGACGAAGACCTACTCGGTTCGCTTCTCTCCCTCTCCGCGCTCTCCTTTCCCCGTCGACGTGCAGTCTTTTTTGGCTGCGGATGCATTCTAGCATGCTTTAAGGTGTCTGGAAGGGCTCCAGGCGCCAGGATACTCGGGATATGCCAGCGCTTTCGCCACTGCAGCGTGTGCCCGCCGGGAAGATGACGCAAAAGTAATCGCGGAGCGTCGGAGCCGGCGCCACTGAGCCGGCTTTGCGGCAATTGTGGTCTGTCCCGGGCGCTCGCGCAGCCAAGCAATGGGTTTGTGCTTTAGACCTGTTCCTTGACGTAACCACAAGTATAGTTTGCGCGATAGCGGTAAAGGCCTCGTCGTCGAGAAAATCCGGTGTCCGCGTTGCCGGCGTAGGCGCTCTGAGCGAAAAACCTTGAGCGTGACTCGGCACGTTGTGCGCAGAGAGCAACCTAGGAGGCAAGTGGGCTTCCTAGCTCATGTGACCTTGCGGCTTCATCCCAGCCGGCCCACCAGATAGTGAGCAAACTGCCCACTGTTTGTAGGCGGCAGTTTAATAATGATAGGTCACTGCGAAGGAGCGACGTGCGCCACCCAAGGCCCACTGCTGGGAGCACCTGAGAGCAGGGCAGTGGCGCATTGCTTAACCTCTGCAACACAGCGCCAGGAGGGCAGTGAGGAATCCCAGAGATCTATGAATTTAAAGTAGAGGTGACCCCTGCATATATGCAGCAGGTCATCTGTCGCCAACAATTTGACAACAGAATAAATGGAGGTAATCATCGTCCGGAAATTGCGGTGATACTTCAGCAACAAATAAAGCCACTCTCTGTAATAAATATCAAGCGAAAAAAAAAAACTTTCTCCGCCCATAGCCCAGAGCGGGAGTGAAACAAGCGCTTTCAGCACAAAAAACACCTTAATTTATCGATGCCTGGAGCCACTTGAAGCCAACGCATCATTATCGTACATGGAGTCTATTACGAAGAAAACTGTTTTATATACAGCAATTATTTAGATAGAAACCTAGAAGTGACAGCCAGTCAGCGTAACAAGTGTGTAGCGGGGCTTTGTAGAGGATTGTTAGTGCTAAGCTTGCTAGGGTTGTGAGTGCGAGTTTCTTCCTGCTTGGTTTATTGGTTTATGGGGATTTAATATCCCAAAGTGACTGAGGCTGTGAGAGACGCCGTAGTGAAGTGCTCCGGAAATTTCGACCACCTGGGGTTCTTTAACCTGCACAGACATCGCACAGCACACGGGCCTCTGGAATTTCGCCTTCATCGAAATTTGGCCACCGCGACCGGTATCGAACCCGCGTCTTTCGGGTCAGCAGTCGAGCGCCGTAACCACTGAGCCATCGCGGCGGGGAGTTTCTTCCTGCTTTCAGGAGGTTATGGTGCATAAGGACGCTAAAATTTGCCATGCTACAAAGGGTAAGAGAAGGGCCCCTTGTGATGTACCCTTTTGACAAAGTCTCTTCATAAGTTCATACGAAGGAAGCTAAGACTCATGGAAACCACAGAAAGCATAGAAGAATGTGTAGTTTTGTGGGGAAAATCATTGATAGATTAGCAGTGTAATCATTTTTTTTTTTACCTAAAACCACGTCGACTAGAAAACCGTGCTCACCGAGCAGATCTATGGGAAAGGGAGGGGAGGAAGGGGGGAGAGGGGCTTATCCAGCTTCTACGTTCAAGTATATTTATTTTGTGTGTAGGCTAATCATGAGAGCGTTCCCTAGAGGCAACCTTGACAATAACTGCGAACGAATAATGTTCTCTAATACGGCGAATGCCGCGTAGAGTTTGTCTGAATAGGGAGGGCGGCAGCTGAGCAAGAACTATTGCATTCTGCCTATGGCACCAAGCAGGCAAGGAAGATGGTCTCTGCTAAGCTATTAAGCGACAAAATCTAGTGAAATAAGAGGCTAGTTACGGTTTATCTACGAAATCAGCCAGCAGTGATTGAAGGCAAGAAGTGGCCGACAATTTTTTCTCGTGGTCATCAATGAGAAATTTAAAGTGTAATTGTTCCCCCTGAAAGCTTTTCATTAGGAAGCAAAAAAAAGATGCTGGCGCTTTAACATTAACTGGGGAAGAAATATTGTACGAAAGCCGATTTTTGCAAGTGTACACCACCGCCGTGTACCTGAAAGCGCCGACTGAGAGGTCCACTGACCCATGAAGCCAGTTATTCGCCTTTCCTGTCCTCAAATTGAAAGGAGTGTACAAGGTTGCGAGCACCAATGCGCCTTCCCAATTAACCACTATCGTCATCAGCCTGACTACGCCCACTGCAGGACAAAGGCCTCTCCTCTATATCTCTCCAACTGACCCTGCCCTTTGCCAGTTGCGGCCACTGTATCCCCGCAAACTTCCTAATCTCATCCGCCCAGCTTACTTTCTGCTTTCCCCTGCTACGCTTACCTTTCCTGAAATCAAATCTATTGCCCTTAAGGATAACCAGTTATCTTGCCTACGCTTTATGTGGTCTGCCCAAGACCATTTCATCTTATTGATTTCGATCATCAACCCGTGTTTCATCCGTGACCCACGCGCCCTATTCGTCTCTTTATATTACACCGATCATTTTTCTTTCCATTGCTCGCTCAACTTTTAGCGCAGTCTTAATAGAAATGAATAGAACGCAAGTTTTGCCTCTGCAGTAAAACATCGTTTATGTATTTTTATTTGCAGAAAACAGATGTCACATCCTCGTGACTCCCGATTTTGTCACGGAAGGTCCACAGACACCGTGTGAACGAGACTTTCAAATATTTTGTGGAGAAAAAGAGCTGCGAAAGTTTTCTGTCTCTCAAAGATAAAATGCACTTGATTGAAAAATAAATTATGCAAAATACTCTTGAGCTGAAATCAGCTATAATTTCCACACATATGCCATCATCATGATTGAATTCGTAATGTTCTAATGCGTGGCTACGGATATCGAAGATAAACACTCCAGCGCAATCTCAACTAGGCCACACCTGATTGACCTGGTGTAAGGAGATAGCGCCACCGAGCGTCGTTTGTGAGGAGAAGACGAAGAAGCACGAGGAGCGCGTGCGGAGGGGTACGCCGGGACAGGTGGAAGAGGATTACATGGCAGAGAAGAGAAGAGCGCGGTGGGCGACGGACGCGGACGAGTTCTGCTGGCTCCCCGAGTTCCGGGCTTGGGCCTCAGCCGCAGACATCCGGGCCACCAGACCCGGACATTCGTCGTCGAGAGCCTCAACCACCAGGGCCAGGCGCCACTCTTCTCCGTCCATCCGTCAGCTGCTCCACACAGGTCGCCTCTGGCCCCTACGTGGCCTTTCCGGGATACCAGACCTGGGAATCGTGCTGGGAGCCCACAGACGCTGACGCTGCGGTAGCGCTGAAGGCCAACGGAGAAACGCTGGAAACAGTGCATCGACACTGGAACGCCCAGAGACTGCCTGACTGCCCGACACCCAGCCAGTCCACCCCGCTCGATGCTCGTATGAGAGACAAGTAGTGTGCCTTTCCTTTTTACTTTCTTTTTCCTGTATTTATCGCAAGGATTTTTTTCTGTTCCCCCGTGTGTTTTCTTCCGTGTGTTGTTGCGTTGCTCTCTTGTTTCTTTCCTTTTTTCCAAGCCCATACCGACATTAGTTTCCTTTCCTATAAAAGCCGCCTCGTTTATTGTTTCTACCTTTGTGTTAAATACAACCTGCATTCTGACACATCGTCACACTTGGGCGCCCCACCGGCTTAAGTCATCGTGTGCGGAAGGACGACTGGCACTGCTTTAGAGAAGCCGTCCAAAGGAAATCAAACTTCACATCCACTCACTCTGGTCAAGCACTGCTTGAGATAAGCTCCTAGAAGAAGACCGGCAACTATAGCTCATGCCGAGGCCATTCGTGACCGCCACTGGAATACTACTAGATAAGCAACAATCTGGAATAGCTGTAAGAGCAAGGCCAGTCCAGGACATGTTCAATCATTCAAGTAATCAGTATATCAATCAATATACTACTTCACTATAAAATGTCTCTATTTTGAGCAAAGTATACGTGCATGCTTTTCTACCTGGTGTTTCACCCAAGATATGCAATTTTTAAAAATAGGCTTTTGGAGTTAACGGAGCCATTTTTCAGCATAGCACTGTCAGTAGTCTAGCGCCCTACAGAGCACGTATGACGTGCTAACTAGTACGCTGGTTAGCTTGTATTTAAGTTGTTTTTATTATTGAAGTGATAGCTTAACTGTGCTAGGTAAAGCCTGGTATCGCCGCGTGTGCAGGATAACTCCGGCAGGTGGTGTCCAAACAGCAACGTAGGAGGAAGGTAGGCTACCTAGGTCATGCCACCTTGCAGCAGCACCACAACCTGCCCACCAAATAGTGAGCAAATGGCTCGCCATAGAAAGTGGCTGTTAAATTAATGATTGGTCGCTAGGGAAGATAAACCTGGGCCGCACAAGGCCCACCGCTGGGAACACCTTCCACCGCAGGACAGTGGCGCATCGCTTAACTCCTGCACCAGTGCACCCGGAGTAGTATGAGGACTCCGAGGGATCTGAAAATTTAAACTATAGAATGACGTTCTGCATATATGGGAATTAACCTACTACGCTATCGCGTCATACCCTTAAGGCGGAGTTTTACTGTCCCTTCTTTTTACGCTTCTTCTCATTATTTACTGTGAGGAGTGTCGCGCACCGTAAAGAATAATCTTATCAGGTTTTCAATTTAGCGAACTCAATGAAAATTGGCGCTGTGGCTGATGAAATTTTGGTTTTTCTATCAGGTAGGTGCACTGGAGGGGTCACTGTCAGCAAGCTATGTGAACGCGCATTTGGGCGCAATATAGTGAAAATGTTTTGCTTCACTGCGCCAAGAGTAACTGTTTTTTGAAACTTGTGAAAGCACATAGCATATTTCTTACGATAGGCTACACGCAACTTAACAAATAAGAAGAGTAGCTGCCATAATTAAACAATTACCTATTCATTATTCATTATTAGTTTTGCATGTCTTGCTGCATTGTGAAGCGCTACATGTTGACAATGATATGACGACAAAACCGTTCTTCTAATTTAAAAGCCCATTTGATCAAACTACTGAGTATCTTAAGTGCCAATCCTCACATTAGTAGGGCCCTGTAACACAGACCATATTTCTAAACGTATTTTTGAATACACATAAAAAAATATTCTCAGTGTGACCGATGCAAAATATAACTAGCGAACAAAAAACTGCCGCTTTGCTTCCACTGTTTCAGTACATTCAGTGAGCCACACCTGCAAACGCTACTCTCCTCCACTCGGGAGTCACATGCACTGCGAATATTCGTAGGTCACGGAACTGAGTTACAGCGGCGTGTATGAAAAGTATGGGCGTTAATTTGTTTTTTATTCGTTTAATCACCACCAGTTGCTGCGGAGCAAATGACGAAGGCGGCGGTCAGACCTGTGACGCTACGAAGGATGCTAAGAATGTCTGGCTCTGGACAGGGTGCCATTGGGAACTGAGCCTAGCAGCGCTTAACGCTAGAACATAATCCAGTGAGGCTAGCCTAACAGTGCTGTTCGAAGAACTAACGGGTGTTACGTGGGATGTCATAGGGCTTATTGTGGTTAGGAGTTCAGATGAGGCGTATTTAGTACTAAAGGGTGGGCATGTACTGTGCTATCGTGAATTAGTGGAGAGACGAAAACTATGGGTGGGATTCCCCATCAATCAGGATATAGCTGGCAACATAGAGAAGTTTTATAGTTTTAAAGAGAGGGTGGCAGCTATCGTAATTAGGCTTAGTAAAAGGCACAAGCTGAGGTAGGCGCGTAGGTCCAGGCCCACGCGCCTACATTAAGCCACGATCACGAGATCGTTGAACGCTTCTATGAAGGCATGGAATCGGCAATGGACAAAGCAAAATCAAAGTACACTGTAATGATGGGCGACTTCAATGCGAAGGTAGGCAAGAAGCAGGCTGGAGACCAGGTGGCAGGTGACTATTGGGTACGTTCTAGGAACAGCAGGAGAGAATTATTAGTAGAGTTCGCAGGTCGAAATAATTTACGGTTCATGAATACCTTCTTCCACAATTGAGAGAAAAGAAGTGGACGTGGAAGACCCCTAAAGGTGAGACTACAAATGAAATGGACTTCATACTGCGCGCTCAACGTGGCATCGTAGAGTATGTGGAGGTCCTCGGAAAGGTCCGTTGTAGCGACCACACAGTGGTAAGGTCTAGTATTAGCTTAGGTTTAAAGAGGGAACGGAAGAAGCAAGTGAATCGGAAGCCAATTAACCAGTTATCGTTAAGAGGGAAAGCAGAGGAATTCAGGATTTCGCCGCAGAGCAGATATTCTGCCTTAACTGAGGAAGACGACCGCAATGTTGAAAAAATGAACGATAATCTCAAAGCTATCGTTCTGGAGATAGCAGTAGAAGTATGCGGTAGAACGGTTCAACAGGATACCGGGAAACTATCTCAGGCGACGAACGGTCTGATTAAGAAATGCCAAAGTCTGAGGGCGTCTAACTATAAAAAGAGTATAGAACAAGTAGAGCTATCGAAATTAATAAATAAGCGCAAGGTAGCCGACATAAGGAAGTTTAATTTGGAGAGAATCGAGCATGCTCTAAAGAATGGAGGTAGCCTAAGGGTGGGGAAGAGGAAATTAAGCATAGGAAAAATACAGATGTATGCGTTAAGCGACAAAGATTAGCAATATGGACAAGGTAGATAAAATAGCCGCAGTTCTACACAAATCTATACAGTAGCCAATGCCATCAAAATGTCAATGAGAAAGACAATAGCGCGCATTAATGAGACACCTTGCCAATACCAAAAGGGAAAGTAAAGAAAGCATTGGGAGCAAAGTAAAGGGAAAGTAGCTGGTAAGGATCAGGTAGCACCAGGTATATTGAAGGACGGAGGGGAGATTGTGCTACAAAAACTAGCCACCCTGTACACGCAATGCCTTTTGACCTCGACAGTACCCGAATCTTAGAAGAATGCTAATAATATCTACATTCATAACGAAGGAGACGTCAATGCTTGAAAAATGACAGACCGATAGCTTATTGTCCGTTGCCTACAAGGTATTTACTAAGGTAATCGCTAATAGAATCAGGACAACCATAGACTTCAAGCAACCAAATAATCAGGCAGGGTTTCGTAAAGCACATTCGACAATAGACCATATTCACACTACAAGTCAGGTGATAGATAAATCAGCAGAATATAAGCGACCCTTATATATATATATATATATATATATATATATATATATATATATATATATATATATATATATATATATATATATATATATATATATATATATATATATATATATCCTTCATTAATTACGAGAAAGTATTTGACTCAGTGGAAACCTCAGCTTTCATGCAGGCATTGCAGAATCAGGGGTAGAAGAGTTTTATATGCAAATATCTATAACGACAGCACTGCTACCATATTTCTTCATAAAGGTCGCAATAAAATTAGATTAAGTACGGGTGTCAGGGAAGGAGACACGATCTCGCCAATGCTATTCATCGCCTGTTTACAAGAAGTATCCCGAGGCCTGAATGGGGAACAGCTGAGGGTAAGAATTAATAGAGAACTCCAACGTAATCATCGATTCGCTGATGACATTGCCTTGCTAAGCCACCCAGGACAAGAAGTGCAAAGTATGATCATTCAGTTAGACAGGCAGAGCAGAACGGTGGGGCTAAAAATTAACATGCAGAAAACCAAAGTAATGTTCGACAGCCTAGCAAGGGAACATCAGTTCGCCGTTGCTAGCGAGGTGCTGGAAGTAGTAAAAGAATATGTCTACTTAGGGCAGGTAGTGACCGCAGATCCGGATCATGAGAGGGAAATAACTAGAAGAATAAGAATGAGGTGGAGCGCATATCGCAGGTTCTCTCAGATCATGAATGGTAGCTTACCAATAGCCCTGAAAAGAAAAGTATACAAGAGCTGTATCCTACCGGTACTCACCTATGGGGCAGAAACGTGGAGGCTAACGAACAGGGTTCAGTTTAAGTTAAGGACAACGCAGCGAGCTATGGAAATGAAAGTTATAGGTGCACCGTTAGGAGATCGAAAACGGGCGGAGTGGGCGTAGGAATAAACGCGGATTATTGACATCCTATTTGAAATTAAGAGGGAGAAATGTTCTTGGCCAGGGTATGTAATGCGAAGGCAAGATAACCGCTGGTCGTTAAGGGTAACGGAGTGGATTCCAAGATAAGGCAAGCCTGGCAGGGGCGGCAGAACGTTAGTTGGGCGGATGAGATTAAGTTTGCGGGGACAGAGTGTGCGCAACTGGCAAAGCACTGGGTTAATTCGAGAGACATGGGAAAAGGGCTTTGCCCTGCAGTGGGCGTAGTCAGGCTGATGAAGAATCACCACCAAGAACAAATGTTTTGGTTCGCATCTAAACAAGACGACGGTCTGGGCGTTTTTCTTTTATTTTCCGTTTTCTTTTTCAATCCCATTATCCAAGTCCTTTTTGCAGGGAATCAAAGCCTGCAATATTGCTAGTTAACCTTGCTTTTTATTTGTTCTGTCTCTCCATTACCTATGGTGCTATTGAAATAAAGTCGCAAGGTTTTGAAGCGAAAACGACGTCATAAAAGTATGAATGCGTCTGTACTCCTCCTCTATGACGTTCATTTCAAAGCTTAAAAAGTCGTGCCTGTTTTTATAAAAAGTACCATGTTTTGACATTATATTTTAATGGCGCTGCTGCTGTTCGCAAGTGAACATTTCGAAGACTCCGGATTTTTACACTAAAGAAAAGCATCAATGTACATTTTATTCTTTCAGGCGAGCTACAATGGCCCTTCATTACTTTTCAAATAAGTGTGAAGTTAATAAATGAAATAACACATTCAATTAATAAGAGCAGGGTAACCGACAGAAGCAATTATGACATGCTGAAAACGGAGTATGTTCTAAAGAACGGAGGTAGTCTAAAGGCTGTCATGATGAAACTAGGCGAACGAAAAAAAGCGAATGTACACGTAAGAGACAAGGAAGGTAGTGTTAAATTAGTTTCATACTGCAAAAGTTGATCTATCACGAGGTTGCCGCAAAGATATGCAGGATGTATTATACTTTTTAGATTTCACCATGCTTTCACTGCTTCTTTATCTCTTTCGTTCCGTAAACTGTTGACCAGCATTGAATAACCAAATTCCTGTTTTTCTATGACATGTATTTTTCTGCTTCGTTTTTTGTTACCATCTTTTCGTGTGCACTTTATTCCTTATTATTTTTTTATAATAATGCGTTAAACCATTTTTGACAACCATTGTTTGCATTTCGCGATTTTACTTGTGTCGGAAATTTGCATGTTACCTGCTGCCCTGCTATGCAGGGGCCGAGGGGCATGTCCAGCCACAATTTCTGGATTTTTTCCCTCGACCCTCACTATGTGTACATGTTAAAATAAGTAAATTAAAATAGAAATAACAAAATAAATAAGATATTTAACCCAATAAGCGGAAGTACCGGATGCGCCCAGGTGAAAGCAATATAATTCCCTGCATTTTCATTCACTTGACGAGGTGTACTTGGGCAACAACTTTTAATTCGTTTTTTTACTCGTTCACGATATACACCTTGTCCCCGAAAGGCAAAAAGAGCGCGAAGTATACACTCTAGGCATGAAGTTCTTCTGGAACTTGCGCAAACCTGTGGCCTTCAGATGAGGTATGCACCTGAACAGTTAATATGCAGGGAACGTTGCACACTTGGCACATTTTTCTCTTTTCTTTTTTGACCGGCAGATTATGGTTTTTTTTTTTTGGAAAAAGGCAGCACATGTTGAAAACTGCCTGCTCTGTAGTGGACCGGCAATGCCCCAGTCAGGCCCAAATTGCCAGCTTAACCAAATGAATTAGCACCACGCGTCTTGAAAATTGTAACTGGTCAATCTCTGGGTCCCTTCATAGCACCAGTTAAGAACTTCAAGTAGTAGCACGCACTGTTATCAAGAAATTGCTAAGCAATGGTCAGTATACCACTTGTGAACGCGCGGCCGATAGTCGGTAATAAAATAAAACGGTAAAGATGATCGCCGCCTCCCATATTCTTGTTGTATTCTTGAATTACTTTTGTCTGTGGCACGTTCACCTTCTTTTTTGTCTTCTGATTGTACCGTCTTGATGTTTCTGAGGGATGAACTGCGTCGTAGTTCGTAGCAGCGGATACTCAATTATTTGCGCTCCCTTTCAGAGCGAGTATTTTAGCATCACATGCGTAGTAAAAGATTCCCTGTTATGTTTCAGGAGTTATTTTTAATCTTCTAACAGGCGCTTCCTCAGTCGCTCTCTATCGTTTCTTTTTGGCCAAAAATCCGTGCATTTTCATCTCTTATAGCACAGAATGAAATGTGAAAAAGTTATCCATGAAAAGTTTGTGGTTCGTTGGCGCCTCTAAAAATTTAGGCACATTCGTTTCAACGCGAGTTAGAATTGGCGCTTTCATGTCTTCCAGTTCAGTTTTTCCGCTGTAGATGTCAATGTGAAGTCACTGACCTGATGGACATGAGAGGATCAGCGGCTTGTAGACAAAGCGTTTTGGCTTTCCCTTTACGAATATTTGAGCTGTGCCAATCAAATTTTGGCACCATTAGTTCAAGATTGATATTAGTTACAATACTCCGGTGCTTAAATGAGGCAGTAACACGCCTGAAAAGGGGCGGGATCTTCTGCATCCTGTCTCTCTTTTCTAGCGTATTACTATCGGCGGCATCAATGCCTTCCGATTTTCAGGAAATTGGCACGACTCATTCTAAGCGATACAGCAAGATCTTTAGCTCTCGATCAGCAAAGGCGTGTAGGAGGACGCTTGTGGTAGACAACGAAGAAAAAGATTGCGACAAGCCGACAGCGGTCTTCCGTTCTCAGATCGAAGTTATAATTGTTCTGCTGTCACGCATACTACTTTTATTCTGCAAATATGAGATAAATAATTTTCTTTTATAACAAGCAACTCAGCAGCTCACATGGGTTTGCGACGACTAATTGCGCATGTGTCTCTGGCAAGGGTTGCTCATTGATTTCTTGTAGTTAGTAGTGCGTTAACAGTTGTATATTAGGTGGGCTGAATTTTTGCCGTTGAATGTACTAATTCATCATCTTTAGGTTCATTTTTATTTCTGTGTGAAGCGTGCACCGCTATAACACATGCAACTTTATTTGGCAGGGAGTCCACCTGCGCGACGTATGCGTCCACCTCTTCTTTATATCTGAGTACATTGGCCGCATTTGGCAGCGGAAAAATCACATCTGCTTTCCTTTAAAGTCAACTTTCGGGACTATTTATACAGCTTCTTTAAATGTCAAAAACTTCAGGCGAAACATGTGTTGGGTACAAATGCTCCTTCAACACGTCAAAACCAAACTCAACTTGAGGAGACCGCTTTGCGCTATAATTTAATTTCGACAGGAATGCGAACGTGCTCATATTTCCTTCAGAACCTCGCATATAATATAGAGTTGTATATATTACGAATTCGTGACACACTGGGTTTGGTGCTTAGGTATGCCGAGCTTATCTGCCTTTCGCCGTTCAATGTTTTCAAATTCACTTTTGTTGTGTGGGCATGGATACTCTGTCTATTTTAGGGTCGCTGATTGAATCTGTCCTCATTAAAACCATCACAATTTACTGTTTGTATCAGCGAGTTAGCTGACTGATCCGGATGCATGCACACATTCGTGATGTTGGAATACTGAAATGAAGCGAGTATTCGGCTTAAGAGCACAGCTTTTATTCTGGAGCGCTTAATTGCTCCGCCGCGGTGGCTAAGTGGTTACGGCGCTAGGGCTGCTGGCCCAAAAGATGCGGGTTCGATTCCTGCCGCGGCGGCCGAATTTCGATAGAGGCGAAATTCTAGAGGCCCGTGTTCTGTGCGATGTCAGTGCACGTTAAAGAACCCCAGGTGGTCGAAATTTCTGGTGCCCGTCACTACGGCGTCCTTCATAGCCTGAGTCGCTTTAGGACGTTAAACCCGAATGAATCAATAAAGCAACTCTATAGCGCCTAAATTAGACACTGCATCGAGAGCGAGGGGCATAAGAGAAGGCTGAGGCGGCTGAAGGAGGGGTAGAATTTTTTTCAAGCTTCGAAAAAAAAATCAACAGGGCGACCTGCGGAAAGAGAGGAATTTATGGCGCTTGATATAAAGCCTGATCCCAAGGGGCCACTCAAAGAAATGAAATGTCAAATGTACCCGGAAATCGTCGCACGCGACGTTGACGATTCAGTAAGCGGTTTATAATAATAGATACTGATGCTTAATATACACAGGCTTCATCTAGGCCAAATGCTTCATGGAATGACTGCGGTATTTCGCGTTCACTACATTGCACTACTGTCCAGAAACAGATTGTTCAGTGAGTCATGACGAAGTCATCGCCTCAGGTTAAGTATCGCGGCGTAAAGAATGCGCGCTGCTGCATTAGACCAGCCATTGTTCGGATTAGGCTTTGCCTTCCCGCAATGAATACCTATTGACGCTTCCATAATGCGCAGATGTGTCGCATACCAGGCCGCAGTTTGCTACCTATTTAAAAATTCTGAGTAGGAATGCACAGCAGCAAACCGCGCGCGAGCATATTAAGCCTGAAAAATCTTGCAAGAGTTTCAGGTAGTTTAAATCTATATATTGCAGGTACCTGCACAGAAGTAAACGTGAGTAATCTCTTGATACGAAAAGGCATATAGATGAAATACAGTATATTTCCTAATCGTGCAGCTATAAGCCACAGAACGCGTATATAATTGGATTTCATATCAGTTGGGAGACATTTATGCTTGTCTCTAAGGGTGCGGCACGACAGCGGTTTCTCTCTCCCACGCAGACACGTACGTTTCCACTTTGACAATAATTATGTCAAGGACCACACGACATGCATAAAAAGTCCTCTTTAACCAAGCCGTGTGAACATGCCTTCATGGGGTAGTGGTAGACTGCTTGACTCGGAACTCGGAGGCCAGGAGTTCAGTTCCTCTGTATGGTACAGAGGTTCGGCTACTGGAATACAGCGATGCGATTTCGGCGGAGCAACTTGAGAGGCAATTTTTGTAAGCTAAGTCGTGGTCTGCTCCGTGTTTACATGACGATGAGGAGGAAGAGAGTGGTCGACGGCCCGTGCTCTTGGCGCTTTGCTCGCGGCTGCTGCGATACCTGAAGATTCAACGCGCCGCTGGTGTTGCTGGCATCATCTATGTGAGCCTCTTGTAACAGCCACCTCTTTGACCAATCAACTTTTTGGGTCACGCCGACGGCGACGGCAACGCCGACGCCGGCTTTTCTGCGAGACGGGGCCTTCACGCTGTCGCGTAGTATAGTTATTGTTAAGGTCTAGCTAGGTCAATAAAATCCATGAGAAGTATAATTAATTTTCGCATAAGAAAGGCAGTGGTAGAACGTTGTAATCTATCATCTGATAAGCAACTCTTGGAACCAGAATGATGCTTATATTGTTATAATGTCGATGTTCTTTGAAGCGGCCATAGTCTATTAACATACTGGATAGCAGTGCGCAGCTGCCAAGCGCGCTTGGAAAATTAGGAAAGGGTATGAATACTTATGCGTGCAGCTAAAGTGTTCATTCAAAGAGCAGAGTTCATCGTTTCGAAGGCCGTCGTGTGTAATTGCTTATTGTTGTTTATTCATGGAATGTCACACACAGCATTAATGGGCCGCTTAATCACCTAGGTGCTTCTATCCTTGTGCGCTGTGTAAAACAAAAGCGGTAGAAACCTCCCTTATCAAAAATTAGAAACGTCAATCAAGATCTAATAACTTGACTCTTGGCACAACTTTGATCAGCAAACTACCCCTGTCCACAATCAACGGAGACCAGATATCTGGGCATGGTTGGAAAGACAAAATCAATGGAGCCGGTTGTCACTGCATGAAGCTGTGAAGGACTGTGTACGGGAGGCCTAGGCATGGCCCAAAAGAACTCGCTTCATCGACTAGCACCAGAGACACTGTGTCTGGCTTCAAAATTATCGCCCTGCCCCGTCGGCGAAGGCGGTTGTGTGGAATGCGGCGGGCGCAGCAGAAAGACGTGTGAAGTAGCCAGAGGGCAACGGAGGAGAGGCCGCGCGGGGAGCCCAGCGCGACCACAGATCCCTGCGACCCATTTTGCAGCGCGTCCCCAACTCCCCCCCCCCCCCTCCCCCCCTTTTGGCGCAGAGACAGGAACGTTTGTGCGTTTGTGTGTGCGCGCATGCACGCCTGCAGACGGCCTTGTTGTGAGGTACGGGCTGCGGACTCGGAGAAGGCTGGGAGTTGGGTCTTTATTAAGAGAAGTTAACCAAAAAGAAAAGAGGGCCCCAGGCCCTTGGGATGTACAGACTGGCTCCCCGAGCAGCTGCTCTCTTCCGCTACTAGAGGAAGACTCGCTTTGTCCGTTGACGGCCGAGTTTGCGAATGCCGTGGTCGCGTGACCAAGCCGCGGTTCTTGGAAGAGACCACCCCGGGTTCTGATGCGAGAGGAGAGAGGACAGCCGTGACCCTCATAAATATGTCAACTTCGAGAGGAGTGCGTCTTCGGCTGAACATGAGCTCCGCGTTCGCGAAGAGGCCGGCACCCTGCGGCGCCGAGGGTAGGCCGGAACGCTCGCAGCACAAACAGTTTCCCGGAGTTCGTGGGTCCACAGGCCAGCAGTGTTTTGCAGCGCAACGGCCTTACTAACGACTCGAGGTGGCGGGGGAGGCCGACAAGCTAGCACCAGGAGGGCTCCCAGCAAAGGAGACGAGGCGCTGGTTTAGGGGAACCGTCGCCTTCGGAGGGACATCTGATCCCCTTCGACACATCCCCAACGGGGCCCTCGGCCTTCACGACCGGCTCGGCCGCGGCTTCGTGGAAAAATCGGCGGGCGCCCTTGGTCGGCTGCATGAGCAGCGACGGCGAAAAACCGTTGGGCGAGGAGGACACCGAAGGAAAGAAAGAGAGTCCTCAGAGAGACGCGTTGGACAGAAGAGACAAAGGACAGAACGAGCAGAGACGGCGAAGTAAACGGACGGAGATCGCGCTGGTCTGTAGTCGGTGAGGCCGGACCCGAGGGCATCCGCTGCAAACTGACCGCCAGCCGAGACGCCCAAGAAGCCGGACGCCACAACCCGTCAGAGTACCGCCAGCCGAGACGCCCAAGAAGCCGGACGCCACAACCCGTCAGAGTACCGCCAGCCGAGACGCCCAAGAAGCCTGACGCCACAACCCGTCACAGTCACCGAAACGTGGGACCGCCACCAGGCAGAGCGCCACCCCCGCCAGAGCAGCCGAGAGCGAGGCAGCGGTGACAGCGATGAGCGGAAGACAGCGGTGAGCGGAACTCCCAGTTTCACCTTCAGGCAGAGTGAGAATAAATTAGGTTGATTCGGAGGCGTTGTGTGTTGGCTCATTTCTCCTCGCTTCAGCAGAACCCGTAGACAGCAACAAATATTGTGTTGCATTGTGACTGACCCCCGACAGGCGGGAACGTCACAAGTGGTGGCAGCGGTGGGATTTTGCTGAAGTTGTGGTGCGAGACATTCACCCTCGTATCCGAGGAGAAAGGGGCCAACATGTCGCTACCGCAATCGCAGAATTCTCACGACGGAACGTTGGGAGCTAGTGCGCTAATGTTGGGCGGTATGATTCCGACGTTCACAGGGGACGACACGGGTCCCAAAATCAGGGACTTCCTGCAAATTTTAGAACAGGTGGCCAACATGGGAGGATGGCAGGAAAAACAAACGATTGGGATGGCGCGGTGCAAAATGGTTGCGGCGGCTCAGGATTTCGCATGGAGGGATGAAGAGGTGGCTAGCGCTGCCACGTAAAAATCTCTCAAAGCGCTCGCATTGAAGCGTTTCGACAACGAACCGGCGAGCACAAAAGTCGAAAAATTCTTAAATGCGCGCCAAAACGTTAGTGAGGATGCACGCTCTTTCGCGAGCCGTTTGAAGAGACTCGGGGCGGAGACCTTGAGGGACATTGATGGCGAGGACACGTCGAAGAAAAGTGTAAGACATGAGATACTAAATGAGCAGCTTCTCTCCCAGTTTCTTAACGGCCTTCGTGACCCAGTCCGGCGGTTCGCTTTGTCGCGGGACCCCAAAACCTTTTCCGACGCTGTGGAAGTGGCAGCCAGGGAGGAGGAAATTGAGAAGACTTTGCGTACACGCGCTGCGACTGTCAGGCAGCTTGAAAACTTTGAGGAGAAGGACGCACTCGGAATGCGCTTGGAACGTCTAGAGAGACTCCTAGAGGAAAGCCTCCGAATGCGCAACCAGACTGAACCGAACGGGGAGCCCCGCCAGCGCGGTAACTTGGGCGTTTGCTTTTCTTGCGGCAGGCCGGGACATTTCGCTCGCTTCTGTCGGGCGCGTCAGACGCCTCGCTGGTCCAGGCCAAGGTCAGGAACCCACTTTAATAACCGTCGCGACGAGGATCAGACCACCGCAAAGGTGCAGGGAAACTGAGTACGGCCTCCGTCGTCAACCGGGATGAACGGGGGCAGTGCGAGGCAGTAGTGAACCTATGCCGGGAGACGAGCCCGATAATCGAGTGCAAGGTGGCAGGCAGACCCGTGAAGTGTCTCGTGGACACAGGTTCCAAGGTCAGCCTATTAAAACGCAGCGCACTGGCAGGTATAGACTCGAACAGGGAGAATGTGTTCGAAAGGTGCAAGAGCCAGATAACTCTTATCGGCATCACTGGAGACCGCATAGGCACGTTCGGCGTCTATCGCATACCTTTGGCACTTGGCAGCCACACGTTCATTGGTAAATTTTATTTGTGCGACGACAGTGTCATGCTTCCTGTAGCCGGCATCATCGGACAAGACATATTAAGAGACCAACGGATCGACATGTTGTTCAGCCAGGGCATGATTCGGGTAGGCGGAGCTTATATCCCGATTGATAACTGGGCACGCGATAGGCCGGCAAAACAGGATTACGAGTGCGGTGGGCCGCAGGGGAGCATATCCGTCGCGCTGATCGAGACTACGGTGCTGCCGGCAATGAGTGAGTGCATTCTGGCCTGTAGGGCTTTGTCTCCCGTATCAAGCGGACAGATGAAAGTGATAGAGGTGTCTCGACTGGAAGTAAATGGACTTGTAGGAGCGCCCGCCCTCATTACGACCCGCGAAGACGAGGCTATCCCCGTCAGGATGGCCAACCTAACCCTTCAGGACATACGCCTCGGGAAAAACAAGCTACTCGGGGATTTGGTAGACGTGGAGGTAGACAAGCCGATTCTAAACGTTAACTCTAAAGAAACGGCAGATACGCGGGAGAGTTTGCTGAGGATGTTTAAGCTCTCTCACATTGAGGAACCACAGAGGGTCGAAATCGAGGGTCTGATTTTGGAGAATAGCTCGATATTCTCAACCAGCAGAACGGACCTCGGGTGTTGCCAAGCCATTAAGCAGCGGGTACCCACTGGGGACGCTCCTCCCGTCTACCGTCGAGCCTATAGGATCCCTTTCGCCAAAAGGGAGGAGATGGAAACACAGATAAGTGACTTGCTCAGGGCCGGCGTCATCGAACATTCCACGTCGCCGTGGGGCGCACCGGCGTTACTGGTAGCGAAGCCCGATGGAAGCTATCGCTTCGTTGTTGACTACAGAGACCTTAATAAGGTTACTAGGGTGGACCCCTACCCGTTGCCAAACATTCACGAGACCCTGTCGCAGCTTGGGAAAGCGAAGTATTTCACTGTGGTGGACATGGCGAGTGGGTATTGGCAAATAGAGATGGATCCCCGTGACAAAGAAAAAAACAGCTTTCAACACCCCTTCCGGGCACTACGAATGGAATCGTATGCCGATGGGACTCGTGAACAGTGCGGCAGTATGGCAGAGAACAGCCGACGTCATACTCGCAGGCCTATTGGGCAAGCTTTGTCACGTGTACCTAGATGACATCATTATTTATAGTGAGTCCTTTCAGAGCCACATGCGGGATGTGAAACGGGTTTTCGGTCTCATTAGAGAGGCAGGACTTAAGCTGAAGCCGGCCAAGTGTCAATTCCTGAAACCACAGGTTAAATACCTGGGACATGTTGTTTCGGCCGCAGGTGTCCGGCCTGATCCAGAGAAGTTAGAGTGTGTGAGGGACTTTCCGCGGCCGAAGAGCAAAACCGAAGTCCACCAGTTCCTTGGTCTTGCCACCTATTATAGGCGTCACATCCCTGATTTCGCTGCAGTAGCCAAGCCACTGACCGCACTAACGAGCAAACAACCTTTTTCGTGGTCTCATCAGGCTGAGGGAGCTTTTCAGGAACTAAAGGACAAACTTGTGGAGGCACCTGTACTTCGCTTCCCAGATTTCAGCCAACCATTCATACTAGCAACTGATGCATCTAAGCATGCCTTAGGCGCGGTCCTGTCACAGATGCACGATGGCGAGGAACATCCGGTGGCTTACGCGAGTAGACAGCTTAACGCGGCTGAGCAGAATTACGGAGCAACCGAACAAGAATGCCTAGCAGTGGTGTGGGGAGTACGCCACTTTCGTTGCTATCTCTTCGGACGCCCTTTCAAAATTGTTACCGACTGTCAACCGCTAAAGTGGCTAATGAATGTCAGGGACCCGAACTCTAGACCACGGTGTTAGAAGTACTTTAGGTGATACGACGACGCCCCCGGAGGCGAGACACATTTGTCCCTACTTCCCTCGTCCGCCTCTAGATGGCGTTAGCGTGAGTAGGGCCGCCCGTGCCCGTTGCCGAGCCTGTTTCACGTTCCGTCTTACGGGTGATCCAGTGAACTCTGGCGCTGCCGCGTTGATTTACGCTCCTTAAGCGGGCAGTATTAACGTTGCACGGCACTGTTATCGTCGCTGAGCGCTTCTGTTTGCATTGCAAGCGAATATAGGCTGTTTTAAACGCGAAATCGGCGTTGATCGCGATGTGCCGAACTGCGGAGTGTGGTGCTGTTGGGGCGGCGCATTGTGATTTGATATATTCAGTTTTTACCATTTTAATTTTTATTTTTCACTTGCCCAATGCCTCCAACTCAGTTTCATGAGAGTGGATAACACATATCTATATTTTTAATGCTTCAAGCTCGTACTTGTGTAAGTAGTAGTAGTAGTAGTAAAAACATTTATTTATTTATTTTTTTTTCAAAAGGAAGAGTTAGGGAGTAGGGGGATGGGGATAGATAGATGTGGAGCTACAGTGGTCGGTCTTCCCTAGTCCAGGATACCGTTGGCCTCCGCCGCTGCCTTGGCCCTCGTCACCAGCATAAGCTGAGCGCTCGGGTCGGAGTCAGCCAGGAGGGCCTCCCACTGCTCTAGACTAGGGCTATTTACCTTTGGTAGTAAAGGGCTTTTTTTCGCAGCCCCAGGTGGCGTGGTACGTTGTGGCGTAGCCCCCACACCACACGCACTCTTTCGCGTATCTGTTCGGCCACATTTTGTGATACATGGCTCTGCTTGGGTAGGTGTCTGTTTGTAGTCGTCTGAGCGTGGTGACCTGCTCTCTGTCGAGGATATCCGCCGGAGCCGAGTACTTCTTGCGCGCTCCCAACAACGCCTTCATTGCCTCCCCGTAAGATTCTGGCGTGCTGAAGGGCTCCACCGGCAAACCCGCCCTCCGGTTCGTGAACCCTCGGAAAACGGTGTCTGCCATGAGATTTCCCTCAACCCCAGTGTCAGGGACCCAAATGATGGTGTGTTGAATGTTTGTGTTGTTTGATCCATGTCTGTGTTGTTTTTGTTCGAAGAGGATACTCGCGGCTTTTCGGCCGATCCTTCCATCTCTGTACGCCCTTGCTGCAGCCTGAGAATCCGTGGCTATCCAGTAACTCAGTCCCTGCCGATAGGCTTCAGTCAGAGCTAGAGCTATGGCGATCTCTTCCGCTGCTTGTGTTGTCCTTGTGCGCACTGATGCACCAGTAACTATATTCCCATTGGCGTTCACTACTACTACCGCCCTAGCGTTTTCCTTCGTTCTGTACTTGGACGCGTCAACATACAGAACCATCTGTTTCTTCTTTAGGAACCTGTCGAACTCCAATGATCTCGCCGCCCGTCTTCCTTCGTGGTTCTTTGGGTCCATGTTTCTGGGCACTGGTTTAACCAAGAAAGTGCTCCTAATTTGGCTGTCAATGTCTGTCTTGTCTTCGCCCTCGTCTTCTGCCGGGTATCCTAGCTTGATCAGTAGTGCGCGGCCAGCGGCTGTTCTTTTAAGTCTCTCCATTTGAAATCTGAGCATGGTTTCGCTGTGCTCCTCATAGGTGCCGTACACCCCCATGTTAATCAGCTTCTCTGTCGAGGCGCAGGTCATGACGCCTAAGGCTTGCTTATACGCCCTTCTGATGCATGTTTCCATTTTGTTCTTTTCCCCTTTGTTAGGTTGTAGGTACGGAAGCGCGTATGTCATCCTCGGTATGATGAGCGCAGAAGTGATCCGTAACGCATCTCGCTCCTTCACCCCTTTTCTCTTGTTCGTAATCCGGCTTAACATCCTGCATATCTGTTTCGTGGAGTGTTCCAAGAGCTGGATGGTATGGTCCCGTTTGCCTTTCTTCTGCAGCCACATTCCCAAGATGCGAAGATTATTTGTCCTTCTTACGGGTTGTCCATCTATCTCTAATTCTATCGTTCCCCTGTCCTCTTTATTTTTGTGAAGTCTAATAAATTCTGATTTTTCTGGGGAGCACTGCATCCCGCTAAATAAAGCAAATTGACCGATCTCATCCGCCGCTCTTTGCAGTATTTCTTGCTTGTTTCCCGTCGATCCTTTTGTCGTCCACACTGTGATGTCGTCCGCATAAACTGAATGTTCTACATCTTTGATGTTTTGCAGTCTCCTAGTTAATCCAATCAGAGCTATGTTAAAGAGCAAAGGTGAGATGATGGACCCTTGTGGCGTCCCTCTGTTTGGCGTCGTCTTCTTTTCTGACCTAATGTTGTTGATGCCGATCGTTGCTGTTCTATTAGACAGGAAGGCCTTTACGTATGCGAAGATCGTTTCCCCACAGTTTGTTGCCGAGAGTTCTGTGAGAATGGCATTGTGGCCGATGTTGTCGAAGGCCCCCTTGAGGTCTACGGCCAAGATTACGCCTTCTCGAGTGCCCGATATTTGTTTTAGTACCGTGTCTCTTAACTGGAGCATCACGTCTTGCGTGGAGAGCCCCGTTCTGAACCCGAACATGGTATCCGGAAACAGACCGCTGTCCTCCATGTAAATGCTCAGTCTAGTCTTGACCACTTTCTCGTATAGTTTACCGAGGCATGAAGTTAGTGAAATGGGCCTAAGGTTCTCCAAACTGGGTGTTTTCCCTGGTTTAGGTATCACGATAATCTCAGCGTGTTTCCACTCCGCCGGGACCGTGCCCCTTTCCCAGTGCTCGTTGATTAGTCCTTGTGTAAACTGCAAACAAGCTGCAGATGCGATTCCGCAACACAGAGGAAATGAGGCAAGTGGCAGAGTTTGCGATACACATGATTTATTTTGACGAATGCCAGTGAACAGCAAAGTAATCATCAGCGATGCTAGCAGTTCTTGACAAGTAACAAAGACGGCAGTGACATAAATTTAAACGAAATATCGACAGCAACGGCAGAAAAAGACAACACACATGGAAACTCTGAACTCTAAACGTAGTTCTGTACATCTTTAGCCATAGTCCTATACACAGTATCATCTCATGACAACCCATTACGTTGTTCCATAAAAAGGCAGCATGCCACTTATGCCAGCTTTGAGAGTTTGCGAAGGTTTTGGCTTTTGTTGGGCTCATTTTCCTTGAGCTGTTTGCAGTACTGGCGCATTCGCAATCCGACGTAGTAGTGCAACACTTGTGCCATTATATCTCTTTTATGTTCTGGACACGGAAAAGAGAAATTGAAGTTTTCTAGCGCGTAGTCAATGGTGATGTCATACACTTCTTTGTCATCAGCGTGCTTCTGAAATATTTCTTCTGTCTGCTTCACAAAGTAGAAGAGCGCGGAGTGAGGATGTTTAAGCCCTCCACGGGTTTTGCACATTACGAGAGCTGCTTCAGGCTTTCTTGCCACATTATATTTTGCTACTAGCCCGAGTTTACACTGTGAACAGCCCGTGTTTTTCAGTAGCTTCCTGGAGAGAAAGCCTGTCACATAGTAAACAATGCAATCTGTCACACTGGTCGCCATGGAGACATTTTCTAACACTGCCTCGCATTCAATTTCATTCTCCACATAGCCATCAAGCTTTGCCTTAAGCTCTTCCAATCGAGACTGACTAGGCGCATCTTCTAAAAATGCAGCTGTCAGATCTGAAAGACTCAGCAGACGCGGTTCCTCTTTAGCCTCCAACTGGCAGTTCCCGTACTTAGGCGGTTTCATAAGACTGTAAATAGACAGCATGCTGTAAAGCTGCAGAAAAGTTGGCAGACAGGGGTGTTCATTTTGGCCACCTGCATGACGGATGACGCCAAAAAATTTTTCCAGAACATCTTGATTAAATTTTGCTGTCAGGACATACTTGAAGTCGCATTTTTCCAAAAGGTGTTTAGAAAGCTGCATTGTGGAAGGTATGGTCACTCGCAACCCTTCAGCAGTTGAGTCTGATAAAAAGTTGTGGCGATCAATTTTTCCAGCCTTGACATCCTTCTCCCACTCATTCAGCCACTGTAAAGAAGACTCCAGCACTTTAAAGTCCTCGCCACCCAACCTCAGCCCTTCGTTTGGATGTCTGCGATTTAGTGCATCAAACAAATTATTAATTCTGACTGTGAACTCAATTGTGCTTTCTACATTTCGGAGTCCCTCTATTCCTCTCTTGGAATAAAACTGCCGGCCGTTTGCAACGCTCATACTAAAAAGCTGAGTAGCCAGCTTTACTCTCATCTTTTCTGTATTAGTTGGATTCAAATGAGAAAACGACAGTTTTGGACATACCCTGAGTCGGCCTTCAGCTTTCATGTCCGCCACAAAGAGCTTATCATAATGCGACCAAAACACTCGGCTCCCATTGATGCTAAACATTTTGTACTGCAACAGGCGATTGCGTACACATTTGATGAGATGTGGTGCGTCCGAAAAAACAAAAACATCACGGTCGTCACATGCAGGGTTCAAAAACCTATTTTTAGCGCCTTCTAGAACTCCTGTTACACCGAAATGCTTCCACATTGACCGGTTGGTTGCAGCACCATCACACACAATTCCATCGACAAGTGCACCAGCATCTTCAAGTAGAAGGATAGCCTTCATTATAAGTTGTGCCGGTATTGTCCCTTTCGTTGGTCCACGGCTTGCAAAGACTGCAATAGGTTGGAAATAATTTTCCCCAAAAGAACGGAACGCGAAGACTAGTCCATGGTCTGCCAATTGGTTGGGTGCTTGCACCTCGTCTCCGAAGTCCGCATGACCAATGTAGGTCATTGTTCTCGCATTAACTTTCATTTCCTTGCGGACATGGATCTCATCAAATATCAGAATTCCATGCCGCTTAAAACTATCCTTTGTCGCCAGCTTTCTTTTGAAGGCAGAGAAGAAACGGGTGTCAAAGCCACAATTAACACGCACCATAGTTAAGTACTTCCTTATAGTTGATGTGCAAGGAAGTGGTAAGATGTTGTTGTCTCTTAGGAAAGAGTACCCTGATGGACTGCGTATATGCAAGAGAAGACAGAGTAAAAGCCATTCTTCGGTATAGCGTCTGCTCTTTTTGTTGGTGCATCTGGCAGCTGCTATGCATTCTTTAATAGCTGCTGTCTGCCCTTCTGGAAGTCTCAAATGCCGGAGTTTGTCATCTAGGGCCTCATCAGAAATGGACGATAATTTTTTTCGAGTTTCCTTGAGTTGAGTCGTCAGTGCCTTCACTCTCTTTGTCAGACGGCTAACCGATTTTTTCAAAGCATACTGAGCCCTTCTGAAGAGAGCACCATCGCCCTTTTTAGCAGTAGTCATGCGGACGTATCGTACGGACTTATTTCCTGTACTTTTGCTCAGCATGCGCTTGCAGTGTATTCGAAGTGTTGTTTCTAGGCACTTGCAGCGCGGGCATGCAGTCTCGGTACCCTTTACAAAGAAAGCACAGTTATTGTGCCGCCACCGGCTGGTGATGTCAACAAAGGGAGTAGCTGGGCGAACATTTGTGTACTGCTTGACTCCTGGTCCACCAACACACAAGCGCATCTGGTGCACATGCAGCAACAGCTTTTCAATATCAGCAGTGCATGCTATATCGCAAGGAACTTCGAGACTGAAGAGTCACACGCTTACCTAGCAAGGCAACAGTTACAACAAGGTCCGAGTCGATGCTGATTGCTTTCCTTACTATTATATGGTTAGGAGGAGCACCCATATAGCTATACGTTCCATCAGGTTCAACAGCATCGGGCAGTACCACTGCGGCTCGAGAAATCTGCACCTCACAGAACACAATCGCCGGCACCCCATCGATGTCAGTCTTATGACATGCCCACGCATCAGTTGGCAAAGTTATGCACCCAGGATTGTGAAAAACTTCATCGAAAGGCCCTTTCCTGAGTTCAGCATCCGGACTGGTCGAACTTGAGCAGCCTTCAGGCGCACTTCCATTTTCCACACTGGATGATTGCAAGGATTCGCTTGAAGTTCCGCCGTCGTTGGGTGCCTGTGTGCCCAATGGGCCGTCGTCTGCAGCACGATGCCGCTTGGGAGCGGCGGGGTTCTGACGATCCATAGGCTCTTTTCTTCGTATTGTCTTCTTCGACAAGTAATCCGGGTATCCGGGAAAAATCGTCGGAATGGCGTCACCAGCCAAAGTAGCAATTCGTGGCGCACTTGCTAACACTTGACCGTTGAAATGAGCCTCCCATGTTTTAGTGACGAATCTCGGTTCAAAGTGCTTCTCGCACACGTGGTCAGTCGGCTGCAGCGAGCGGTCGTTGCGCGGTATGGCGTGTCGCCAAGCTTTAAGGCGGTCCTCATCCTTTGGAGCTGCAAACAGGGACACCTTCTCAGAGCACGTCTTGTAACCGGAGTTACATCGAGGAACGAAGCACTTTCTCCCCATGTCGTCACTTTTTCATCACTGTGCGACTGGGCGCAATGGTCGGTGAGCATAATCGCTTCTCAGAGCAATGATTCTCGTGAAGAGCGCGAGAGCGACGGCGAATGTCAAGCACAGCACAAGAGCTAGCTAGCACGTGGAGTGAGCACCACGCGCGGAGATAGCGCTAGAATAGTTGTTGTTGTTGTTGTGACTGAGAGAAGGATGAAAAGGAAATTGCACGGGCCTGCTACTGGCTCGAGCCAAGCCACCACCGCTGCCACGTGCAGATAGAAGAGAGTTAAAAGATCAGAGGAAGGAGAGAGAGGAAAGGAAAGACGCGCGTCGCAGCAACAACTGCGTCCGCCGGAGCGGACGCTGCTCAAGAAACAGATAAGCGGCCGAAGCCGCGCTCGCCGAAGCGAGAACAGATTCTCTGTCACACCCCCGCGCTAGAACAGTGCGGCGATCGGACACGGTAGACCCGACCGGCCCGACACACAGTGGCGCCCTCTCTCGGCATTCTCGGAAGTTCGTCCGAATGTTCTCCGCGGCGGTTGCACGGCGGGGGCGCGCCGTCGTATCACCTAAAGTACTTATAACACCGTGCTCTAGACTGGCTCGCTGGAACCTGCTTCTCCAGGCATATAGCTTTGAGGTCCTTCATCGCCCGGGGAAGACAAATCAGAACGCTGATGCGCTCAGTCGCTCTGCCGTAACCCGCGTAACCCAGTTTGTGCCCTCTGTGGAGTGGTCCCATCTACACGACGAGCAGAGGAGGGACCCATCAATTAGGAAAATTGTAAACAAGTGTGAGAACGCGGAAGGAAAGGGAGCTGGCCGATATTTTCTGGATCGGCAAGGTGTTCTAAAGTTTAGGGAGAAGGAGCATGACACAGGTCGGAGCGTTGTTCCATCGTCTATGAGAGGGGAAATCCTGCGGCTGCATCACGACATACCGAGCGCGGGCCACCTAGGTTTCCGAAAAACCCGTCAGAGGGTCAGCAAAGGGTACTTCTGGCCTGTCATGAGGAGGGACATCGCTCAGTACTGTAGGAACTGCGAATCCTGCATGCTTCGAAAAACCCCGAAAGGAAGAAAACCCGCTCCACTGCAGGTTTTCCAGGACGTACACGGACCGTTCGAAAGGACTGCCATGGATATCGTAGGGCCTTTGCCGAGTACGACGTCCGGCAAGCGCTACATTCTCGTGTTTGTGGATCACCTGACGCGGTATGCCGAAACGTTCGCTCTGTAGAACCAAAAGGCTGAGACTGTTGCGAGGGCATTCGTCGAAGGGGTTGTATTGCGCCACGGAGTTCCTTCACAGCTACTCACCGACCAAGGAGCTAATTTCACCGGAAAGTTGATGCAGAGTGTTTATCGCTTGCTGGGTGTCAAAAAGCTCCAGACAACAGCCTACCACCCTGAATGCAACGGGGCCGTGGAGAGGTTGAACCAAACGCTGATTAAGATCCTTTCGCATTATGTACACAAAGATCAGCGCGATTGGGATCTTTGGCTGCCGTTCGCTACGTCAGCGTACAATTCTGCCGTCCACGAAGGAACTCAGGAAAGCCCCTTCTTTCTACTTTACGGGAGGCAACCAGTGCTCCCCGGGGCAGCATATGAAGAACCGAAAGGCCACTATGGCACCCTAGACAACTACCAGGCTGAGCTTGCGCAAAGGCTGAGTGACGCGCACAAGACGGCAAGAGAGGCCCTCCGGTCGGCCGCAGAGTCACGAGTAAGGCGTCTAGAAAATGCTAGCAGGGAGGAAGATTTCAAGGTAGACGATAGAGTGTATCTGCACGCTGAGGTCCCATCAAAGGGACTTGCGAGAAAGCTGTCGCCACAGTGGGTCGGCCCGTATCGAATAGTGGAGGGCCTGTCTAACGTGACCGTTCGCATCCGCCACACGCAGTCGGCACAAGAAAAAATAGTCCATGTTAATAGGCTGCGTCATGCCGGAGGTGCCGAGGCCTTCTCCAGCACGCTAGGAAGTTCGGCGCGACCACGCATGACGGAGAGCTCCGGGTCTCCCCCGACCGATGTCGCCGAAAATGGCTTGCAGAGCGTCCCACCGGAGGTATTGTTTGAGCTCGCCAATCAAGACCAGACTCGCGCTTCGGGGATACCCCTGCCAACACATAACTACGCTCTAAGAAGCCGCGGGCCGCCTATATACCCTCCATAATCACATATAACCTTTGTAATACATTTCGGAATCTAGGATGATCCTACGAGCTGCTGCGATCATTTGTTTTGTATGCTAATAGCCTGGACTTAAGGAAAAAGACGAGAGAGAATGGGGAAAATCGTCTACTTTTACCTGTACTCATGACTTTTCTGCGGTTGCGTGTTTTACTTAGAGGGCGGAATTGTCCGCCGTGTGAAATTTACTCCTCTGCCTGGGGGGACTGAGGGTCCGCCCACATTGTGCCGTGTTGTGAAACCAGTGCTTGTGCGCGACGACGATGTTTGGCAGCTTTGTCGTGCTCGAAATATGACTGCTGCCATAAGATTGAGTTGCGAACTTTGCGACGTACTGTTGGTTGGGAAAGTGCGGTGACCACAAAATTTTCATAGAAAATTTCTTTATAAGAAGAGGGGGTTGTGAAGGACTGTGTACGGGAGGCCTAGGCATGGCCCAAAAGAACTCGCTTCATCGACTAGCACCAGAGACACTGTGTCTGGCTTCAAAATTATCGCCCTGCCCCGTCGGCGAAGGCGGTTGTGTGGAATGCGGCGGGCGCAGCAGAAAGACGTGTGAAGTAGCCAGAGGGCAACCGAGGAGAGGCCGCGCGGGGAGCCCAGCGCGACCACAGATCCCTGCGACCCATTTTGCAGCGCGTCCCCAACTCCCCCCCCCCCCTCCCCCCCTTTTGGCGCAGAGACAGGAACGTTTGTGCGTTTGTGTGTGCGCGCATGCACGCCTGCAGACGGCCTTGTTGTGAGGTACGGGCTGCGGACTCGGAGAAGGCTGGGAGTTGGGTCTTTATTAAGAGAAGTTAACCAAAAAGAAAAGAGGGCCCCAGGCCCTTGGGAAGTACAGACTGGCTCCCCGAGCAGCTGCTCTCTTCCGCTACTAGAGGAAGACTCGCTTTGTCCGTTGACGGCCGAGTTTGCGAATGCCGTGGTCGCGTGACCAAGCCGCGGTTCTTGGAAGAGACCACCCCGGGTTCTGATGCGAGAGGAGAGAGGACAGCCGTGACCCTCATAAATATGTCAACTTCGAGAGGAGTGCGTCTTCGGCTGAACATGAGCTCCGCGTTCGCGAAGAGGCCGGCACCCTGCGGCGCCGAGGGTAGGCCGGAACGCTCGCAGCACAAACAGTTTCCCGGAGTTCGTGGGTCCACAGGCCAGCAGTGTTTTGCAGCGCAACGGCCTTACTAACGACTCGAGGTGGCGGGGGAGGCCGACAAGCTAGCACCAGGAGGGCTCCCAGCAAAGGAGACGAGGCGCTGGTTTAGGGGAACCGTCGCCTTCGGAGGGACATCTGATCCCCTTCGACACATCCCCAACGGGGCCCTCGGCCTTCACGACCGGCTCGGCCGCGGCTTCGTGGAAAAATCGGCGGGCGCCCTTGGTCGGCTGCATGAGCAGCGACGGCGAAAAACCGTTGGGCGAGGAGGACACCGAAGGAAAGAAAGAGAGTCCTCAGAGAGACGCGTTGGACAGAAGAGACAAAGGACAGAACGAGCAGAGACGGCGAAGTAAACGGACGGAGATCGCGCTGGTCTGTAGTCGGTGAGGCCGGACCCGAGGGCATCCGCTGCAAACTGACCGCCAGCCGAGACGCCCAAGAAGCCGGACGCCACAACCCGTCAGAGTACCGCCAGCCGAGACGCCCAAGAAGCCGGACGCCACAACCCGTCAGAGTACCGCCAGCCGAGACGCCCAAGAAGCCTGACGCCACAACCCGTCACAGTCACCGAAACGTGGGACCGCCACCAGGCAGAGCGCCACCCCCGCCAGAGCAGCCGAGAGCGAGGCAGCGGTGACAGCGATGAGCGGAAGACAGCGGTGAGCGGAACTCCCAGTTTCACCTTCAGGCAGAGTGAGAATAAATTAGGTTGATTCGGAGGCGTTGTGTGTTGGCTCATTTCTCCTCGCTTCAGCAGAACCCGTAGATAGCAACAAATATTGTGTTGCATTGTGACTGACCCCCGACAGGCGGGAACGTCACAAAGCGGTGTATCCTCAGGACGGGCTGGTGACGAAGGAGGGGCATTTGGTTGACGTGGCAGCAAAGCGAGCGCACAAGAAAAAAGAGCGTCGACGTCCTTATGTTGTTTACCAGATTTATATGTGACTGTAAAATCGGATTCTTGGAAACGAAATATTCAGCGGCTGAGCCGCTTAAAAATGTTCTTTAAGGAGGACAACCAGCACAGAGCATGGTGGTATGTTACGATCTTGACGCGTCGGCCGTATAGATAGGGGCGATACTTCTGAACGGCCCTGCCCACGACGAGACACTCCTGCTCGATGATGGTGTATTTCGGCTCAGCTGGACTTAGTTACGACTTGCGTAGGCAATGATCTTTCCGATGGAGGAAACTTGCCGCTGCAAAACGACGGCGCCAAGACCAGGCCTGCTGGCTTTGGTGGGCAGAACTGCTGAAGCAGATTCATCAAAATGGCGGAGGACTGGATTGGACCTCAATGCTTGTATAAGTTTTGCGAATGCTGCCCTGCAGTCGGCAGACCTGACGAAATTTGTTCCGGCAGTGAGAAGCATTTTAGAGGCGACGCGATAGACGCGAAGTTGCGGATGAAGAGATAAAATTGGGATGCCAGTCAGAGTGAAATGTGAAACTCTTTGGCACAGGATGTTGGTGGGGAATGCGGAGCAGCCGCAGTTTTATCGGGGTCAAGTCGAATTCTATCTTTGCTGCTTACGTGGCTAAAAACTTCAATTGATGTGGAGGCAAAGCGACATTTTTTGGTATTGAACTTAAGGCCAGCTGCTGCAAGAGCGGTTTAAACTTCATGCAGGCGCCTAAGGTTGTCTGTAAAGGTCTGTGAAGAGATGCGTCATCTTCCGTGTAACAAAAGCAAATTTTCCATTTGAGGCCCGGAGAACTGTATCCATCATGCGCTCGAACTTAGCGGAGCATTGCACAACCCAAAAGGCTTAATGTTGAATTCGTATAATAAATCTTGGGGGGGGGGGGGGGGTAAAGGCTCTCTTTTCGTTGTCATTGTGTGTGAAAGGGTGATGACGAGCTACGAAATGGTGATAGGGAGCGAAGGCACGATGCACGGATGTTCGAAGCGCGGTGCGGAGGTGTCGGTGAAGAAGGGGAGCGACGATGATAGGGGTATAGTCGTATTTCGGGTGGTTGTGAAACTGCGAGTACATGTCAGCGTATCTGGGGTCGCTGTCAGAAAGAGGACGATGTGGACGTGGACCGCATAGGAGAAAATAAGTAGCGGCGGAAACTCTTGAAGAAAGCTGCTGGGCTGCACAGGTTCCAAACGGGAGGGCAAAAAAGGTGACTGTGGTGCCGCAGCAGCCACAGCATAGATGGCACGCAGTGAGAGACAGGCGGGTCTTCACTAATCGGGCGCGTGAAGGAGGCCACCTCGTCCTTGATCATGTCACGCACACAACAGGCAGGCGGTGGGAGGTGGGAAACTGGCGGCAGACGATAGAATGGCGCCGTGGAGTTTTTCGTGGGTAATGGAGCGAATGGGCGTGCAGAACTGCATCAGGAGAGCGGCGAGAATCCCAGGTTTCTTTAAAGCGATTGGACTGCAGGTCGGCAAGGCTCTGGCAGGTGGTGCGAATGTCGAGTGTCGAGGAAGAGCCGTTGCCCTTCTTGAGAATGCAAACGCGGTCAGCTTCAGGCAGGGCCTTGTTCACATGGCAGGAAAGAGCAAGCATGTTTTTTAATGTACGATGTCTAAGACTCACCTTGAAGCTGCACTCGGGTGTCCAACTTTATGTTTGTAGACTGCAGAGCCAGCGCTTACGGGCCCAGAGATCTGGCGAATCCATGACGTGAATAAGGCCCAGTCGGAAATAGATTAAAATGAGAGATTATAAAGCTTCATGGGAGTGTCCTAGCGGTTGAAGGCGCTTACGGGTTTGTATTGCTGCAGGAAGTTTTCAACGTCGTCGCCACGAAGGCCGCCAAAACCGGAGGGTTGGGCTGGCGGGTGTTGACCGGCTAAGCAGGCTGGGCCGCGGCAGTGTGGTAGTTGTACTAATGTGCCCCAGGCTGCTGGTGGAAGGATTGGTGCCGATAGCGGTCGATGGAAAAGCAGTGGATTGTTGTGAGCGACTGGAATGGACGTGTTCCCTCGGCGCAGGTGGGCTGACCAGACGGCGACCGGAATGGAGCTCCTGGGAGCTAGGGAGCTACAAAAAGCAGGGCGGGCGAGTAAAAAGGAATGAAAAAGAATTGTGCCCGGCCCGCATCGCTTAGAGCACAACGGGCTTATAGGGAGAGCTACAGGCGGACCAAGAGTCACCTCTACCACGTGCGAGATTGAAAATGTGCGGAGAAGACATTATTGCCACTGCCAGGAATGGCGTTCGACACGAAGACGGAGAGGGGAGATGATCGTCAATGTTGACAAATGAAGAAATGGTCCGCGCAGAATGCTTACAATATTCATTCACAGCGCCATATGGCGTTAGGTCAGTCTGGGGAAAACAGCCGCCATTGCGGTTTCCTTCTGCATGAGTGCGTTCTAAGCATCTCGGATCTTACAGACAGGCGATATAAGTACACAATTCTTCGGTACGACATGGTTGAGTAGACTGTGTTCTAGGAGATGGATATGTATCCAAGGCGTTGCGATGCTCGCAGACACATTCCAGGTTAAGCTGTAAGAAACTCCAGTATTTCTTCGCAAGGAATCAAAGCAGTAAAATCGAAAAAACAAGGACAAGACAGATACATAGAGTCTCACGTGCTCCTCGGGTGCTGCAGAGATACACAGAAATGTTTGCACCAACACGCGGAGCATAATGTTCTCCCTGACCTTTTACATTCCAATCTTTAAGAGAGGTTATTATGGCTGAGTTTGTGGAACATTTCGTGCGGCATTCTTAGGCTTTAGTTCGAAACCGTACTCTAACATGTCTAGCAGAGTGGTTTCTTGGGCGAGTTGGTTTACCATATTGAAATATACCTGCGCTTAAAAGACACGGACTGAAAGAAAGAGACACACACACAAAGCGCTGGACTTACAACTGAATTTTTATTCGGGAAACACTGCTCTTTATGCACACCAGCAGCTGATAAAAATGGAAGATGGTAACACCCGGATGATAAAAAATCGACAACTGTCTCGTCACATGTCCAGTCCTACCTTCCCTTTTGTAAAAATGCCCTTTCCTTTCTAACATGTCGTTGTTTTTTCCGTCTTTTCTACTATTATTATTTAGCTGGAATGATTTACACTTGCTTCGTTAGCGCTGAGGCCAGGCTAGCGCGCTCAGCTTTGGGCCCGATCACCGGGGTTCAATCCGGTCGCTCCGCCCGTGTTTCGATGGAGACGAAACATAAAGACACCACTGTGCTGTGCTATGTCAGAGTATGTTAAAGATTTTTCTGGCACCCTTCACTAGCCCCGCCGTGGTTTTTCATTGGTTAAGGCGCTCGGCTACTGAGCTGGAGTTTTCGGGTTCGGTCCCGACCGCGGCGGCCGCGCTTCAATGGAGGAAAAACGGAAAGGCGCCGTATGATGTACGATATGAGTGCACGCTGAAGATAAAAATCAGTTGGCTCTGGTTTTTGAGGGAAGGTAATGGCCCAGTATTTGTCGCACATTATCGGCGGGCACCTGAACCGCGCTTAAAGTAAAGGAAGAAAGGTGGGAATGAAAGAAGAGGGAAAGAGGTTCCGTAGTTGAGGTCTCTGGAACAGTTTTGACCACCTGGGGATCATTAACCTGCACTGGTATCGCACACCACACGGGCGCCTTTTGCGTTCCATTTCCATCGAAATGCAGCCGCCACGGGTGGGGTTCGAACCCGGGTAATCAGGCTCTGTAGACGAGCGCCTGGTCGAAAATAGCACGGAGTCCACCACTACGACATCTCTTCCTCTTTTTCTTCTCTCAATCCCGCCTTCCTTCTTCCCCTACCCAACACCGCAATGAAACCAATGCTGTTTCTATAGGGAAGCGTAATTTGGACTTACCGACATTTTCCCCAGAAGAAGCCAATATGGGCACTTTAGGGGAAGCCACAGACCTAGTTTCTCGCACCGGACAGTCTGGCTACGGCATCAAGTAGTAACGGTCTAATTTCTATATGCTAACCCGAATTCAAGAAATCCAAAGTAATAGCGGATGCGGGAATGTGTGCTGGCCGCACATACTCTATGTTGGTAAGAAAAAGGTTTGCACTGACAACGGGAACGGGCAGTAACGAGACGCAAGAATGACGAAAGTACAGAAAATTGAACAGTTTCCACATCAGACTACAGAACGTATATCATCATTTTAGTACATCACACAATGGGTCGCTATTTACATGGTAGCCGCTAGTTATGAAATGTATGCGCAATGAGCAGAAGCTGATAAGCGTGAAAGTGCATACACTGCTTACATAGCAAGAATGAATACAATAACAGCGACTAATGCCAAAAACATATGTGATGTTTTAGGCGAAAATATATATATAGAGAGTGAATACACATGAATTCTCGTGTTGTTGACGGACACTCTGCGATCGTAAGAAACGATAATACATGACTATTCCAAACTAGCTACGGGAACCAGACCTGCGGAGTACCTATTCTTCAGGCAGGGCAGGACCACAAATGAACGAGCTCAACCTCTCCAACAACAACGAAAAAATTCCATGAGGAAGCTTAAGACCTTCCCATGGAGGCGCCCCACGATTGGAAAAAGAGCTCGGCGACAGCATCCTGACGAAATATCAACAAAGCGTTTGCACCAGAGTACAGAAGCACCAGAAACTGTCGCCGGACGTGCAGAGTGGCTGGGAGGAAGACGACTGCTCATAAAAAAATTGTCGCACTCCCAAGCCTGGATCCGGTATGCGCCGCCCTCCAAAAAACACAGGCCACAACATACTGTAGCGTACTTGTTGACGAAGGGTGTTTTAATACCAGGCTCGAAGACAGACAAGGCCAGGCAAACTGGGCAGCAGAGGCGACAGATTCTTCACGGCGCGAGCCCTACTTCATCGTCGTCAGCTATGCGCCACCTCGCAATACTAGGTGGCATTATTCCCCCCTTATGAAAAAAAAAAACACCATATCAAAACCTGTACCAGGTGGTGGTTGGACATAATTCCAGTCCATTGAAAATTGCTTCATTCTAATAACTACCATGTTTAAAAAGTGGTCATATTCCAGTGGTTTCTCAGAGCGGCCTTTGAAGCTGATATGTTCGCGCCGCCGCTGGCTGTGCTCCCAGTCGTGGATATTGATGTAATTTGTTTCTATACTTTTATTTTTCTGTGCTGCCAAGGTGTCATGTAAAATTCAGCTTTGCTAGGCTGTGAACATCTGGATTAGAGCTTCGGCAGTAAAAATTCACAAACGCGCCTGCGCTCTCCTATCCCTGCATCCTGCTATTGCCCTCATTATCTTTGGAGGTGTTACCAGTTCGTAGAAAATGAATGGGCTACTGGACGCTCTCTATGCAAACAGCACCAATTTTCAGCATTCTGAATAAGAGCTCTTCTAGCAGGGGTCTCTAATCCTACTTCATGTTTTGCTTATCGGCCAAGAATTCTGCTTAGTGCATGTCTTCTTATTCGTTTCCAGGTTGCTACATATTGTCACGTGCTTTCGCAGAACATCGATGGAGGAAACAAGATCAACGGTAGGACGGACCGGTAGAGGAAAAGGAAGAAAAAGAGCAGAAGGACTCTCGTAGGCTTCGTCGCCAACCTGCTTCTATCGATACCCACGGTAAATAAATTCCCCGTGCGTGCTAAGCACGTGAAACTTTGGTGGAGGTGCTGGGTATTGACCACGGAGCGTTCCATCCAACGAAGGAGCCGTAGACTCGCAGGCTTCCCACCACTGTCATTGGACATGCCTGGAGACAACAATGCCAAGCAACTCGGGCCATCCACAGCGAACTGGCCACATTATTAAGAGCCCCGCACATTCTTTGCAAAGGCTGAGGAGGACGTTGACGAGTGGCTGAAACACTACTAAAGGGTTAACAAATATAATCGCTGGAACGCTGCTACTAAACTGGCTAACATGGTGTTCTTCCTTGCCGACACTGCCTTTGACTGCTTCGACAATCATGAGGATTCACTAAGTTCATGGGCTACATTTACAAGCGATATCAAGAAAAATTTTGTGGATGAATCGGCAAAGAAGAAGCGTGCGGAACAAACATTGCTTCACCGCGCGCAAGTACCCGGAGAAGCTTGCACGGCATACATCGAAGCCTTCTTAAGGTTATGCAAGCTAGTGAGTTCCAGTATGCTTGAAGAAGACAAAGTCGGCCACCTTCTAAAAGGAATTGCGGAAGTCATTTATAATTTCCTGATAAGCAAAGAGAGCTTGAGCGCCACCGCTGACGTTATAAAACTTCGTAGAACATTTGAAGCTCTTAAGCTGCGTCGAATCACCCTTAATTTCGGAAGACTGGCAAATGTCACCTCTATAGCAGGTGTTGTAGCCTGTTCTCCACATTCTATGGCTGATATGATAAGAGAGATTCTGCGCGAGGAATTGTCCAGGTCCGGAGACACATTCTACCGTGCAGAATATCTGCGGCACAGTTCTGCACCGCAGGCAGATGTTGCCGCCTTGTCGACTCCGTGGGCTCAACCTAGCGGAGCTTTGCCTATGGACGATCGGAACCACATTGCCCACCGTTATGGGCACCAGCCGAAGGAAAGGAGGCCAACCTACCCAGAAGACGTGGTTTGGGAGCAGCGAGAGCCTGGCTGCAACCAACGTCGCGACTTTGTTCGCCAGGACACTTATGGCGGTCCCTGACGCTCTCAACCTTTGTGCTACCGGTGTGGCATTGCAGAGAACATCACTAGATATTGCCACCGCCGTTTCCCGAATGCTCAAAACTACCGACCCCCGGCGAATATTCACGGACAATTGCACACCGAGCAGCAGCGATCCCCGACTATGTCCGCTTGGGACACGTACCATCCTACAAATTTGCTGAGTTCATCACCTGCATCTGGTCGCAGTGTGACGCCATCACCTCTGCGCCAACGGCGGTCACCTTCTCCTCGACGTCGTGCTTCCCCTCCGCGTCCGGGAAGCTAGGAGGCGCGGCCGATTGAGGTGAGACCACCGGCGAGTCGATGACGTCCATTATACCTCTGTCTGTGTTTATGTTTGAGAACAAACTGGAAGTGTTTATTGATGGTGTGAAAACAAAAGCTCTTGCAGACCCTTAAGCTACAGTATCCGTTATGAGTTTTTGGTTTAGGAACCGTTTAGTTAGGAAAGTGATGTTTAGTGGTGACCGTGCAGCGTTATTTCGTGGTGTCGGTGGTGAACCTTTGTTTCCACTTGATGTGTGTGCTTAGGATGTTGTTATTGGTAGTCTAACGTTTAGAACAGAATTAACAGTGCTGCCTCGGTCAACGGATGATGTGATTCTTGGGATTGATCTTCTGCAACAGTGCGGTGCAACTGTAGACTATCGTAGGGGAGAGATTGCTTTGAATTCTTCGCTACTTTAAGCTCTTATGGGTAACTCGATACCTGATTTTGGAGCATTTCCGGTATAAGACGGCACTATTGTACCAGCTTTATCGGCAGAATTCTATTCAGGGTCAGTGCGAATCTTTTGAAGCTGTAGTAGAGCCCTACGACACTCGCCTGCTAAGCACGTAACAATATTGTTTAAGCCCGTAATCAAGCAGACACACTACGGCTTGCTCTGAAGCCAATGGTGTCAGGCGCCATGAGAAACTGCGGTGCGACAACCGTCTGAAAGAGAGGAAACGACATTCACATCCAAAGTTTTCTTTTGAAATGCAGGGAAAGGCTTAGTAAGAAAAACAGCAGGCTTTTCCAGGTATAGCCTTGATGATTGGTCATGACGAGGATTTAAGCCCTCCAACAGCTCTTTCTTTTAACCCAACGTGGTTATCCAGCCTTTAGAATGCAGGCGCATATGTCTCTGCATAAAATAAAGCAATGAAGAAATTTACAGTGAGTTTTCCTTCGAGATTCTTAGAGCCTTTGCGATGCGTCGTTTATGAGAAATAAAGGCTCGCGAAATGCGTCATCTTATTTCAACACCTGTAATGGAGCTGGAGTTCGTGAACCCGGGATATTTGAGCAGAAGTAACGTGTTCCAAAAGAGCTTTATTGTTTTCTTCAGGGCCTGATATGACGCACGTAGAATTGTGCCGCTATAGTCAATAGTCAATAAGTTTATTTTCCAGTTTCAACTGGAGGGTTTCCTGGGTAAAAGCTGCCTGGGCAGCTTGACTGGGTCCCGGAAACCCCTACAAGCAGTAGCACACGAGCGGCACAAGAAATTTACAAAAACCAGTCACACATAAAGTACTAGATTAAATACAGAAAACACTCGACACATATATACATTGACTCGAATAATAAAAATATAAAAGAAAAAAGAAAAAAAAGATGAGAACACTGAAAATGGTCATACATATGGTGAGGGGAAAAGTATATTAACACTCAATCAAACGTTCAAAAATCAAGAAGTGGAGGCATGGAATGGCATATGAACAAAATATTTCCGCAGCTCAGCTTTTTTATATCCTGTTGTGTGTTGATATGTGTCTAAAAAAAGGGGAAGACTATGAGACAACATTTGTAATTTATAATCGGTGCGAAAACGTGGTATGTTCCATGAGTTAGTACTTCTTGTATGTATGTTAGCACGACGCGTGTCCAAAGATGATAGGGCCGAATAAAAATTGACAATTGATGCCGTGGAAAAATACATTTTTTGCAATAACTTAAAATTATATAAAAAATCAACGCGAACAATGTTATGTGCTTGGAAGGCGTATTTGGTGGTAGTCATGTTATCAATATCGGCGATTATTCGAACAATTTTCTTTTGCAATACTAAAAGCTTATTTATGTTAGTTTTAGTCATTGTGGCCCATACTAAGCTACAGTAGTTAAGGTGAGAAAAAATAATGCATAATAAATTTGTAATTTACATTTCAAAGGTAAAGTGTCACGGCATCGCAAAAGGGCTCCGCAAACAGAAGAGAGTTTTATGCGGAGGTGCTCGACGTGGGCATCCCAGTTTAAATGACATGAAAAATACACTCCAAGGGTCTTGTGATCTTCAACAATTTCTATTTGTTGGTTTTCAAAGTTGAGCGTGCAGCTGGGTGCTATCGGTTTGTTTCTAGCGCGAAATATTATAGCCTTGGACTTTGTAGGATTTATCTTTAATTTATTCATCATTTACCACCTATATAATTTATTGAGTGTGTCATTACATTTCACAATTAAATCGTTAAGGTTAGGGCCTGAACGTAGTATTGTGCTATCATCGGCATATTGCCACGCATCATTGTAGTGTTTGTTCCTTCACGCTCAAGGCTGCAGGAAAGGGCTGTTATCATTTTTGTTCGTGACGCGAGAAGCGACCAGTCAATTCTCGATTGATCGCAGCCATGAAAGTAGCATCTAGGTTTTTCCAGATTACTCTAGATGATGTTGCCCTGCTATCTGGAAGTTTCCTTGCCGGCTTTAAATTGAGCGATGCTGCGAGCAGCCGACATTCGTAGTTCAACGACCGAGGAGCACGTTTGTTGCTTACGCTGACGCTTACGCTGTTGCTTACGTTTGTTGCTTACGTTGTTGCGCTGACCCGCGAACAACTCCAGAAAACGAGACGGGCACGCTGGCGCCAACTGACCTCAGCTACGCTTCCTGCAGATGTCAGGGACTTCGGCTGGCTGCGAGGCTGGCGGGTCCTGCTCACAAGAGACCGCCTTGCGGCGTGGGGCGTGGCGCCCTCCGCCCGATGCCCGCAGTGCGGTCTGCTTGAAACTTTGCAGCACGCAATGTTTGAGTGTGTAGTTGCGCGCACTTTTTGGACATTAGTGTCACGCATGTTTTTAACCCGCCTGGAAGCGCGCACTAGTTCTCCCGAAGTGTTTCAAAATATGCTCTTGTGTGTCGGCATGTTCGTTTTGTGGCGGCAGCGTGGAGTGGCATCCTTAAATGGGCGTCCGCAAAGAACAATGTTCCCAATGTTGCAGCGCCTGCGCACGCGCCTCTTTGAACAAGCATGCATGGACGCTCTGTCAATGAGCGAGGCTGAGTTCTTGCGCAAATGGTCGACATACTTTATCGTCCTGCGCGGCGGTCGAGTATCGGCATTTTTACTGCATTACTGACATGCTCAGTGCTGCGTCACTGCGCATGTGCTTGAATGATCAGAGAATTAAGTTCATCTGTTTTGTTGTATTTTCTATGCTATGACAGATAAAATAAACTTCTCTTTCTACGCCGCCGCCGAGTGATTTAGTTCTTTTGCGGGCGCAAGTCAGCCCAAATAAAGAGCTTCGTTTCCAAGACTGGTTGGTGTCTTCCTCACTGCTGGACTGCAGTCACTACAACGTGACATCTGGTGGAGGTGCTGGGTAGCCTTCCAGGTACCGGACAACCCCTGCCAGTCGTGACGACAGCCTTATACGCCGGAAGACCTGACTCCAGTCTACAACGCAGCCTCTGGAGCCTCCAGCTATGACTTACGCCGCAGCAGTGCGCCATCCTGTACCTCGACGACGGGACCCAAGCCCCTATCGCCCTTAGCCAGCTGCGCTGGAGCGCCGCCCTCTCGCCTCAACTCGCCCGTCCGACGAGCGTCGTACACGGCGGAGGAAATGCGTCGAGTGGAGAACACCCGACCAGCGCCGCCCACAATGCTTCCACTGCGGAGAAGCCGGTCACATTCTCCGGTACTGCCCATACAGGAGAATGGGCATCCGAGGGTTCCCTTACGACGCCCCACGACCCCGACCCGGCCAGCGACCAGCCGAAATCGAGGATTTTTTGCGTCGGGAAGGATACTCATCGCCGAGCTGCCTATCGCGTTCTGCGTCGACATCGTCACCGCGCTAAGTATCTCCTAGCCGAGGGTACGCAGTGCGTGGACGCTTCCCTAGCCCCGAAGGTTAAACTGAATAAAGCAGCCTCTGGAGGTGAGGTTGCTTCTGAGCGCAAGAACTAAGATCCTCCATCGACGAAAACTGAAGACCATGTCCCCTACGACGACGACGAACCCTACGACAACGACGAACCCTACGACAACAACGAACCCTACGACGACGACGACCCCTACGACGACGACGACCCCTACGAAGACGACGACCCCTACGAAGACGACGACCCCTACGAAGACGACGACCCCTACGAAGACGACGACCCCTACGAAGACGACGACCCCTACGACGACGACGACCCCTACGACGACGACGACCCCTACGACGACGACGATCCCTACGACGACGACGATCCCTACGACGACGATCCCTACGACGACGACGACTACTACGACGACGACGACTACTACGACGACGACAAATACGACGACAACACCGACGACACGGCCAGACTTGAAGCTTTTACCGCGGCCCTTACACATTATTAGGAACGCTAAAGGACTCTTAAGTTCTCGAAGCATTCTCCGTGTTTAATTTCATTGTAAAGCATCGAGGCGATGCTTCTTTGGAAGGGGGGTAATGGCACGTATCATTGTAGTGTTTGTTCGTTCACGCTCAAGGCTGCAGGAAAGGGCTGTTATCATTTTTGTTCGTGACGCGAGAAGCGACCAGTCTAATCTCGATTGATCGCAGTCATGAAAGGCTGCATCTAGGTTTTTCCAGATTACTCTAGATGATGTTGCCCTGCTATCTGGAAGTTTCCTTGCCGGCTTTAAACTGAGCGATGCTGCGAGCAGCCGACATTCGTAGGTCAACGACCGAGGAGCACGTTTGTTGCTTACGCCGCCGCCGAGTGATTTAGTTCTTTTGCGGGCGCAAGTCAGCCCAAATAAAGAGCTTCGTTTCCAAGACTGGTTGGTGTCTTCCTGACTGCTGGACTGCCGTCACTACAACGTGACAATATATTACAAAATCAATGGAAGGGTCTATACTTACAATATCATTTATGTACGCATTAAACAAAAGAGGTCCCAGTACGCTTCCTTGTGGGACACCACAGCTAATAGGCAAAAGGGAAGAAAATTCATTATCTACAGACACCGACTGACTTCTGTTTTGGAGGTAGCTTTAAATCAAACTGAGTGGTTTACCACGGATACCGTACATTTGAAGTTTGCTAGCAAGGATCGTATGGTTTAAGTAATCAAACGCCTTACTGAAATCAAGAAAAAGGCATATCGTATACAAGTTCTCATTAATGTTGCTCAAAATAATTTCTTTCATTGTTAGTAAGGCTGTTTCTGTGGATTTACCAGTTCTGAAACCAAATTGTGACTCAGTTATTACTCTATGTTTGTCGAAAAACTATGCAGTGAGATGCCTGCCGATCACTTTCTCCCCCAAGAAAAAACGTTACAAAACTCCAAAAATGAGTGTGCTTTTGTTCCATCAGTTTATGCGCGCGGTTTGTCTGTAAGCCCAAAAAACAAATGCAACAATTCACGCTGATGTGTGACTTCTGAGTGAGCACTCCGGGTCTATGTTATCTGTGAACATCCTAATCTTGCTTAAAGGTTTACTAGTACCATATGCGTGCCTGTTTAAAAAGAAAACAAAAAGCATTCGCACATTTTTATGTGGTGTAAGAGATAAGAATATTCTCCCGCCTCTTGCTTACTTCGAAAAAGGGATGTGTTTCACAGTGAACTTTTTCTTCTCTCTTATCCCGGCAACGTACCCCGCCAGAGAAAATGTTTTCGATTGCCACTACCTATTCCTGGTAGCTATTAGCATATGCCTTCGAGGTTTTGGAGCTGCGTGGATAACAGTGGCTGTTGCCGCTTAGGGTTTACTCAAGCGAGGGCTTTCTTAAGAGTCTTGTTCGTCGCTGAAAGTTTCATGCTCTAGATGCTTTAGATGTTTTAACTTCACCTGAAAGTCTATGGTACTGCTGCACAAATTTAGAATTAGCGGTGCGGTGTGAAGGGAAGGGAGGGCGTAGTAACTGTATCGCTTCAATGTGGACATCACAGCAGGGCCTTGAGCGAAGGCATGATTGAGGGAATGAATGAAGGAACGGCGAAAAAAACCCATTTGTGAAAGGTGCTGGACGTATTTCAACCGCGTGAGGTTTTGTGACGTGATCTGACGTGGGACTGCCATGGGTAATTTTTACATATAACCTTCAGCGAAGCGGAGCAGCAGAGGCCGGCTCTGAAAACGCGTGATTTCGCTCAGCAGCCGAGGGTCCCAAACAGTGAGCCACCACTGTAGGTTGAAATGCGATATATTTCAAACTAAACTTCTGGCACAGTCTGGCTATGTGCACTCCGTTTACATCGAAATATCTCACAAACATGTGGCATGGCTTGTTGAGCTTGTACTTGCGTGGTCATCCAAGGTAGTGTTGCGTCGCAAACTATGAAACGCAAAGTAACAGACACGAACAGCAGAGGCGGTAACTTTCATCCAATTTTATTTTTCTTAGGGGCCATATTTAAACACCACAACATCACTACATCATCTCAAATGCGCGAGCATGCTCACAACAGTAGAAGCGCGAGCGCTTAATCTTTTAGGAATATCAATAGCGTGAAAACATTTTTGCGTCGTGGTGTGCGCAATCGTTGAGCTCAAAGTACGTCTCTCGTTATCCTATTTTCGTTCCGCACAGTACCACACACTTCCCAGGGAGAGGTGCTCAAGTGTGAATCACGTTAGAAGAAAAGATCTGACAGGAGGGAATGGAGTGGATGCACAGTAGAATGTAAAAAAATAGTTTACTTGCCGTGAAGGACTTCGTGTAATTTATATCTCAAATTATTTACTAAAGGCTGTTGCAGCACGCGCACAAGGGTAAGAACTGGTGTGGTGGGTCACTGATTCTAAACCTCTCCTTGACTTTGTGTTTTAAAATATGAGAGGGATTTTTCGCCTACATTCTATAAACATGCTTGATGAACACCGCCGTAAAGGCAACCACCTGAGAAGACACGGCTCTAGCAACGCGCATACATCGTCACCACGCGGTTGCTCGCTTAATTCCGACGCCAATGGCTGTCGCGCGTCGGGAGCGGGGACGGCGGAACGCACGGGCTAGGTGGTCGGGGCGGGAGTATCAGCCTAGGAGGAACGCTAGGAGGGCGCTAAATGGTACTGATGGAAAAAACATCCTAGCAAAAACGAGTGATGGCACGAACATCTTGCTCGAGGTTTACCCATCGGAATACTGTTTGTGCACTAAAAGGCAGGAGTAAAATTATGTGAAGGAAGGGAATAATTGAAGCCGAAAAGATGCATAATTGTAATGCAATTATGTCAGTACTCCGTCTATATTCCTATGCGCTAATAAGTTCGAACTTCTAAGATAGTTATCCTGTTCGTGCGAGTGACATGCAGTCATGTTTTGCCGCATAAATATGATTTCTTGAGAAAAATAAAATATATTGGAAGTTCGCGCCCATGCTGCTGAAAGTTGACCTGGGTGGCGGAAAAGCCTGCAGGGGTCGCTTGTGTGCTCGAGTGGACTGCTTCCTGTACTGACACGTCTACCAGGACGCCAAGTGTTCCTTGACTTCTCTGATTATATTAGGTGACCAGAAGTGGGGGCGTAGTGCAAGCCGCGCATGACCTGTGAGCGCAGTGTTGTCGGCACCGCCAGTAACCACAGGGGAGGCCGACCACGGAGCCGCTCCACATCGCAAAAAGAGGGTATTCGGCGCACGGTAGATCCGGCGCATTTTTCAGAGGCGTTAGCCGGCACCGGTGCTGAAGGAGTGGATTATGGTAGCAATGTGGGGAGCTTCCGTTTGCGCGGTCCTCATTTTCGTCAAAGCCGGCACAGAATGGCGATGGCGAGAAAGGCAGTCGGCATCTTAAGGGGCAGAGCCGGGCTAATTGCAATATGGTAAAATGATGCTCCTGAAGGGGCAGGGACCAGCCTGCAATCTTCGCATTCAAATGCTTGGTGGAGTGCAGTAATGTAAGAACGATATTGACTCACGATGAGAAAGTGACGGCCGTAGAGGTAAGGACAGAACTTCTCGACTGCCCAGAAAACGGCGAAGCAATCGAGTTCCGAAGAGCGCCGGCGGCGCTCAACGACGGAGAGCTGGCGGCTGGCATACGCTAGGATCATATGGTCGCCTGGCTCGTCCTCCTGCAGGAGGAATACACCGCGCCCATCTAGGCTGGCATCCAGAGGATTGTTGGGGCCGCTTCATCATGGTGTGCTAACGTAGGAGGCGCATGGAGGGCATTCTTGACATCAAGGAACGCGAGCAGTTGAGGCCGTGTCCAACTCCACTCGGGGTTCATCTTCAGCAGGGAGGTTAAGGGAGCGCTTCGCTTGGGAAAGCCATGTATGAAGCGTCGGAAATAGGAGACCAACCCAAGGGAACTTTTAAGCACTTTGGGAGTTCTGGAAGCTTCGTTGGCTGTGAGCGCTTGTGGTTTTCCAGGGGCGGGACGAATGCCATGCCGGTTCACGACGTGAGCCGACTAAGTCACTTCCGTGAAACCAAAGCAACATTTTTTGGTTTCTAACGTAGTTTAGCATAGGTAAGGGCTTAGACGACAAATCTGAGGCGACTCTGGCTCTCTTGAAACCTAGACGCGTAGAGAATTACGTCGTCCAGGTAGACGACGCAATAGTCCACTTTATATGGCCCAAAACGCAGCCCCTGAGGCGTTGGAAAGTGGCCGGAGCATTCGAGAGACCAAACGACATGCTGTCGAACTAGTAAAGATCGTAGGTAGTCACGAACGCCGTCTTTTCAGCGTATTCGGAATAAAATGGTACCTGCCAGTAGCCCGAAAGATTCTCAAGTTGGAGAAGTACTGGGTTCCCTTCAGCCATTGAGGGCGTCGCCAAGGAGAGGTAGCGGATAGACGCCGAGATGGGAGACGGCGTTGACTTTGCGGTAATCCACGCAGAAGCGGATCGCCTCAACCTTCTTCCGCACATGGACGACGGCAGAGGACCAGGGCCTACACGAAGGGGAAATGATGCCCTGGTCCAGCATGGCGGGAGATGCTGCTGAAAAACCAGCCGTTCGTCTGGTGCGACACGACGAAGTTGGTGGTGGATGGCCCTTGACCGGATGTGGCGATGCAGTCATATGTCCAGAAAGTACACCCGAGCTCTTCGGTATGTTGAGCCAGGCAGCTGCGGTGTTGCTGCATCGGTCCTTTAGCGCGGTGATCTCCGCAGAGGCCACGTTGCGGCCATAATTGAATGACTCCCACGATAGGTCCTCAGGTGTTGGGGGGCCGGTGCCATGGCCAGAGGATGCACAGAGGCAACCGGTGAGCCTGGGCCTAAAACGTGCGCCATGCCCAGGGGCGGCCCGTGACGCAGTGCGAGAGGGTGACCACCGACGTTAAGTACCAGCACGTGAGCCTTTCCGTTGACCACCGACAGCAGGCTCTGATGTGAGGTCGCCTTACGGGCTGGTGCTGCAGAGCGGACGGGATCGATGAGCACGTCGGCGGCCACCTGGTCGCGAAGAGCTGACCCCGTGCCCAAGTTGCTGCTCCTGGTGGTAGGGTGAAGTCAGAAGTCGCAAACACTGAGCACACGTCTAACAGCGGAACGTGCATTCGAAGTTTCGGTACGACACCGGTCAGAGGCGGAGGCACGTTTGGGCGCCGACACCTGGAAGAGGCATTGATCCGCACTGAAGTGAAAAAGCCGGCGATCCCGATCTTGGCGACGGGGAGTTTGGTACGCCTGCTCTCGCGGGGTCGCGAAGTCGACAACGACCCCTGCTTCCTTGCCCCAGCCGCACTCGAGATACATGGGCCAAATTGTGCTGTAGGCGACCACAAACTGTGTAGTGAAGATCGTGCGGTAAAATCGGGGAATGGGGAGAATGAACAGATAGAAGCGTGGGGAGTGGTGAAGCAGTAACTGCAATAGTGATGGTAGGACCGATGGCAGGGCCGACAGGCCAACTGAGAGGAGGGCTTACGGCAGGGGTGATCGCAGGAGTGACTGCAGGAGCGACTTCAGCAGCGACAGCAGGAGTGACGGCTGGCGGCGGTGTTAATGCCGAGCTCAAAGACGAAGCCACTGACAGAGCATAAGCAGAGGGGTCACTCTCGACGGTCGTTTTCGGCGGTCCGACGTCGCTATGATCCAGTTCCCCACCATCTGGCTGCGCTTGCTTAGAAGGTGCCGAGTCGACGTTAGCTTCAGCAGGCTTGGCGCTCTCCTTGATGTTGGAGAACGTTTCACCTGGAAGCTTGCGATGATTATGGCGATGCTTCTCGTTGCAAACTGGCCGGAAGGACGCGACAGCGTCAGTGCTCGTGCAAGGCGCGGCATCCATGGCAGATGCTGTTCTGAGCTGACTAAGTTCGTGAACGCTGAGATGACTGACACGCTTCTCAACTCCACTAGGGCCATTGAGGTCAGCTCGCGTGGCCCGCAAGGTGGTATCGGCCTCGACAACAAGGTTCACAGCGGCACGGACGGGCTCGGGACGCCCGAGGCGAACCTGGCACTGGGCCTCAGGGCCTCGAATAGTGTCCACAAAAGCTTCCGTGCCGACCGTTCCCACGGTGGTCGGTGGCGCACCCGGCAGAGACTGCGACGCTAGCCGCTGAAAGCCACGGAAATGTCCTGTTAGCTTTCACCGGGCTCTTGCCGGCGAGGACAGAGGCGCTAGTATCGGAGCATGTGCTGGTCCGACCCGTAATGGTCGGCGAGGAAGCCCGCGATGGCGTCGTAGCGGCCCCGACAATCGAGGAGCACCTTTCAGAGACTACGGCACCTCTTTCCTTTGTTCTTTCACTCCCTTCCTTTATGACTTGGCGGCGAGCATCGCGGCCTTCGTGCTGGCGTGCCACCCCTACTGTTCCGCGATGACGTCCAGATGTACCTGGTAAGCCTCCCAATAGACAGTGCAATCGAAAATTGGTAATTCTACCTGCATTCCATCTTGTCGGGCTGGAAGTGACGCTTCTGACTCGTACACCCCACGATCGGACTGCGAGGACAGCCCGACGGGTGCTAGTGTAGATGATTCCGTGGTGTTCGCAGGCGGCTCCAGCCCTGCCGGAGCCCGCGATCCTCCGCCTCTAACATAGCCCCACGCTCGTTGGGTCGCCGAGTGAGGTGCTCAAAGGCGGCCTCCAGCGTCGGGGAAAGGGGCAGGCGGTCGGAACGACCGAGGTCAGCGGCTCTGTCCGTCGTGCCGTGTCCAGCGTCAGCAGCCTGGTTCCGAGCGTGGGTGAGCGCCATCCCACCGCTGTCACAAAAAATATGCAGCGGGACAACAGACTCGCCCTGAGAAAACCGCACGCGGGCGTTGGAGAGCAGCCAAAGCAGTGTCGGGTGTCGGCCAGTCCTTATTATCCTCGGCGCTCGCTCGCTCACATGAAATCCCTCCGCGCCTCTTTTCTTCCGAGCACGGTACTCGGCTGTTGTAGGCCGTACGACGTGCGTTCTTTCGCGTAAAAATATGCTGATTATTTACAAAGCATGCAGCCAGTAATGGCGCTGCACTGCCTTTACAGAAAACAGCACCACTAAGAGTGCGGCAAAGATACCCACCTCATCAAATGCCGAAACCAATCCGGTAGAAACTGCCTACCATCATATATGGCCCTGAGTTGGAGAAACATTCGACTGAAGTGGCATCTGGCTGAAACAAGAGGTTCAGCGTTGCGGTCGAGCATGCGTATTTTCCACAGGCTATGTAGTCCGATGAGGAAAAACATGTCTTATGGTTCGTGATCAACCGCACAGTCTAACCCTTTTATGGTTCAACCGCACAGTCTAACCCTTTCGCCTTCATCATGCAGATTTTTCTGTTCATCGTTCGCGTGGCCATCCCCGCCCTGCTGTCTGCGCGCCCTGGAATCGCAGTGTTTTCTGCGCATGCCGATGCCAGCAACAACAACAGCCCCTGCTGCAACACCGCAGCCATCAACTCTCCATTTCCCGGACCGCCCCTCGGGCAGCACTGGACACTACCTTACCCCTGGAAAGCGGAACTGCGAGCGACATCAACAGCGGAAGCTATAAAGGAGCAACGCCCGTCCGCGCCACTCTGTGGGCTCGGTGGCTGTGCAACCGCACAGTCTAACCCTTTCGCCTTCATCATGCAGATTTTTCTGTTCATCGTTCGCGTGGCCATCCCCGCCCTGCTGTCTGCGCGCCCTGGAATCGCAGTGTTTTCTGCGCATGCCGATGCCAGCAACAACAACAGCCCCTGCTGCAACACCGCAGCCATCAACTCTCCATTTCCCGGACCGCCCCTCGGGCAGCACTGGACACTACCTTACCCCTGGAAAGCGGAACTGCGAGCGACATCAACAGCGGAAGCTATAAAGGAGCAACGCCCGTCCGCGCCACTCTGTGGGCTCGGTGGCTGTGCAACCGCACAGTCTAACCCTTTCGCCTTCATCATGCAGGTTGGTAACTTCTACAGTCTATTTGCTAAGAAAACTAGCAATTATCTCTTACTACAGCTGCCGAGCCCACAGAGCTGTGTCTGTATTGGTGTTGAGTGCGTTGAGGTTGTTCGATCCTTGTTACTTTTGGCTGGGGATATTGAAACAAACCCGGGACCTGATTTTGAAACCGTGCTTGCTGAGCTAAAGAAACTGTCTTCCGGGCAATCTACACTTCTCTCAGAGATACAAGACATGAAAAAACAACTTACGGCTACTGACACGGCAATCGCAGACTTAACAGCACGCATGTGTATCCTTGAGGCACAAAACCAACTTATCACTGAGCTGCAGTCGCGACTAGACTCGATGGAGACAGCGACAACAGAAATGTGTGCTCATATAAAAAACCTTGAGGCTCGTGTTGACGACGCTGAGAACCGGTCACGTCGAAACAATCTAATATTTTATGGAATCCCTGATAATGACCCCGCAGAAACTTACACACAATCTGAGGAAGCTGTAATCCATCTTTGTTCCACTACCTTAGATATAACAGTTGCTTCAAACGATATCGAGCGCGCCCATCGCCTCGGCCGTCACACAGCTGGAAAAACCAGACCAATAATCGCAAAATTTCACTCCCACAAAACTAAGCTGGAAATTCTGTCTAATGGAAAAAAATTCAAAGATACTGTATATAGCGCCGGTGAAGACTTCTCGCCTGCCGTTAGGAAGGCCCGAAAACAGCTTATCACTTTTGCAAAAACCAAATCTACAGCTTATAAACTGAGCTATAAAACCTTGTTTATCGGTCGCGCACGGTACGTTTATGACGAATCCTCGGAAACTGTTAAGGAAATATCATAGCAGCCATCTAGAAAAAGCACCCCACAGCCTCACCCCACGCCCGCGTCCAGGCAGTCGCCTCAGTCTACTCTTTCTTTTTCCGTACTTTTCACTAATGTCCGCAGTTTCATTTCTAAGCGGGAAGAAATCTCGAGTCTTGTTCGTTCGTCCAATAGCAACATCTTCGTACTAACTGAAACGTGGCTGACTAGCGAAATTAACGACAATGAGGTCCTGGCAGACTTACCTAACTTTAAGCTTTTTCGTAAGGACCGTCAGGGGTCTCGTGGCGGAGGAGTGCTCATTGGTTTTTCTAATGATTTACCATTTTCAATCATTTCCATTTCGTCTGATCTAGAAATAATGTGGCTTTTCTGCCGTTGTCCTCCTCAGTCGGTTCTTCTCGGTGTTTGTTACAGGCCCCCGCATTGTACTCCGGACTTTTCAGAGAAACTTACTAACTTGCTGTGTGAACTTACTGCTAAATATCAAAAGTCGCATATACTTCTCTTTGGTGATTTTAATTTCCCGGATATTGACTGGAGTACTAACACTGCTTCAGCATCAGGCACGGTGGAAGCCAAAAATTTTATAGAAGTGTGCCTGAACTTTGGCCTTACACAAGTTATCTTGGCGCCAACAAGAATAACACAAACGAGCGCTAACATATTAGACCTACTACTCGTCAGTCATCCCGAAAGTGTTAAATCAGTCACGATTCTTCCTGGAACAAGCGATCACGAAGTAATTCATACCGATATAGCCTTAACCCCGCTTCGGAACCAAACTTTTAAAAAGACGATCCGTTTGTACGATAAGGGTGACTACGCAGAGATTAATCGTGAACTAGACGCTTTCTTTCAATCTTTCCGAACTAATTTTCATATTCGGTCTATCGAAGAAAATTGGACTATATTTAAGAAGAAAATTACTGAACTAACTGATCAGTTCATTCCTAAGTTCACCTTCCGAGAAAGTTCACAGAAACCATGGTTCACTAAAACGCTAAAACGTTTGGAGAATAGAAAGAAGCGTCTATTTCGCGCAGCCAAAGCAAAAACTAACCAGGCGGCCTGGGACAAGTATTACGCAGCCGAAAAGGCATATAATTCATCTGCTCGGAACGCCAAACGTTCCTTTTTTAACAAAGACTTGCCCCGAATACTACACACTAATCCTCGAAAATTCTGGGACACCATCAACCCAAAACACAAAGGCGATATCAGTGTCACAAATGAAGCAGGAGACGTGCTTAGTCATGCAGAGTGTGCTCACATGTTCAATGTTGCATTTCAATCAGTGTTCACTAATGAATATGATGCCCCCTTTTCTGTGCCAAACACTTTTATTTATAATGTTATGTCACCTGTTGAATTTAACGCATCGGGAATTCTGTCACTAATCGATAAAATGAAACTTTCATCTTCGGCCGGTTTCGATAATGTCAACGCCAAATTTCTTAAGAATACGAAACTCACCAGTGCCAGTTACTTATGTTTGCTATTCCAGCAGTCACTCTCTTCTGGCCAACTTCCTCGTGACTGGAAAAATGGGAAGGTCATTCCAGTCTTCAAATCCGGTAACACAAATTCTCCATTAAATTATCGCCCCATTTCTTTAACAAGCGTGCCTTGCAAGCTAATGGAACACGTCATATTCTCCCATGTCATTGCCTTCTTGGATTCGAACAATTTTTTTCATCCTGCGCAGCACGGGTTCCGGAAAGGCTTTTCTTGCGACACTCAACTAGCCCTTTTTATTCATGACTTGCATGCCAACCTAGATCTTAACCTGCAAACTGACGCTATATTTCTTGATTTTAAAAAAGCCTTCGATAAAGTTCCCCACAAACGCCTGTTGTACAAGTTATCTAACCTTAATATCGATCCTAATGTTGTTGCATGGATTAAAGAATTCCTAACTAACCGCACTCAGTCCGTCTTTGTAAATGAACACACTTCCAGCTTCCTTCCTGTAACATCTGGCGTCCCTCAAGGTTCCGTACTAGGTCCCCTTTTGTTTTTAATATACATAAATGATTTGCCCTCGCATGTGTCTTGTAAAATTCGCATGTTTGCTGACGATTGTGTTATTTATGAAGCAGTTAATAACAATTCTGATCAATTATCTCTCCAAAACAACCTTAACAATATTCGGGATTGGTGTAAAATTTGGCTAATGGAGCTTAACCCTCACAAATGCAACGTACTCTCTTTTCATCGCCGCCGTAACCCACTCGTGCCCTTCTATCACATAGACTCCGTTCCCGTGCTGCCAGTAGAATCATACAAATATTTAGGCGTAACCTTGTGCGCTGACCTCTCCTGGAAAACGCATATAACTAACATCATTTCTTCAGCTAACAAATCCCTTGGTTTTCTAAAACGTCATCTACACGATGCGCCAATGCATGTTAGGTTATTAGCTTACGAAACACTTGTGAAATCGAAATTAGAATACGCATCACCCATTTGGCATCCACATCAAGCTTATCTAACCAACGCATTAGAAATTTTGCAAAACCGCGCAGTCAGATTTATTCATTCTTCATATCATTACAGCACGAGTGTTTCATATCTGAAATCGCTTTCAGGCATACAGCCACTCGAGCTGCGCCGCCGCACAGCCAGTCTTTTATTATTTCACAAGTTCTTTTACAGCCATCTACGAACTGCACCCTACATGGTCCCTCCGGCACGCATATCTCACCGCACTCTCCATCAACTCCAGATCAGCCGTCCACGTGCACGCACAGTCACCTTCGCAGCTTCATTTTTTTCACGCACCGCCGCGGACTGGAATGGCCTTCCCGCTGACATTGCAACAATAAGCTGTCCCGCGAACTTCGCACGCAGAGCTAACACCTTTTTGTCATCATCATAACGCATGATTACCTTGTCGCACCAAACGTTGTACCCACCCCTTATGTAATGCCCCTGAAAAGGGGTCTTTAAGGAAATAAAATTGATTGATTGATTGACTACTGTAGGAACGTGTTCGTTTCCTTGCGGCAAAAACAGGTGTCACGGGGTTTGTAATCAGGTTTAGGTTAAACCGTCTTTTGTTCTATGACACCATTGCTTTGAGGGTAATAAGGGGATGTTGTTTTGCGGGTGGCATTCGAGGCGTGAAGAAAGGGGGAAACTTTTGAACTTCGCAGACACCGGCGAGGCACTCCTGTTCGATAATGGTGTATTTCGGCTGAGCTGGACTGAGTGTACGACTTGCGTAGGCAACGATCTTTTGGACGGAGGACACTTGTCGCTGCAAAACGATGGCGCCAGGACCACGCCTGCTGGCATCGGTGCGCAGAACTGTTGAAGCAGATTTATCAAAATGGCAGAGGACTGGATCGGACGTCAGGGCTTGTTTAAGTTCTACGAAAGCTACCTTGCTGTGTGCTGTAGACCAGACGTAATTTGTTCCGGCAGTGAGAAGCATTTTAGAGGCGACGCGACAGACGCGAAGTTGCGGATCAATAGACGAAAGTAGGATGTCGGTCAAATGGAAATGCGAAGCTGTTTGGCACAGGGTGTAGGTGGGAAATGCGAAGCAGCCGCAATTTTATCTGAGTCAAGTCGAATTCTATCGTTGCTGCTGACATGGCTAAGCACTTTAATGAGTTTGGAGGCAAAGCAGCCTTTTTTAGTATCGATTTGAAGTGCAGCTGCTTCAAGAGTTGTTCACACTTCATCCAGTGGCTTAAGGTTGTCTGCGAAGGTCGATGAAAAGATGCGTCATCGTCCATGTAACAAAGGCAAGTTTTGCATTTGAGGCCCGAAGAACTGTATCCATCGTGCGCTCGAACGTAGCGGATCATTGCACAACCCAAAAGGCATAATGTAGAATTCAAATAATGAACCTAGGGGGTAAAGGCTGTCTTTTCTTTGTCATTGCGTGTGAAGGGGTGATGAAGAGCAACGAAAGGGTGATATGGAGTGCTGGGGCGATGCACGAACGTTCGAAGCTCGGTCTGGAGGAGTCGGTGGGGAAGGGCAGCAACGATATTCAGGATAGTCGTAGTTCGGGTGGATCGGAAACTGCGGGAATATGTCCATGAATCAGGAGTCCCTGTAACGGACAGGCTCGTCACGCATTCGCCGGCGAGAGACATAGGCGACATGGCCGAAAAAGAAATAGGACGATGTGGAAGTGGACGTCATACAGGAGGATAAGCATCGGCGGAAGGTCTTGAAGAAAGCTGCTGGGCTGGACAGGTTCACAATGAGAGGTTAAGAAAGGTGATGGTAGTGTCGCAGCAGAATCAACATACGATCGCACGAAGCGAGAGACAGGGGGCTATTGACTAATCCGGTGCGTGAAGGATGTCAGCTCGACTTTGATGATGTCACGTAGACTGTGGGCAGGAGGAGGAGGTGGAAAACTGGCGGCAGACGATGAAATGGCGCCGTGGGGTTCTTCGCGGGTTGCGGAGCGAATGAGCGTGCACAACTGCATCAATAGAGGGGCGAGAATCCCAGGTTTCTTTAATCTGTTTGGACTGCAGGTTGTCAAAACTATGGCAGGTGGTGCGAATGTCCAGTGTCGAGGAATAGTCCTGGATAGCAAGTGCAGTGAAGGGGAACGAGCCGATGCCTTTCCGAACCACGCGAACGTGGTCGGCTTCAGGCATGGCCTTGTTCACCCGGTGGAAGAGAGCAAGCATGTTGTTAATGTATGTTGTTTAAGACTCACCTGAAAGGTGAACGCGAGTGTCCAATTTTATTTTTGTAGACTGCAGAGCCAGGGCTGACGGTCCCAATGATCTGGCGAATCTGTGACGTGAAGTGGGACCAGTCAGGAATAGCAGAAAATGTGACATTAAAGAGATTCATGGAAGAGTCCCAGCTTTTGAAAACGCTTAGGCGGTCGCACGACTGCAGGGAGTCTTCAACTTCGTCACCACGAAGTCCCACCAAAGCCGGAGGGTCGTGCTGGCGGGTGTAACCGTTCAAGCAGGCAGGGCTGGCGGCGGTGTGGTAGCTGTTCCAGTAGGCCCCAGGGTGCTGGTGGAAGGATCGGTACCCAGAAGGAACACAGCGATGGCGGTCGGTGGAAGCACAGAGGATTGTTATGAGCTACTTGAATCGACGTGTTCCTCGGGGCATGTGGGCTGACCAGACGGCGACCGGAACGGAGCTCCAAGGGGCAAGGGAGAGCTACAGGCGAACCAAGAGTCATCTCTACCAGGTGTAAGATTGACAACGTCCGGAGGAGGCCTTATTGCCACCGGCAGGAATGGGATTTGCCACGAAGACGAAGATGGGAGATGATCATCAATATAGACAAATGAAGAGGAGGTTCACGTACAGTGCTTACAATATACATTCCGCAGTGCCGTGTGGTGGTACGTTGCTCCGCGGAAAACAGCCGCCATTGCAGTTCCTGTCTGCATTCGTACGTTCTAAGGCTCTCGATTCTTACAGAGAGGCGATATTAACTACTCAAATAGTTCAGTACGACATGCTTGAATAGCGTTTGTGTTCTAGGACACAGATATTTATCCAAGGGGCTATGATGCTCGCGGACACATTCCAGGTTAGGCGACTAGAAACCCCGGTATTTCTTGGTAAGTAATCAAAGCAGCAGAACTGAGAAAACATGGACAAGGGAGATACATAGTGTCTCATCTGCTCCTCGGGTGCAGCGAGGTGCCCAGAAATGTGGGCACCAACAAGTAGAGGAGAATGTTCTCCGTGAAATTTGTACATTGCAATCTAGAAGGTAGGTGATTGTGGCTGAATTGCTGAAACATTTCATGCGCCATTAGTAAGCTGTGGTTAAAAACCGCACACTAACGTGTGGTAGTTTATTTTTTCCTTCTTTCGCACAATTTTTCTTTAACTGGAATGGTTTCCAATTGATTCGTTAGCGCTGAGGCTAGGTGGCTAGCACGCTCGGCTTTGATCCTGATGATGGCCGAGTTTCTGTCCGGTCACTGCGCCCGTGTTTCGATAGAGGTGAAAAAAAAGGCGCCCTTGTGCTGGGCGATGTCAGAGCATGCTAAAGATATTTCTGGCATCCTTCACTTGCCCCGCCGTGTTTTGTCAGTGGTTAGAGCGCTCGACTACTGAGCCGGAATTTTCGGGTTTGGTCCTGACCGCGGTGGCCGCGTTTCGATGGCGGAGAAACAGAAAGGCGCCGTATGCTGAAATATGTGAGTGCACGCTGAAGATAAAATCATTTGGCTCTGGTTTTTGAGGAAAGGAAATATCGCAATATCTGTCTCACATAATCGGCGGACACCTGAACTACACCTTAAGGAAAGGGAGGAACGTGGGATTGAATAATTCTCCGGAATAATTTTGACCACCTGGGGATCTTAACCGTGCACTGACATCGCACAGCACACGGGCGCCTCTTGCGTTTCGCCTCCACCGAAACGCAGCCGCCGCGGTTTCGGTTCGAACCCGGGTACTCCGGGTCTGTAGAGGAGCGCCTGGTCGAAATTAGTACGGAGCCATTCACTACAGCCCCCCTTTCTCTCTTTCTTTTCTCATACTCACCTTCCTGCCTTCCGCTACCCAATATCGCAATGACACCGATGCCGGTTCTACAGGGCAAGCACAATTTGGGCCTAGAGACACCGGCCTCACAAGGGGCCAATGTGGGCAGTTCATGGGAAGCCACAGACCCAGTTGCTCGCATCGGACTCTCTAACCCAAACCGCAAGTAATAATGGTTTAATTTTTTATATGCTAGCCCTTATGGAAGCAGCCCAAAATTATAGTGGATGCAGACAATGTGGGCTGGCCGCACATACTCTATGCTGGCTGGAAGAATTTAACACTGAAATCGGAACGGGCAGCAACGAGGTGTAGGAATGACGATAGTAAAAAAAATTGAACAGTTTCCGCATCATACCTCGGAACGTATAACATCACTCAAGTACACCCCAGAATAGGTCGCTATTTACATGGCAGCGCTAGTTATGAAAATCATAAACAATGAGCTGAATGAAGATCAAGCTGATAAGCGTGAAAGTGTATGCAGTGAATACATCGCACGAATGAATACATAAGTAGTGACATATGCCAAAATTATATGTGATGTTTAGGTGAATACATATTCAAAGAGTGAATATACGTGAATGGTTGTTCTCTTGAAGGACACTGTGCGATCGTAAGAAGCGATAGTACATGACTATTACGAGCTTGCTGCATGATTCAGCCCGGCCAAAAACTTTCACGGCAGGCAGAGCAGGACCACTCACGAAGAAACTCAACCTCTCCAGACTAGAAAAAGAGCACGGCGACGGCGTTTTGCCGCTACACCTACAAAGCGCTCGCACCAGAGCGCAGAAGCACTAGAAACTGTCGCTGGACGTGGAAAGTGGCCGGGAGGAAGACGACTGCTCATAAAGAAACTGTCGCACTTCCAGACCTGGAAATCTGGTATGTACCGACCTCCAAAAAACCGGCCACAAATATTCCTGTGCCACGTGGTTGTTGGACATAGTTCTTGTCCGCAGAAAATTGCTTCATTGTAATAAATACCATGTCAAAAAAAGCGGTGAAATTCTAGTGGTTTCTTAGAGCGGCCTTTGAAGCTGATGTGTTCGCCCCGCCGCGGGATCAATTCCCAGTCGTGGGTACCGAAGTAATTTTTTTCTCTGCCTCTTTATTTTACCTATTCTCCGGAGGTGCGCATATAGTACACGCTTTTGCTAGGCTATGAACATCCGGATTAGTGCTTCAGCAGAAAAAATGGACCAACGCACCTTCGCTGTCCGATCACTGCAACCTGCTAGCTAACGTCCATGTTATCTTTGCAGGAGTTACCAGTTCGTAGAAGGAGATGGGCTACTGGATTCTCCCTAAAGAAACAGCAACAATTTTCGCCATCGAGATAAAGAGCTCTTCTAGCAGGGGTCTCTAATTCCAGTTCATGTGACGCTCATCGGCCCAGCATTTTGTTTCGAGCATGTCGTATTATTCGTTTCCGGTGTACTACATATTTTTCAACACTGTAATCAAGCAAACACACAACGGGTTGCTCTTAACCCAATGGTGTCAGGTTGGCACGAAAAACGGCGGTGCGACAACCGTCTGAAAGAGAGAAAACGACATTCGCATCAAAAATTTTTCTTTTGAAATGCGGGGAAACGCTTAGTGCAAAAAACAGCAGGCTTGTTCAGGTTTAGCCTTGATGATTCGTGACGACGAAGATTTAAGCAGTCCAAAAGCTCTTTTTGTTCAATCCAAGGCGGCATTCCAGCCTTTGGAAAGCAGGCGCTTATATTACTGCAAAAAAATAAAACATTAAAGAAATTGGCAGCGAGCTGACTCCTTCGCGATTCGTATCTTATTTCAACTCCTCTATTGCATCTGGAGTTCTTGAATCCGGGAAGTTTGAGCAAAAGTAACAAAGACAATGGAGCTTTATTTTTTTTTTCGCGGCCTAATATGACAGGCGTACAATTGTGCCGCTATGCCGTGACATGTCTGCTGATCACTTACGCCCCCAAGTAAAAAACGCTTCAAAGGTTTAAACAAACAATGTGTTTCTGTTTCGCCAGTTTCTGCGCGCGGTTTTTTTATAAGCCCAAAGACCAAATGCAAGAATTTACGCTGATGTATCAGTCCTGAGTGATCCTGAGTGACTGCTGAGTGATCAGTCCGGTTCTGTGCTTGCTTGGAATATCTTAAGCTTGCTTAAAGGTTTACTAGTACCATATGCGTGCCTGCTTAAAAAGGAAACAAACAACATTCGCACATTTTTATGTGGTGCAAGAGATAAGCATATTCTCCCCCCTCTTGCCTACTACGAAACAGGGATCTGTTTCACTGCGAACTTTTTCGTCTTTCAGAGCCCAAAATCGTTCCCCGGAGCCAGAGAAAATGTTTTAAATTGCAGCTGCCAATTCCAGATAGCTATTAGCATTTGACGTTGAGGTTTTGTAGCTACGTGCATAACAGTGTCTGTTGCAGCTTAGGGTTTACTCAAGCGAGGGCGTTTTTAAAAGAATTATTCTTTGCCGCATGCCTCATCGCTGAAAGTTTTATGCTCCAGATGCTTTAGGTGTTGGAACTTCACCCGGAGGTCTATGTTACTGCTGCGCAAATTTGGAATTAAGGGTCTGGCGTGAAGAAGCGTGAAGGAAAGACAGGACATTGTAACTGTTTCACTTATAGGTGGAAACCTCTGGTGGACCTTCAGCGAAAGCATGAACCAGGTTATGAAAAAATGAACGGCGAAAAAAATGCCCTGGATCTATTTCAACCACGTGAGGTTTTGTGACGTGATCTGACAACACACTGCAATTGGTAATATTTACGTATCACATTCAATGCTGCGGGGCACCAGAGTTCTGAGCTTAAAACGCGTCCCCTGGCTCAGCAGCCGCATGACCGAAACGCTGTGCCACCACTGCAGATTGAAAAGCAGTATCTTTCAAGCTGAAGTTCTTCTGCGGACTGGCGGTCTGGAGCCGCGTATCTCTGTGAATATATTCGTAGACATTGTAACTGCTGAGGCCTATTTTTGCAGAAAGGCTCATTTTGCATTTTGTTTTCGATATCTTACATGCTGACAATGTGTAGGATACCAGCTTCTTCTCCTTCGCATAAATTTTTCCAGCCGCACAAGAGAAAAATCTCCAGCTCTCCAGCTGAGACTGGTTTTCTTTCTTCATCTAATAACAGATATTGAGCAATAAGCTTTTCTTTTTCTGCCTTTTGCAGCATTGGTATTTGTAAGTTGAAGGAAGCGCACAGCTAGGCTGTTCTCTTGACATTCAAAGGTCAGCACATGGTGAGGAAGGCCTAGTGCTGAATCTATAATCGGCTCAACAAACAAAACTCAAATTCTCTTAACAACGCCACATAAGTCGAATTCTCTGGGTAAACTTCGATTTGGAGATTTTCTCACTTTTGGTATAATTGCAACTCCTATATTTATTACTAAGCCTGTGGTTCACTGCGCTCAGTTCATTATTTTTGCAAAATTTCTGAAGATCTTTACGCAACTCTTCGATTTCATTACGGAGTTAATTTACGCCATCACAGGTGTCGCTCAATATTTGACACTTTCCATTAGTGTCTTGAGTTCAGCTCTGAGTCGTGTTTGAGACCTTCCGTATATTTGGCGAGATAGAATAGTGGTGCGAGGACACAAAACACCCAAGGGGCAAGCGCAATTTTTAGTGACCAGGCAGTGTGTTAGCGAAGTAAAAGTAATTGTGGCTATGTTCGGCAGCAGTGCACAAACGGTGAGAGTCTTTTTTACACTGGCCAACTAAATGTCTATTACTTGCCTTCAGGAGTTCAGGCCGGTTATGTCTGTCACTTAGACGCACCGCAGCAGAAGTCAAGTTCTGTGTGGTAGGCAGGCCGATTTATACCCCGAGACTGGTCACGTATCAGGCTACGCTAGATGCAGCTGACTGGGCAAATCGTTGCCTGGGAATATACGTGCTGAGAGGACACGCGATTTCCAAGATGGATGTGCACTTATCATCGATGGTGCCAGGATCGCCGAAGAGATGCCGCGAAATTGCGGTGCATCCACGTAGCCCTGGAGCTGATCTAAGGTCAAAGTGGCTAAGTGCGACGCTAATATGTACTTGAGCCGAAATAGAGCAGCACATGGTTAAACGAATTGACGGACGCAAAAAAGGGATTACGGTTCTGGTTCTCCAGTGTAAAGTTTAGCCACACTGTCGCAAACTTTTCAACTTTGTTTTCTGCTCGTGGGCAGAATTACCGTCGTTGAATATTTATTATGTCTACGGTTTCAAGCAAAACATTATACAGTCATGGAGAAAAGTTTGCGGGCCGCAGATTCATGGAAAGAAAATTTATTACTGTGTTGCTTCACCAGGCACTCAGTTGGTAATCTTCCAGCAGATGGAGACCGCTTGTCTAGTTAGTATTCTATGTATTTAGTTCACTGGCGGTGCCTAACCGCCGCGAAATAAATGTTTTCCACATATACGCATCCCGCAAACTTTTCTCCATGATTGTACGCCTAGTACAGTCATTTGAACTTTATACCAGAGTTTTCATCGCCGATAGCGCTGATTTTGGATTCTCTCCGAAGCTCATCTATTTTCTACTGCTCATCTATTTTCTACACGCCCACAGTTTTCAATCCATCGACAGCTATTTTGCTCCTGCTCTCTTCTTTATTGCGAAACAAGTTGTTTTCGAAGATTTATTGCGAAATTAAAAAAAAATGAGGTTCTGCAAATACTAAGCCCAGAAGAGGTCCTCTGTAGCAGCGCCTCGATGGATGAAACAAGGCGGTTACGAAGTTAGCAAGCAGCGCTATAGTCCGACGCACTTGCACAGTCGACATAAACGGCGGCTGTCAACGCGCCCTGAGGCACGCGGCGAAGAGATGGCTCTTGCTCCATCCCCATTCCGATAACTCCGAGCGCACCGACCCCCATAACGTCACGCGCAGAAAACTGACTGCGGCCTGTGCGAGCGACGCGAGTGGTGAAACAGTTAGTGGCATGACAGGACAACGGCGCTTAGCGGTTGCTGGAAGCGATTAGGCCACGCGTGTGTTTATAAAATGGAGACTCGATATGCGGGACCAAGATGGAAAGGCTAACGCTTCCAAAGCCAGAGGGCAGTGAAGCCATTTCGCCTTGATTGAGCTCTTTATGGCTTCGCCTGTGTTTACCTTGCGTCCGATTTCTGTGCGGAAGGCCAGTTTCTCTCTCGCTGTCTTCAACGTAATGCATGTTGTTTCGCTCGCTGAAATCAAAACAGAAACCATCGTTTCTGTTCTCAGCAGAAGGATGGCTGATACTTTTTAGGAGGCTCAGGGAAAAATATGACGGCAATGCCACTTCGCAAGAGAGCTGTTTAAGGCTTCTCGCAGGCAAACAATCACTCTAGGCATGCTCCGACGAGTGCTGCAGAAAGGGCGCTGCGTCGAAGCATGAGGGAACGATATTTCGGTCCGACCCAGCAGAACAATCGCAGCGCGTCTAAAACGACCTCATATACAAGTGCGTAAAGTATATCTTTGTTCTAAAAAAGTGCTACATCTCGAGCCAGCGCTACTCATGTGTTCTCTCTGCGTGCGTCTGAGATAGTTTTCCAGCTGCTCTTTTGTCGTGAAGCACTGGTGGCCTTTCACACCGAAATATTTAAAAACAGGAACTATAAAGGTGTCAATCATTACGGAACATAAAAAAATAATCTGGCCAGGCTTCGGTTGTTTAAATGGTAGGGCTTTGACAGAGATAGCTGAAGATTATCACTAAGACCATTGTTTCTAATTTCATGTAGCACTGATGGTGACATTTTATTGAAAACGCTGCAAATCACGGAGCCAAAGTAACTGCTTCCCTTCACTTATGGGTTTTTGTTCAGACCATTCACGAGTTCGCATATGAAATTCATGCCATGGTATCGTAATGATGCTGAGCAAGAAACTGGGAACTGAGGACGTCATGTCCATTTATTTGTGTGAGAAATAAGGCGGGCTGGAGCCAAATTTAACGTTCCACAGGATGTATAACAGCGTTTCATATTCGGAAAAGAGAGAATAAAAGGTTTGTCTTTAAATGGTTCTGCCTAAGTGGAGCGGTAACTTACTGTAGTCCTGCGGAATACACAGACACTGCGCTGGTAGCCCTCACTGAAAACATTTTTCGCACAGGAAGTCAAATGTCTCGATCTGAACATGAACCTCATATACATTACAGTTAATGCACAGTATCCAATTAAAGACAAAAGCTGATAGCTTCCCCTCAAATTGTGTGCTTGTTAAGGCCTGTAAAAAATATGCTGGAGCATAATGCTTTGCGCACCTCAGCGCTCTCAAGGGACGTGCTATAAATTAGAACTCCTGTGCATCAGTCCATAACCAATTAGCAGACGTCAAGTAAGTAACTAGATTTGAGCAACTAGACTTTTAAAAGTACTAGCCTGTTAAATCTTTTTAGGACCGTTTTTGTGTTACGTCATTCTGTTATGTTCCGCATCCTATGGCAGGCTATTATGTAAAAAGCGTTAAAATTATCGCTGAGGTAATTGCGGTGTTACACTACTCTTATTTTATATCTCGTTCGGTGGAAAACAAAAGTGGTTGACAGAAATTTCTGTTCTTGTGCAGGAAAATTGCAATAGATTCTCAGGTGCTGAAGCCTGAATAAGTTAAAGAAAAGGCCCCGAATCTCTCTCCTCGGCACTCTTCGGGGTTTATGCTTTTTTAATGACAGCTTTCATTGCGCGTTTTTGGTGGGCACTGTGCGCAATATCATCGATGACACTAGGTTTATCTTGATATGCTCTGCAGCAGCGGCCTGGACGTTATACAGCCGTTCAGGCATGCTGCTAGCCGCATCTGAATCAGTGTCGTCGAGGCGACACATGCGACACATCCAACTCTTTAAAGGAAAAGGCTTGGTGTCTCCACCTTAAAACTTCCGGTAGAAGAAGCTTTATTATTGAAACAGCATAAGTTGGAGAGCCGCAAAGGAAGACCGCAATACACTTTGAACGCAGCATTAAGCAGGGATTAGGAGCATTAGTTGCGTGATTGGACAAAGCGATGCGGCTTTACTCTGCATATATTATGCTGTTCTCCCCAGCATGCATGGTTTGTTTTATTGTACGGAAGTGCATTTTAGAGCATTGCTTCCGCATTTTTAGACGCGCTCTACGCTAATAATACTGTTACATATTCAGCTCGCACTGAGAACGTACTAGGGCGTCTGTTGAGAACGTTCTGTCAAGGGAGCGGGCAGATGAACACGGCCAGACCGACTAGCTTCTATCTGTATGCTCCGCTTCCTTTCCGCTTCGTCGTCGACACACAGCACGTTTCACTTCGTCCTTTGCAAACTAAGACCCCCCCCCCCGCCGGCGAGCTAAGCAATGTCCTGAGGGTTGAATCTTTTGAGGCGACGACATGCACTACATGGGTATCTCGTGAGCATCTGCCACTGTCACCAAAGTCAGAGACGTCGTAGGTCAAATGACTTATGCGCTTAAGCACATCAAAGGAACCAGTGTGGTGGGACAGGAGCTTCTCATACAAACCACGCTTGTGCAGCAGCGCCCACAGCCAGACTAATTTGCCAGGGTCAAACGAGATGGGTTGACAGCGGATTTCGTAGCGCTAATAAGTGCGCTTCCCTGAGTTCACAATGTGGAGGCGGATAAGTCGACGTACCTTCCAGCTCTGCAGAGATTGGCAGCGATGGAAGGATCGTCGTGGAGAGATAAATAACGATGGTGTCAGAGTAAATAAAAGGGGGTACTGCGCAGGGGTACTAAAGGGGGGTTTCAGAGGCAAATGCGGGGTGCACAAGAGTACAGAAGGAAAAAGATGCTGCGCTCAGTGGTCTCATGTTGTGCGGTGATGTTGGCATACGTATACGAAAGGTAGGACGTAGGCCACGTTCTTGCGGTGTGAATTGGCGCACAATACCAGAGTAGTGGCGAGCAAGCGGTTTGTGCGTTCGACAAGGCAGTTCGTTTGGGGGAATACAGTGTCGAGTGACGAAAATTGCGTTCGCAGAGACGAAGGTCTTCGAAGATATCCGCAGTAAACTAGCGCCCACAATCACTGATGAGAACTCGACCTCGAGGGCCGTGTTGGCGAACGAGAAGGCGCCGGAAAAAAGAGACACTTTCGAAGCAGAGGCGGATAGCCTAGAAGCTGCTTCACACCATTTCGTTAGGTAGTCGACATACGCGATAAGCCAGCGGTTTCCATTCGCCGAGTTTGAAAAAGGGCGTAACCGGTCAAATGGAATTGACTTAAATGGTATGGTCGGTCAAGGTGCAGACGGCCTGGAGGACACGACGTAGGAAGCTTAAAACCCTGGCACTGTGCACAGCTGGCTGCGTATCGTGCAATCGTTTAACGCATTTTTAGCCAGTAAAATTGTTCTTGTGTGCACTCAATTGTGAGGCGGGGCATCGTCGCGAATCAGGTTAAGAACAGGGGCGCGAAGTCTTTCAAGCACGGCGAGAAGAAACCGTACACCACGGTATATGAAATTCCTGTAAAGTAAACCGGCTCGAATGCAGAAACGGGCAAATGGCGCGTTTCGCAGCAATGCCGGGCAGCAGCCACCCCAAGAGGATGTCCTCTTTGGGAGCTGAAATTCAGTGTCGAGGCTACGAGTAGGGTTTGGCCATAGGCGGTGGTGTTGTGGCATCGGGTCTTCTCGTCGCCAATTTCGGGGTATCTTTCTGGTCCTGCCACAGCGGTAACACAGAGGTAGTAGGCGACCGCGGTAAACATGTGTGCAAGTGGGGTCAGGGCGTCGTATGTGGATACGTCGAAGTTGCTGGCGCGCCGAGTCGTCTGTGTGCGACAGCCATCTTTCCGTATGCTTGTAGGCGGGCCGTAGATTGTGGGGCCTTCGATCGCCAAATTCTGGCACTCCGCGAGCTCGAACCCAAGGACTGGATGGGGTTGTGGGCTGTGCCTCCACGCGGGGCGTCATTACCACGCACATTGTCATGATGCAGGAAAGGTTCCTTTCGCAGAGTTTTGTGAGTCATGTTAGCCACGAACACAGGAGCAGGGACGTCAACACTAGCGGCGGAGGTAACGTGGCCAGCCGCCCAAATTTCAGGAAATACAAAGAAGCTTCAAGACACCGAATGTTCTGCAATGCGGGATGACGTCTGCAGTAGAGTTCAAATGTTGTTTGCTGATGAGGAAGGAATGGACATATTCAGCTATCCCTTTATGCAAGTGTACAGCCGCCCACAGATTTAACACGAGTGACGGAATAAGTGGCCTGGACTACTGCCAGCGCCACGAACCGATAGTCATCGGTGCGAGATAATGCTCTCAGCATGTCGATAGTTGGTGCGTAGAGCTTTGACGACTTTTTTGCTTATGCATGATCACCGCGGGGAGGCGCGCTCGTCACGGGTCCGTTCCTGCGCATTTCCCTAGCCGCTGGGCCTCCGCAACACTCTTTGCAGTTTTGTTATCGGACGAACCAGAAATTGCGCGCTAAACTGCCGCGGTTCGCATCGGCTATCGTCAGCCACCGTAGACATACCGAGTGCATTATCTCGCACCCTATGACCATCGCTTCCTGGCGCTGACGGCAGTCCAGTTCATGCGTTCTGTCATTCGTGTTAAATCTGCGGGCGGCTGTACAGCCGGCCAAATCTTTAGCTTGCGTGCGTGACGGCCGCGTTTTCAGTGCTCCTGTAGCTTATGACGGAGCAAACTTGCGAAAATATCAAATTTAAGCACAGGCTCACTAAGCTTGTGCTTAATATTGAGCTTTACGCAAGTTTGCTTCATCCCAAAGCGCCGGAGCACAAAAAAGCGGTCGTCGGGCACGCCAGCTAAAGATTTGGCCGGCTGCACAGCCTTATCTTCTTCAGACATCTTTAGTTGTCTTATTCTCTCGCTTTTCATTTTGGCAGATCCATCACCAAAGCAGTTCTTGAATTCATATTTAAGACGGCGGTAGTCAGGTTGTCGTCGTGGTTATCGAACCAAAGTGCTGCTGTTGCTTCCAAAAACAATACATTGGTTAGTTTAACGGTACCATCCCATTGATTGTACCAGCTCGCCCACTCGTAATCCGTGAGCCACTCATCGATGTCTTTGGGTTTTCCAGGAAAGGTCTGCGGTTGTTTGTTCTGCTTCCACTTGCTCGCGGGGGTTTTGCTTGCTCCACATCGCCATTATGAGGCATATCCACTAGAAGCGGGGGTATTCCAAAAATCTGGGGCTGTATCGAAGGACAGAGGGGTCCGTGTTGATATCCTGCACCTCCACCAAAAGTGTTACGTATTCAGCACGCACGTACTACGTTCTGCAGCACCTATTTAGAACGTTCTCTGAACGAAACGAGAAGCTCAACAGGGCTTGGCCGACCAGCTTCTTCAAACCCCACGCTGTTCATTCCCTCCGCTGCATCTTCACACAAAGAACGTTACAATATATACGGCGAGCGGAACGCACAAAACGCCTGAAACATTCACGCGCAAGGCGTTAACAGACGCCAGCTCAGCTGTAGCAGTTGAGCGCTTCCATGTTGGTACTGGCTAGCTTTATTTGTTGAATTTCATGGCAATGAGTTTGCACGCTTCTGTTATGTGGACTTTTATGGGGCTTAGCGAGACCTGAAGAAATTTTATCTTTAAAACCTTAGGGCACGTGAATGTTTCATGAAACCCAACAATGGCCTCAGTTTTTTAAAGATATCTAGTGGATTCGCGATTTTCGATGCAGTGCAAGCGCACTTTGCCGCTCTTTAAAGGGCATCTAAAGGGGCTTTGAATAAAGCTGCTGTATGCCTAGGATGTTAAAGGACGCCGTTTCGCAGATATCCTTCACCAAGAATTTTATATGCGTATTGCGGAATCTGAGTTTTGTGGCGACAAAATTTGAATTGCTGTGCCTTCATGCCGTTTTCTGTGCTCTCGTCAATTTCGCACGCTGAACCGTCTGCGCTGCTCAGCCGGCTCCAACCACTCGGCCCCTGCGCTAACTCTGCCGGCTGCCGCTGTGCGCAGTGGGGGGGGGGGGGGGGGGGGGGGGAGAGGTTGAATCTTCCCGACCAGTCGGAGTGGCCACTGCTATGGTAGCTGCGTTACGTCTGAAGGAGTTGGCGCGAGGAACCGATCGTAATTCCTGGATGCCGTCGTCACTTGCACAACGTTCTGTCAATGCTAGGTTTTGCGCGAAACCTCGCCAGCACTGGTCGTCGCGAAGCGTGACAGCTGGAATTTATAAAAATGTGTTGCGAATTCCCGCTGATTTTTGAGGTCTCGTACGCGTCATAGACAGTTGGTGGCCTGTAGTGTACATAATACAAGCCGTTACCAGCCAAGCTTCAACATCATTTTCAGGGATCCTTTAATGTATCTTTCTCATTTCACAAAGTCGCATTTGCCACGTTCCTGCATGGCAGCTATTTCCCAGAAGAAAGACGCCACTCCTATTCTAAGAAAACGCTTTGTATACCTTTATTTAAATTATGACTAGCATCAAGATAACACTGCAACCTCTTCTATGCATACATGCGCAGGACAAGCCATCGCAACGCTGTGTGAATGACGTCTCTCACAACTGTCTATTTGCAGCTGTATGTCGTCACCGCATCGATACCCTTCTTTTTCGTTGTCGGAGCATAGGAACGTTAAAACGCCCAGCACGACTTGAACTACTGCATGAGGTATAAAAGCCGCACAACCCTTTGTGGGCTGTCTACAAGGAAGCTGTACAGAGCAGCAGCAGGAAACGATGAGGCCTGCAATGCTGCTAATTTTTGCCATGAGGATTGACATCATCAGTGTGCTTTCAGGACTTTGTTATGCAGGTGGTCAGGTGTCTGGACTACAAGAAAATGACCCTGCCGATGCGCAAGACCTTTTTAAGGTAAAGCGTCGGTAATTTTGGAACTTATTTTCATGTCAATTGACGGAGAACCCACGAAATTAGGTATATTGAGGTTGATGATGTTCATGGATTTGTGATGTTTTCTCAGCACTTAGTAATTTTTTACTCCCGCTTTTGCAGCCCACCATTCGCGAATATAATTGAATCTGGTTGGCACGGGCATAGGAATTAATAGTGATGTAATTCGGGCAATGGGCTTTTTCGCCAAGGGATACCGGCTGGCATGTTAGCAAGTAGGCAAGAGCAAGGATGTCCTAAAGTACCTGAAATTTTGCACATAAAGAGCATCTGCTGCTTTTCACAACTTCGGAGGAGAAAAAGTGTGTCGGCTGGTTCGGTATTTTCTTTTACATCTGCAAACCCGGGCCCATAGCAGTAAACCGCTTACTCTACGGATTTTTGACTCATCGAAAGTTCACTGTTGAGAGTCGCTAGTAGCCTTGTCAGACGGTTAGAAGAGCTGTGCACTTCATTTGGGGCACGGCGTTATCCTTACTAGTAAGTGTGCGGCGTGACCCCGAGAACATGAAAAAATGGGGGGGTGATTTAGCGTGGTTAGGTCCATTGTGAATTTGATGCGTCAGCATTTCGGTTTCTATTCGAGGCTTGGTTTCCAAGATCAAACAGGGTTGAGATATATATCGCCGAAATCGGACTTAAGCTCCGAGATGCAGTTATACAGCGGTTAACCTATGCACCATTGCCCTGAGAAGGCACGTGCTGTCTCCGGTGGGGCTTGTGATACACTTGTTGCTCTTCCCGAGCGACTTCTCGAGACCAATCACTAATTCAACACCCACATACCACGGTTCCCAGTTTGTGGATAACAATCCGGTTTGCAGATTGTGATGGCGTCACGCGTGACCTAGGTGACCCGCCTGCCTCCTAGGGAGGCCACCTAGGATAGGTTCCGCATATCCTGGAGGGCACAGAGAGAGACTGCACCAACAATGGCGAAGTGGCTGCGTGGAAGCTCTTGTGCTAATGTATTAAAATATCACAGCCATTCTGTCTACTGTATTCAAATGTTGCTTGTGAAGGGTATGTGCCGGCAGAGTTTTATTATGATAAATGTAATTACAATGCTTTCGCGCACTGTTTTACAATTACTCACGCGTGTAGCTAGCTGCTTACATTGCTTGCCGACCCCGCGATAAATTGCGAATTGAGCTGGAAGAACGGCAGGGAAAAGTAATGACGCCTGATGTATACAACCGACAGCTAAAACGTGCGTTTGGGCTCAGAACGCACGGCTCAGCTCAAGTCGTCACTTCTTAAGCTGGCATAAATGCGAATGGTCTGGCTGACGGCTGCAGGAAGCTTGACAAAGGACTTCGAGTGAAACAAAGGTGCTGCTGTACCAAGTCCTCTATGCCGCGCACATATTTGACAACGCCCCATCTACTGACCGACGTTTTCCTTATCAATATTTTGCACTATCGTCAGAGTGGCCTTTGATAGCCGACGAGAGTACTGGTGCGAATTACCTTCACTGGTACTGGTGCGAATTTCCTTCACTCCACGAGTTCCGATATGCAATATGCGAGTCATGTGCGCTCCAACATCATGTTGTCCGCGACATTTCACATAGGCTGTTTGCTGCGCAGCCTCATATAGGTCTCATTACCGATGACAAATCAAGAACGCTCATACCACGACTGCCATAGCGCTTACGGGCCAAGCCAAGCGGGAAACTACGCCAATTCGTCGGCCGGTGTATACGTGCTTTATGGGCTTGGATATGGTACCACTGCGCACGCATTTTCCTCATAGTACCCGTGCAGCTACTGCCCCTAACTCTAAGATTTGTCCGCCTGTTCTGGAGGTAAGTAGTTATAACTGAAGCGTTCGTGCACTGCCTCTGCTCAAATATATTTCTCCGTTAAGAGCATCAACAACCGCGCACGTGCGGGCAGGACAATGAGGGTAATATGTCATGGCCGGGAACATTTTCTTCCCTTGGCACAAACACCTGAATATCTTCTCCGTCGACAAGGATTTGTTAGACTGCATGCAATACCTGCATTTTTGTGTTATAACATGTCATCGCTTAAGAGAACTTTAAAAAACTGCAAAGCTTCAAGCAGACTCTCTTTATCTAGACAGAAAAGATTGCCGTCATCAGCATTGGCTAAAATTTTAATTTCGTATTGATCAGGTAAAATCCTCGAATAGCTTGGGCTCTGATGACACTGAGGTACAGTGGATCGGGATATGAAGCAAATAAAAAAGGTGACAATAGGCAACCCTGCGGGACACACGAGATTAGTGGAATATGTGTGGTAAGTTCATAATTTACGTTCAACCTTCTCTGAGACTGGTTGTAGCAGAGTCTAATGCCCTTAAGCAGTACTTTCCCCATGTTTAAACGTTCCGAGCCTACAAACAAGAACTCTTGACATATCTTAACAAAGGCCTTTGAGAGGTCAATCTGAATTAGAGCATCCTGAGAGGTCTCTTTTTTTACCGACGCCCACACCGAACGTGCAATATGTATATGAGTTTGGATACTGCTGCCTTGAATCCCATATGCTTGATGTGAGCCAAATTCCAGCGCCACAAGCTGCAAGCGGCAAGAAAGGATTTTTGGAAATATTTCATAGTCTACATTATACACTGAAATCGCACGGTACCGTTCGATAGTACTCAACCTGCTCTCGGCCTATGTGCCATGATACCCACCACAACACAACACAACACTCAACCGGCTCTGATTCGTGCTTTTAGGAATGGCTATGATATGACCTACACTGTAAAAAATTTATGTGTAAAATAACAGAAAAAGTCTGGCAGCTTTCCTGCCAGAAAATATCTGTGATTATGTTTTCCGTTCTAGAACGTTTCAGTCATTTCACAAAAAGATGTTTTTTCATTATGCAGAAACATTCTGTAATTTTCTGTTTTGTGTTTGGAAGTTTTCAGTGATTTCACAGAAACGTGTTTTCACCGCACAGAAAGTTTCTGTGAATATTTGTTTTGGTTCTTACAAGTTTTCTGTGAGTTCACACAAATCTGTTTCCACCGCACAGAAAGCTTCTGAAAAATTAAGGAAATGTATATTAATTTCTGTTCTCCATATATATTTTTCCTGCATTGTTGGAATCATTTTTTGCTGTTTCACAGAAACATTCAATAAAAAAGCAGGAAATGTCAGTTGCTTCTTCTGCACCTTCTTTATTGTCCACAAAATTATTTTACAGATGACATACTTGCTGCAGAAAACAAATAAATTGGTGGAACAACTCTCGCTTTTCTTAGTTTACATTGTTCTTGTAGCGGACCCTTAATTCACCTTGGACCATGCTAGGCCAATATTGATGTAATAAAAATATAGCCAGCAAATGAACGCCACACAGTAAAGACAGGTCACGAGGCTGTGTACGAAGTTTGCATCTAGAACGACCAAATAGCTCAGGAACAAATCCTTTTGTAGGTCATTACTGCCTTTCAGAAATCAAATGTTCTTTATATTGTCTGACCGGGGATGCCCGATTGCCTAGTGTTTGGCGCTCATTGGTGAAGGATGCCCTTGCAGCGTAGAAACCTGTTACCATCATTGTTTTTTTGGGGAGACATCGTAGAGTGCCATAGTGTTTTAAGAATAAAAGAAGTTATTTCATTGACATAACAAAGAAAACATGTGAAATGCTTTTTCTAATAATGCGTAAAAAGGGCTAATTGAAATTGCCTCTATGAGGTGTCGTAGCAATACTTTAAACTACTCTTTATGTTCTGCTTCTGTGATGGAATGGCATGACTGTAAACAGTGATTCGTAAATAATAATATAGAACATCATTAACACTCATCAAGCAAAACCACAAGTATTGAAACGCTTATTTCCATTCGTGATTGATTAAAATGCAGCTAAATGTCTAATTCAGCAAGAGAAGTAATAAAATGTCACTAAAAGTCATACTCGGCAAGTGCCCTAATGAGTGCAGCGACCTTTGGTGAGAGAGAGTGCTGTTTCTTCTCTGTCTTCTCCGTTTTTGTGCCCCTGGCTGGGTTTATTCCAGTGATGACCCTAGAAAACAAATCGGTTTTGGCTTTACTTACAAGACCACAGTTATATCATACAACTTTAATTTCGAGACAGGTTGTCTGCTGCATGCAGCGGCCTTCTCTGCCACGCCTCTTTGAAACATTATATCCACAAAGGGAAAACGTGGAAAGACAAGATTGCTAAACAACTGCAATTACAGAAAGACTGCACTGCTCCCCTTACCGTTCTTGCCTAGGTTCATTGCAACTGACACTACATAGTGCAGTTCTTGCTCAAAGAATGATGCGCTACTATGTTGGGAACGAAACGTTCTATCAGGTGCCTTGTGCAGATTAGAGATTCTATCTGCTTTAACGACATCATCCACAATCTTATTAATTTCCTGGTTGCCTACACCAGCACTCTTGAGTTTATCTTTCGAACAGGAGGCAGTTGCAATAATCTGGACAGTGCGCGAAGGCACATGACATTCAGAGAGTAGCCTGATGTACAAGTTAGCAAATGCTTCCTTTACACCCTTCTTGCTGCTTCCTGCCTCGTCTTCGCACCAAGCTGCTTGACCCTCTAATATCTCCCCTTCTATGGCTGACGCCATTTCTATTGTTGGCAAGTACAACTGAGACACAGCTGTGTCATGTGCAACTGCAGCTAATGGAAGGTTCGACGTTTTTGCAAGAGGAAGCGACATGCATTGAAGGTTTCGTCCATGCAAACGAGAAATATGTGAAGAAAATGTGCTTTGTTCTTGTATGTTCTTCGGCATCTGGGAAAAGGGCACTTCACTTCCATGCCTTGAAGAATGTGTCACCTTAAATGGGCTACAATCGACTTGTAACCCTTTGAAACTTGAATGCAATTATCCACAGTGCAAACAACGTCAACCTTCTGTGTTGCAACAGCAATGCCAGCGGTTTGACCCGAATTTTATCCTCGTATGCTCACGGGCTAAGTGGCTATAAAGTGGGCCGATCTTGCGGAACATCTTGCAGCAATGCTGACATGGGCACTTGATGCTGAACTGGCAAACATTTTTATGCAAGGGAGCATGATTGAGGAAGAGTGAGACTGTGCTGATATTGGCATGGCAGATGCTGCAGCTATATATTTCTGGAAAGACCAAAAACCGGTCTTTTAAAAAAGGTGCTAGGTTGTAAAATATCATGCTTGCTGGGGCCGCAAATTATGCAGCAGAAAAATACATGCAAAGTTGACATTTGCCACATTGCATGTATGCTTCAATACACGTCGCGTTTAGCGTGCCCTGCATCACCTAAACATATGCCAATGAAGATGCACTATACTCATCTTTCAATGCTTTCACAAAACAATGTATAACTTTTATAGAACAATAGCATCGCTGGCAAGTTATATGTTGTCAGAAACAGTCACATTGCTCCAAGACAGTGTACTACAAAAAGTGAATAAAGGGCATGTTGCGTTCGCAAATATGAAAGAAATCATTTTCTTAGACACATCTGGCTTTCTGTTTACGAGCTGCGCCACTTAGGACTGCCAGCAATATACAATACTTATAATTTAAAGGCTTATTGGTCCCTTTACCGATCAGGAATAATAGCCTGGCCGGTCAGAAGTGAGTTGTCTCACTCATGAATGGTTCTTTAGTCACAAAAAAGATAACTAGACTTTTTATTTTTTTATTTTTATTTATTTACAATACCCCTAAGGGCCCTCGTGCGAGGGTATTACATAGGGGGGGGGGGGGCGATACAAGCATAAAATTATGGCACAGGCACTTGAAACAAAATACACGTAATAAGGAATTAAAGCTAGTAATGTACACAAATAACACAACAAACAACGCAGAATAAAATACTCAGTGAATGCACATAATACAACAAAAATACCAAATCTGTTAGTACATGGTTTGTTTTAACGAATGCTGAAACGATTGTACGTTAAACTCAGTAGCTATGTGTGATGGCAAGTTATTCCAATCTATTACAGTGCGAGGAATGAATGATTTCGCGTTTCGAATTTTTTCATTGCAGTCCGAGTTTTGTGAGAGGCATTTTGTGAACTCGACGGAAAATTTTGTTTTCTATGCCTCACACGTTTTGCGACAAATTTACACAAACCTAAACATCAGCTTTTTTTAAGAAAAACACAGCCGAAGCATCACAAAACTCCTTCCTTTCTGTTCGACATGACCATGAAAATCTAAAAAGAAAAACATTTTCTGTGTCGTGAATACGCAATCGTATTAGAGTTTCTGAAAGCTTAAGTAATCTTTCAGAACGTTGCCAAATCTGAAAATCAAATTTTGAGAAAGAAGAAAAATGTGAATAAATGCTCTGAAATATCAGTTTTTTCTCCTCGATGTCACCACAAAGAACGATTAGAAAGCAGTTTTAAAATTTTCTATGCCAACCTTTAATATATTTGCCGAGAACTCAAGAGGTGTTCTATTAGAATGTTTCAAAATATAAAATCAAATGCTTTTATAAGAAAACTTACCCCTCTCACTTTACCCTCGATTATTCTGGGACAGGAAAGGCTGTAAACTACAAATTTTCCAACACCTAGCCCATAACATAGGGTAATGGTGGGACTGTCCCCACAAGCACATCTATCAACTGCCTTCTCATGGAAACCAATCTGCCCTTTTCACTTGTCCCACAAGCTGCAGAAGCCCTCAATCTGTCGACAATCGAAATAAAAGCTGCAAATATTTCTTTACAGTAAAAAAATGCAACGCTACTTACCTTCCAAGAACGGGATTTCCAAAGCAGACACTTCCCTACAGCTGCGGCAAGTTCATGGGCATGTTCAGTAGTGGTTGGTAGAGGTTCCAATGTTCTTGGTGTGGTAAGAGCGCACTGCATAAATGTGGAATCCGATAAGTGGACACAGCTGAAAATGCACTACAGCACAAGAAAGTGGCCACAGGAAAGGACACAAAACTCAGCGCCATGTTATGATTCCCTTTTCGAATCCTGTCTGATGTGATATTGCTATGGATTACATGAAGCAACTCGCCCATCGTTTAGATGGGACTTCGATACTTCCAAAAGCATGCTGCGGAAAAAAAAAATTAGCCGGCGTTTATGCACCTTTCTCTCGTGCAGTCCTCTCGCGCAGGCAGATCGAGGTGACAGTTTAATCAATCAAATCTTTATTTCAGTTTGTACAGGCAAACTGGGGATGGTGAGAAAAAAGCAGTGAATGATACACCGCTTGACGGGCCTCACCATCCTTAGAAGTCAGCAGTTGGCACGAGGCAAAAAGAGGGAAAAAAAAAACACTGTTGAAAAGTGGATACAAGTGCGCTTATGAAGAACAATGTATTATAGGAAACATGTCTAGCAAATGGCAGTAATAATTATAATAAAAGACAGTGAGGTTATTACACAGAGTGGCATAGTACACCCAGACGCTTCGCATCACTGTAGCACAGATTGCTGAATAAGGCTTTTCCGGATGGCAGACAAAGACAAAATATTCACTTGGTCACTGAATGAGGTATTGGGGGACTTTGGCACAATATACCTTAACATTCAGAATCCATAGTTAGTTCTCCATTTTGGTAGTACAAACCTACATTGCAATCGAATGTCGTACGATGACTGGCGATATGTCATTGGCACAATCTGAGAAATAAATGAATCACTCTTTCTTACCACTGCTTTGTAAAAACATGCAAATCTGTAGTCAAATAGTTTGTTGACAGGTATAATATTGTTACGTGGCAGGAGGCGTTCACGCCACGAAGAACACTGGTGCACTCACGCTGAACAGAACACAAGCACAGGGCGCACCGGATGCCAAAACACAGGCCACCGTCCAGGATTCGGAGCCCGAGCACGCGCCAAGCGCCCTCTCACTTCGTCGGCCTCATCTTCTCTGAGTCGACCCGTAGCATGACCCCCGGGCGCAAAAGCACCGTCGCGGTGCTGCTTAGCGAGTGTCAGAAGAAGGTAGGTGGTAGGGCTTGAGGCGCGACACGTGCACAATATCGGAGGGTGGAGTACGGGAAGTGCACTCGGGGAAGGCAGGCTCAATCTCGTATGTGACGGCTGTGACTTGGCGCAGCACACGATACGGGCCCACATATTGAGAAAGAAGCTTTTCCGAGAGCCCTACACGGCGAGAAGGCACCCAGAGCAATACAAGGGACCCAGGCAAGAAGGCACTGTCCAGGTGGCGGCGGTTATAGTGCTGTTGCTGAGAAGCTTGGGAGGCTTGCAAACGGGAACGGGCGACTTGGCGAGCATGGTCGGCATGGGCAATGGCTTCACGGGCGTATTCAGAATGTGGGGGACGAGATGTTCGATACAATGTGTCAAGGGGCAGTTGAGGCTCGCGGCCGTACAGGAGGTAAAACGGAGAGTAGCCGGCAGTGTCGTGGCGGGATGAATTATATGCAAATGTAACGTATGGGAGTGCGACGTACCAGTCTCGGTGATCAGAGGAGACGTACATGGCGAGCATGTCGGTAAGCGTGCGATTGAGTCGCTCAGTGAGGCCATTAGTTTGGGGGTGGTAAGCGGTCGTCAACTTGTGCTTAGTTGAGCACGCGCGAAGAATGTCGTTTACCACAGCTGAAAGGAAGGTGCGGCCTCGGTCGGTGAGCAGTTGGTGGGGTGCTCCATGATGAAGAATGACATCCTGAAGAAGAAAGTCGGCGACATCAGCGGCAGTACTCGTGGGGAGCGCACGTGTTATCGCGTACCGGGTGGCATAGTCTGTGGCTACTGCAACCCATCTGTTCCCAGAAGTGGACTCAGGAAAGGGGCCGAGAAGATCCAAGCCGACACGGTAGAACGGCTCCGGAGGGATGTCAATGGGCTGAAGATAGCCAGCGGGAGCAGATGCAGGGCGCTTGCGACGCTGACACTCATCGCAAGAACCAACGTAACGGCGCACTGAGCGGTAGAGGCCAGGCCAGAAGAACCGACGGCGGATGCGGTCGTACGTGCGAGTAACGCCTAGATGGCCAGCAGTCGGGAGGTCATGGAGTTCGTGGAGAACGACTGTTCGTAAGTGCTTCGGGACGACGAGGAGAAGGTCAGGACCAGTTGGTTGAAGATTCCGGCGGTATAAAATACCATCAACGAGAGCAAAGCGGTTCAGTGAAGGGTCGGTGTGGGCGGACGTTAGGCGATCGATGATGGAGAGAAGCTCCGCATCCCGACGCTGTTCTTCGCCGATAGTTGTAAACGGCGATAGAGAGAACAGGTCAATAGCGCTTGCGCTCGTCACAGTATTAGTGTGGGCAACAGGGTAACGAGAGAGGCAGTCGGCATCTTTGTGCAACCGTCCGGACTTGTAGATCACAACGTAGTCATATTCTTGGAGTCGTAGCGCCCAACGACCGAGGCGACCGATAGGATCCTTCAGAGAAGAGAGCCAGCACAGTGCGTGATGATCTGTAACAACTGTGAATGGCCTGCCATATAGGTAGGGTCGAAATTTGCCAACAGCCCAGACGAGGGCCAAGCACTCTCTTTCGGTAATGGAGTAGTTCTTCTCGGAAGGGGATATGAGGCGGCTAGCATAGGCAATTACGCGATGTGTGCCGGATTGACGCTGGGAAAGGATTGCCCCGATTCCATGGCCACTAGCATCAGTACAGACTTCCGTAGGAGCTGACACATCAAAGTGTGCCAAGACCGGTGCAGTGGTAAGCTTCCTTATAAGGTGGGCAAAGGCGTGGTCTTGAGAGGACCCCCAGGAGAAACTGACATCCTTTTTAAGAAGATCGGTGAGTGGCTGAGCAATGTCGGCAAAATCTTGAATAAATCTACGAAAGTAAGAACAAAGACCCAAAAAACTTCGAACGTCGTTGCTCGTACGGGGTACTGGGAAGTCCTTTACTGCTCGGATCTTGTCTGGATCGGGACGAACCCCTGTAGCATCGACGACATGGCCTAGTATAGTGAGCTGACGACGCGCGAAACGGCATTTTGAAGAGTTGAGCTGCAGCCCGGCATGACGGAAGAGGGAAAGAACTTGTGAGAGGTGGTCCATGTGGGACGAAAACGAGGGAGAAAACACAATTACATCGTCTAAATAGCAGAGGCAAGTGGACCACTTAAATCCTTGCAGCAAGGAGTCCATCATGCGCTCGAAAGTAGCTGGGGCATTACATAAGCCGAAAGGCATAACCTTAAACTGATATAGTCCATCAGGAGTAACAAAAGCAGTCTTCTCCCGATCCTGGTCATCCACAGCAATTTGCCAATAGCCAGAGCGTAGGTCTATGGAGGAGAAGAATTTGGCTCCGTAGAGGCAGTCTAAGGCATCGTCGATTCGAGGAAGCGGATAGACATCTTTTTTAGTGATCTTGTTCAGGTGACGGTAATGAACACAGAAGCGCCATGAGCCATCTTTCTTCTTGACCAAGACGACGGGCGAAGCCCAAGGACTGTGAGAGGGCTCAATGATGTTCTTCTCCAGCATTTTTGCCACTTCCGCCTGGATTACCTGTCGTTCTGCATGGGAGACCCGGTATGGTCGGCGGCGGATCGGAGGAGCGTCGCCGGTGTCGATGCGGTGCGTAACGGTAAGAGCTTGGCCAAGGGCGCTGTTATGGAGGTCGAAGATGTCGGAATAGGACTCGAGAAGCGCACGCAACTGACAAGATTGAGCAGGGAGCAAATCGGAGGGCATCATTGCCGTGATCGCGTCAGTCGAAGTAGGAGCGTGAACAGGGTCTGCAGGAGCTGATGCATGGGCAGGGTCCAATGGGGCAACTGGGCAGGAGCCAATAGGGGAGAACGTTGCCACGCATATGCCAGGTGGAAGGACTTGTGCTGAATAGCCGAAATTAATTAACGGTAGTGACACGCTGTTTCCCCTGATTGTAGCGACAGTATGTGGCAGTGCAACGTTGCGGTGCAGCAAGACATCTGAAATAGGGGCGACTAAGTAGTCACCATCGGCCACTGATGAGGTAGGACGTAGGGTAACGAATAAGGCGGCTAATGAGGGCAGAGAAACTTGGTCGGGCGAATACAGTCGGGGAGAATGCAAGGGTTCAGGATCGATGGTTGGGAGATCGAGGTGTAGGACGCCTTGCGAGCAGTCGATCAGGGCGGAGTGTTCTGACAGGAAATCGAGGCCGAGGATGAGGTCATGAGCACAAGGGTTGAAAACAGTGAACTGCACCGGAAGGTCAAGGCCAGCAACACTAACGCGTGCAGTGCAGAGTCCGTCAACACTAACTGTTCCACCGTCCGCGACACGCACTCGAGACCGAGCCGGCGTGAGAACTTTACGTAAACGACGACGAAGTTGTGCACTCATGACAGAGATATGCGCACCAGTGTCGATAAGCGCACGCACGGGGACACCATCAACACAAAAGTCTAGTTGGTTCAAGTGGGAGGTCTGTAGAGGATTTGTGGGCCTGGTCGTGGATGCAGCGTCACCTCCGGGAGCTGCATCAGCTAGTTTTCCAAGTCAGAGCGGTCGTATGAGGCTGCCGAGGATCGAAGGTGCTGCGGGGATCGGAAACGCCGGCCTCGGGGAGATGGAGAGCGGGAAGAACGACGTGGTCGGGAGCTGGCGAGATCATTGGCCGAATCTGATTGGTCATGAGGTGGTCGGGGCGGAAAACGGGGGGGCATATCTGAACGGTTGGCATAGGAAAGCTCGGTGCGAGGAGTCGGAAACCATCTATTGCGGCAGTGCCGGGAAATGTGGCCGACACAGGAACAATTGAAACATATTGGGCGATCATCAGGCGTCCGCCACTCTGCTGGATTACGGTAGCGACGAAAGTACGGAGCCCTTGGACGGAAAACATTCCTGGTTGGTGGTCGGACGCTAGAGTTCCCGATGGAACAGATAGCATGTGAGAGGTCCAAATTTGCGAGTTCCTCTCGCACGACGGCTTGAATGAGGGAGACATCGGGCAAGGGGTGACTGGGGGTGGTAGGTTGAGGGGCCGCAGGTGCACAGGCCTCCATTTCGCGGCGAACGATCCGGGTGACTGCGTCGGTGATATTGAGAGGCGAAGTGGGAGGTGGGCTAGGTGGTGGCTGCTGCAAAACACACGTAGATGTGGCGGCCGTATGGGGAAGTCGTTCAAACTGTGGAAATATGCGCCGGCTCTTGACTTGCTCGAAGAGACGGCACTCCTTAATAACGGCATCCACGGTATCACATCCTTTGCACAGAAGCAAATGGAAAGCGTCGTCCGCGATCCCCTTCAGGATGTGGCCCACCTTTTTGTTTTCCGACATGGAGGTGTCAACCTGGTGGCATAAGGCAAGGACGTCTTGTATGTACGTGACGTAACCTTCACTGAAGGACTGAGCACGCGACTCAAGGTGTTTTTGGGTTGCGAGCTTCGAAGCATCCGGAGGTCCGAACAGAGCGCGAAGCGTTTCCTTGAAGATGTCCCAACTCGTTAGTTCGTCCTCGTTGGTGTCGTACCATTGCCTTGCTGTGCCAGATAAATAGAAAATTACGTTTGCCAGCATGACGGTGGGGTCCCACCTGTTATGGGTGCTGACACGTTCGTACATGGAGATCCATCTCTCGACGTTTTCAGTTGAGGCACCGGAAAAGATGTCGGGGTCACGGGGATGAGCCATGACCATGAATGTAGTGGCAGTGGCACTGGGCGAGTCGCCGGGCTTCGTCATTGTAGCGGTCCCGGTGTAGCGACCGCTGCGAAGCTCCGTGTTGGGATAGTCCAGAACGAGAGGAAGGGGAAAGTCCTCACCTCCACCAAGATGTTACGTGGCAGGAGGCGTTCACGCCACGAAGAACACTGGTGCACTCACGCTGAACAGAACACAAGCACAGGGCGCACCGGATGCCAAAACACAGGCCACCGTCCAGGATTCGGAGCCCGAGCACGCGCCAAGCGCCCTCTCACTTCGTCGGCCTCATCTTCTCTGAGTCGACCCGTAGCAATATTATAATGTAGGTAAATGTGTCTAGTAGGTGAATCATATGACCCATTGACGATTGCACGAAGCATTTTCTTTTGCGATGTTTGCAGTTTTAAGACGTTAGATACCGTTGTGTTGCCCCAGACAAGGAAACAATAGCTTAGGTGGGAATAGAAAAATGCATAATACAAAGTAATTTTGTTTTGGTAGGTAAAGTATGCCTGTTACGCAACGTAATTCCGACGATTCTAGAAAGTGTTGATACAATGTTATTAAAATGTGCCTCCCATGTCATCGTACTGCTGAATGTTACACCCAATGATTTAAAGGAGTCCACATATTCGATCACACTGCCACTGAGGTATAGCGAGGGGCGGTGAAATAGTTGTTTCCTTTTAGGAAGGAACAGTACTGCTTTAGTTTTCTCTTTATTTATCTTTAGTGAGTTAACTGATGACCATGCGGCAAGTGATAATAGCGTACGGTTTGCGGTATCTACTAAGCGGTGTACATCATTGGAAGAAAAGAATAGGCTGGTGTCGTCTGCATATATAATATATTTTGCATGGTTGCTAATGTTAGGAATATCATATATATATATATATATATATATATATATATATATATATATATATATATATATATATATATATATATATATATATTGAACAGTAGTGGCCCCAAGATGCTACCCTGAGGGACCCCATTCGAAATTCTTAGAATCTGTGAAGAGGAATGATTAATCACCACATATTGATACCGGGAACTCAAATAAGATTTAATTAGGCTGAGAGCATGCCCGCGTATGCCGTAGTGCTCCAGTTTTGCATAAAGAACATCGTGATTCAAGCAATCGAAGGCTTTGCTGAAGTCAACAAAGATACCAAGGGTTAAAAGCTGTGACTCAAAATTTTTTAATATGTATTCTTTTTGAACCAGTAGTGCATGCTCCGTAGACCTATTTTCTCTAAATCCATATTGGCAGTCAGTTATTACGGAATGTTTAGACAGGAAATGTTGAAGACGGATGCGAATTAGCTGTTCTAAGCCCTTAGAAAAATACGGAAGTATAGACACTGGTCTATAGTTCCCCAATTTGTTTGCATCGCCTTTTTTAAATATCACGGCTACCCTGGCTAGCTGCATGTCAGAAGGGAATTGAGCGGTCATGAGTGCTGTATTATATATATAGGTTAGACATGGCGTAATTATGTCAAGAATATATTTAACTGGTCGGCTCTGTATACTGTGTGCATCAAGACTACACGTATCTTTTAACTTTCTGCATATTGTAAAAACTTCAGCTTCGTCCGTTGGCCCGAAGAATAGAGATGCTTTTAACTTGCAGCCTAAAAAATTGGAGATGCCAGCATTAAATTGGCTAGTACCTACTTCGGAGAAGAATTTATTAAACGTGTTTGCGAGGTGTGATCCAGAAGTTTCTGTACCATCGATTATTAAACTTATCTTCCTGCCGTGTGTGTTTCTATTTAAGAGCAAGTTTAAGCGCCTCCATTTTTATTTGGGGTTGCTAGGGAGCTGGTTATCAAACAAGTTGTTATAGTAAGCGACCTTAGATGTCCTAATTTCTTTATTTAAACGATTGCGCAATGATTTATACCTGGCTAATACGTCCGCGTCCCTAGTTTTAATGAATTGTGCAAACATCTTGTGCTTCTTTTTTACAAGTCGTGTAAGGCGACGGCTCATCCAGGGTTTACGAGCATTCTTGCAAGGCGTTAAATCAACCACAGGGAAGCAGTCATTGTACAATAAAAGTTTACGGGTATCTTTACCAAGCCGGATGGCATCAACATGGAATGAAAGCACACCTCTCGCAGAAATCAGTGACCTATCTTCGCACCTGCTAGCGCGCCGACTTGGTCCTCGCCGCTGCCGCCTACACCGCCGCTGTAATTAAAATATTTATTTTGCCCTGACTACGAGGAATATCCGCAAAATTTAAAAAAAAGGAGACGCCAGTCTACTTAGTTGGCAACGGAGGACTAACAATATTTACAGCGGGGTAAGGGCGAGCGCACTGCAGGCATAGATGCTTGTCGAATAACAACTGCGACTGCATGGCACCCATATTCTTTCACCAGCGGCAGAGCCTGCGCGGCGGCTTCGCGACAGAGTCGCGCGATCAAACGATGTATAGCCACTCCAACTGCGAGCAGGCGTAGACGGGATTCGACTGACGCGTCAAAGGCGCCGTGCTGGCGAGAAAGGGAGAAGCTGAGAGGGAGAGGGAGCGCGCATCCAAGAACCAAGGATATAAACGCGCAACGAGACAAGCACTGCGAACAATTCAAGTTGGGGGAAAATTCACGCTAGGAGCTCGTGCAGCGGGTTCCCACGAAACACCGATCAAGAGGCCACACTACGTCTACGAGAAAACGAGCCGCCCCTCAGGACGACCGGATGCCCGGCGGGTCACAATATAGAGTCCGCGGCGTGACATTCCTAAGAGGCCACCAAACGCCAACGGGACGAAAAACGAAACGACGCCCCACGGACGACCAGTCATGATCTCCACGAAGGGGACGGACTCTACGTACCGAAACTCAAGCCTTGAGTGACGCTCTGCAGATCCGCAGACGCTGAGAGAAAGCACATAACCGCTGGTGCAAGGCACTGGTGCACGTCGCCTGTCGCCTTACTTAGTTAAGTTTCCTACACAAAGCAACGGAGCGAACTACCGCCGCCCTCGCCTCGTCGCGTCGCTGCTTTAGCGCACACGGAGCTCACTCCAAGCAACTGGGTTGCGTGGCCGCGTGGTTCCGTTTTTACCGGTGGTCCTACCCTGCATAACGGCGTCAGCCTTTTTTCCGCCATCGTTATAGCTTGTCGCCTCCTCATGAGCATTTATTATTCATTAACTAAAACCTCATTAATTACAAACTTTAAATCTAGAGAACATCAACCGCTAATTCGTGTCGACGATTGTGACAGCCCCATTAGTAAATGTAGCAGGAGCGTTCAGAGTAATGCCAATCCGCATGAATCAATCCCGCAACCAGGCGCACGAACAGCAAAATCGAGCAGAATCAAAGGAAAGCAACTTATAATTGTAGTACAGCAATAGAAGTGATGCTACATACCTTCTGGAGAGAGTATTCCAAAATAAAAGGTCCTGCTCCCCGGCGCTGAACCAACGCACTTGCCTACGGCGACGCCATGACGAAACTGATTTGCTGCCCCGCAGCAAAAAGAAATGCGGTGCGATATTTTGCTTAGTATCCTTTACCTGCAATAAATAACTCCTAAATTCATTACATATTTATGCAAGTATTTTGCAATAGAGTAAAATGCATACGTATTTGATTTCATTTTACTGTCCCTACCTCGTGTGAGCAACCGGATAAAAAACAGAAAATTTTTGTCATTACCCAATCCAGAACTATGTTTTGGTTGGGCCACAGAATTTTTCTTTCCGGCCACAGAAACTTTGTGTAAAATATCTGTAATTTCACATCTTTTTTTTTACAGTGTACATAAAAGTGGGCGGAAAAATTACAACGTCGTAAGCAGCTCTGAAGACCTCAAACAAAACTGGCGCCTTGCAAGGCGAAAACATTTTGTAGATTTCGCTACTGAAGCCATCCGGGCCAGGAGACTCCTGCCCCTTCAGAGCAGAAATAGCCAATTTTACTTCGTCCAACCAAAGAGGGCCCTCGATTACACCTCGCTACTCTTCGCTAAGCCGAGGAAATGCATCATAGAAACTACTGAAGTCTGACTCACGAGCCTGGCTACAACCACCTGCAAAAAGATGGGCATAATACAGGGGGCCCGATGGGCAAATACGGGATGCCCGAGAATCCCCAGGGTGCCACTATAATTATTTCCATTCGCCTGAATATCTAATACCTGCTTTGCAAGAGTAGCCTGCCTTTAATCATTCAATGCCCGTCGAGATGCTCGCTTTTCAAGGAACCTACGCGCCGGAGATCTAATTAAGGCTCCCTGATATTTTTCGGGGGAAAACTGAACTGCGGCCACTGTACTTTATTGTCATAAACATAAGCCCTCGGGTTAATTGTTTCTGGCTCATGCAGGTGATTTTAGGCACATCGAAGCTCACAAAGGTGATAGCGCTTAAAAAATACGATTCCTGCTGACATTTCGATGGCCAAGTCTTTAGCCTCCTGCTTGAATAAATCCCACCCTTGAAACCCCGAAAGATCCCCACGGCTCCAAGTATCTTTAAAACAAGTAACAACACGCTGATAAAGATCCTTTATCAGGAGAGAATTATTGAGCTCCTAGAACCACGGCGAAGTTCCTTTCTGTGGGGTCATAGCCACGACGAATGACGTGTACTTGATGGCTAGAAATGAACATGATTCTTTTTTTCTTTCTTTTTTTATTATCATTTCTTCAGCACAGTACATAACATCACTGTCTGCATCCTTAGCCATGATGTGTGCGGGAAGGCCTCAGCAGTGGCGGCAGCGAACAGATGGTTAGTGACGTATGAAAACTGCGCAGTCTTTAGAGGAGGAGGAGAATGAAAGGCAAGAAAGTTAGTTGTAAGAATAAACCGGTTCGTTACCCTGCACGGGTGAACGGGATGAGCGGATATAAAGATGAAGGAGAAGAAGACAGTAGCAGGAAAAAGAAGACGGTGCAAAGTTAGCAAGCGTTCGATAAGTCATAGCCAATCATGCGGACCTAAGTTCTCAAGAATCGGAGCAGTGGCTGGGAGGCCTCTACCGCCTGTGATCGCCGCGACCAGTGGCCGATGATGTTCATTTCCTTCAGTTGGCGTGGATCTAGACACTCCATGAAAAGATATTGCGTGCTCACCTATAAAAACTACGCGTATCGCCCAATCGCAACGGCCGTGCCAAGCATGAACCAGGCAAAATGAATAATGGCTTGGCATCATCGACATACCGAAATTCACTACCCAATGATGCAGTGTAAATAAGGCCGTGTTTCTCAGTTTTGGCAGCGGTTGAGCAGTAGAGTGAATGAAAGAAAGCGCTTGCAATGGCCAACAAAATGTTTTTGCAATAGTTAGCCAAGCAGTCATTAGTGACTTAGTTCCTTCCTAGCGGATTAAAATCATGCTCTTTCAGAGCCCGATTTGTCATTATTTTCTTTCCTTCATGTTTATATTTCATTCCGCTCAGCCCTTACCATGTGCTGTAATTGTTGTAGTCCAGTTTTGAGCGGTTGCTATCATGCCAATGCTGATGCACAATCTCATCACTTCTGCGTCGCACCTAACGTCCGCGCTTTTTGGTGTCGTGTTCCATTTTTTATCGTGAGGCGTGTTATCCTCGTTAAAAGCGGTGTCTTGACAGCCATGCAATAAAGTAATAAGTGGCCTGGCTTATGGGGTTTAACGTCCTAAAGCGACTCAGGCTATGAGAGATGCCGTAGTGGAGGGCTCCGGAAATTTCGACCACCTGGGGTTCTTTAACATGCACTGACATCGCACAGTACACGGGCCTCTAGAATTTCTCCTCCAAAAAAATTCAACAGCCGAGGCCGGGATCGAACCCGCGTCTTTCGGGTCAGCAGCCGAGCACCATAACCACTGAGCCACCGCGGCGGCAATAAAGTAATAAGTTGACGATAGTATGTGTGTGTTACCGTCTCGACCTCGTCTTTTTTCCAATCCATTCTTTTCTTAACATGAAAATGTAATAGGTGTGAAGTTAAGAAAACATGCAAATGCGAATAACGTACAACGTAATCACGCCTTCACAGCATCGTTTTAAGGTTTACAGCTCAACGTCATCTAGGTTAATGGGACGAGTCACAATATTTACTGTACATTAGTCCATGGTCACATCGCAGTGCTATTATTTTTGTAGCTTTTCAAGGTCTTTGATAGTGTAACAAATTGAGATTTATTCTTGGGTGGGTGAGATTTTTGGGTTTGGGTGGGTGGGTGGATGGATGGGTGGGTGGGTGGGTGGGTGGGTGGGTGGGTGGGTGGGTGGATGGATGGATGGATGGATGGATGGGTGGGTGGGTGGGTGGATGGGTGGGTGGGTGGGTGGGTGGATGGATGGATGGATGGATGGATGGATGGGTGGGTGGATGGGTGGATGGGTGGATGGATGGATGGATGGATGGATGGATGGGTGGGTGGGTGGGTGGGTGGGTGGGTGGGTGGGTGGATGGATGGATGGATGGATGGATGGGTGGGTGGATGGGTGGATGGGAGCGCCCCCTTTGAAATGGGGCGGTGGCAACCGCCACCATGCTCAGCCTTTTTTTTTTCTTTTCTTTCCTTCTTTGTTTTTTTTCTTTTTCTTTTTTTTCTTTTTTTAAGTGGTTTGGTGACGTCACGTGCTTTGGTGGCTGCCCGGCCGCGCCCAAGGGCTGAACTGAGTGATTGCAATACGCTACGCATAAGAAAATGGGCACCCGCCACCGTAACTAATTTGGTTGAGCACTGGGCGCGAAATTCAGAGTTCGGTGTTTCGGTTCCCACGAGCGGTGCATGTTTGCTTTCCAACCGCTTGCAAATCAGTTGGCTTACAGCGATAACAAGATTACAGTATAGATATTCGATTGAATCAGCCACAAATTATAAAAAAGAAACATTCTTCATTGCAATTTGGTTTTGATGACGTCTTGCTTTCTGCATATAATTTTGATTAACGATTAAGAAAGTGACGCAAAGATAGAAGAAAAGAAAGAAATGAAGAAAAAAAGGAGGAATGCACACGCTACAAACACACTATCCGGTTTGGTGAGAAACTAGAGACTTACTACTTCATTCTGAATCAGCTGAATAATTTATATGAAAGCCATTATGTTACGCGGTTTTGAAGAGGATCTAATTTTGTTTCCACATAGTGGGTCAAAAAGCGAAATCATAGCTGTCGTTCAATAAAGAGCTCACATTATTAAATCACGGTTCGTTCATAAAGTACTGTGAAGCAATGGGTTTTCTGTGACATAGGAGTCATTGAATGTTGTCCAACTATTGTCTCACTTCAAGGTGCGGTGCCGTAAACAAATGGTAATTTATTTTCAGGCATGTAAGATACTGAAAGAGCTCCCTCTCTATGGAACAAACTACAACCTTAACAGCAGCAATGGCGAGGAGAATGTCTATTACAGAAATGTGGAAGTAAATGAGACAGTAGTCAAATACGAGAAGTGCAGCATCAGTGGTAATGAGTTGTGAGTACTCCCGAGATTTTAATAGGATATGGCTGAAACACGTGTGCGCGAAATGCATAGCTTCGCTTATATATAGATGACGAAAGATTATAGTTCATTTCCCGCAAGGGCACTTTGAGTCTCAAGTTGATGGTGCTTGGTGCCACCACGGACCCTTAGCCCCCATACCGAAGATTTGATACGAACCGTGCCTCCAGGTTTTAAGGTGAAGGGTAGAAACCATAAACGATGGCGGTCGGGGCCATGGTCAAGCTCCGGCCAACGGGCTCCACGACGGTTTACCAGTCGGGGGCTCCGGAACCTTCCTGGAAATAAGACAGCGAACTAGAGACGTTGAACCCATGACGTTTTAGGGACCGTCAGCACAGTCATATCGTATGAGTAATTCTTCTGCCATAAAACCTGATCGGTTCCCTAAAAAGGGGCCGCAGCGATGAAAGCTTCAACAAAACTGAACACGACTGTGACCACTTTACTCACTTCCTGATCTTCCATTCTCTGGTAGATAATGACCCTGTTGCCGCAATGTCTGTTTTTCTTATTGCTAGGAGCCTGGATAAAAACAGAAAAAAACTACAAAGCAAAAAACTCTCATCCGATGATCTTCTTCTTGAAGTGTCCCAGAAAGATCACTCTGACATCCTTCTGGGGCAAAACAGTTTGCTCACCACCTGGTGACCGTCCCCCACCGCAATCTAAACACAGTACAACGCGTCATATCAGAGCGAGAGGCTCGTCCACGAAACAGTCTGATCTCCAGGAAGAGTTCCTAAATCAAGGTCTCACTGCCCTTCGCCGCATAACCTTAAGGCCGAAGAGTGAAGAGGTGGTGACTCCCCATATCATCCTGACATTTAAAAGAGATCCCCTCTACCGGTTACTGTGAAAGCAGAATCATGCAATGTAAATTCCGTCCCTTTATCCCGAACCCGAGAAGATGCTTCAACTCGCAAAAGTACGGATACAGATCCAAACCATGCTGTGGAAAACACACCTGTGCGAAGTTCTGTGCCCATGAGCAGCCAACTGATAACTGCAGTGCCACTCAAGCAGAGAGACCCAGCTGCCACAGGCAACATGCCTATTGCTCACGAACATGTCAGGCATTCCGGAACGAGGAAAAAGCAATTCAGGTGCAGGTAGTAGAAAACATAAGATTCTCTGAAGCCCGGAAGAAGCTCTCACTTCTCTCCGAGAGATCCCACGCTGATGGAGCGCGTCGGGGGCCGTGTGGCGTGTAGTCCCGATGGGCACACAATACAGCATCGCTGATGCGCACCCATCTCGGCCTGCCACCAAGGAGCCTCTGACTGAACCAACATTTCGTATCTCAGAGGTCACCTTTTCCCAGACCTTTGAGAAAACACAGGCAAGCGAGAGAGAGGTTATCCATCCTGACAAATCCACACCTCCTTCAGCGTCTGCAGCGGAAGCAATGAAGGTGACACCGGGATTCTGAGCGTCAGAGACGCTGAGGGAGTCCCCCAAAGAGAAGCGGACTTTCCTATGCCGCCTCGAGCCGAAAGCCGCCTGATAAACGCGGCGATATCTGAATACCCCCTCCTTCCCCGAGCCATCGATTCCTCACTAATAACTACGGCTGTCGAGAGCATTATCCACTGGAACTGCCGATGGCTACATGAGAACCTGGACGACTTCGCAATATCAACCAAACATAGTTTGCATACAGGAAAATCACCTAGAACCCAGCGCTTACGAAGTATCCAAAAAATACGTAGTATACCAGAAGTACAGGCATGGCAGTGCCCACTCATCACGTGACGTTGCTATCGTAGTTCACAGTTCAATTTCCTCTCAATGTTTGGTTGGTTTAGGGGGTATAAGGTCCAAAAGCAACTCGGGCTATGAGGTACACCGTAGTGAAGGAATACGGAAATTTCGACCACCTGGGATTATTTAACGCGCACTGACATCGCACAGTAGAAGAGCCTCTAAAATTTCGGGTCCATCGAAATTCAAGCGCCGCGGCTGGGATCGAACCCGCGGCTGTCGCGTCAGCAGCCGAGCACGATAACCACTGAGCCACCGCGGCAGCTTTTTTCTCTCAATGTCTTCCCCTGGCTACTGATATAGAGGCCGTGGTAATACAAGCCCGAATTCTTTTCAGAGTAATAACCGCATGTTCTTTTTATATCGCATCAGGTAATCGCCTGTTTCTTGAAAAACTTGAAAATATTATTCACCAGCTTCCAGAACCGTTATGGGGAGGCACCAGAACCGATTCTCGAGGAGGTATAATTGAAAAATTCCTATTGTACACTGGCTCATGTTCATTGAATAAAAGAGAGCCAACACACTTTAATGCAACACACAACTCATACACAGCTATAGTGCTTTCGATTGGCTCTCCATTGCTCTTGGTAGCTTCTGGATGGGAGGTTATGATAACATTTATGGAAGTGACGACTTTCTCATTTATTTAAATCAACAGAAAATATAAATCCGAAGGTAAATATTCCCTGTAAGTTTAAAGAACATATTGCTGACTGAAAGTTTTTCCTGGAGCTCTCAGCATTGGCCTGTTCATCGGTTAGAAATCTTAGGTATAGGTGACTATCAATCCTTCACACACTGATTATTATAGGCGCTGCACAGAAACTTATTCAACAGACATCAGGTAAAATACAAAGCGAACAATAACCATGGTGAAATACACAGTGTAAGAAAGCTGGTCAGAACAAAAATTATGCACGGTCGAAATTCCGGTGTTATCCTGCGGTTCACAACGTAATGAACTTTAAGGGAGTTAAAGCAAAAGGTAGGCGTACTCGAAATGTATCCGAATAGAAAAGTTAGTGGTGTTTTCTGTAAATCCTAACATGGATACGCATAAAGCGTAAAGTAGACTGAAAGCACTTGATTGGCATAGTGCACGTCCACTTCCTTTTGTTAGTACTGCTGGCCATGCACTGGAGCACCAAGCAGATGCACTAGGAAAACACTTCGAATACACTTTTAGCTCAGCGCATGATACATATTTCTTCTTCAGGCACAAGATAGCTGAGGAGCGGAAACCTATTTTCTCATTTATTTAAATCAACAGAAAATATAAATCCGAAGGTAAATATTCCCTGTAAGTTTAAAGAACATATTGCTGACTGAAAGTTTTTCCTGGAGCTCTCAGCATTGGCCTGAGAAGTTCACACTAGCCCATTTCTTTTACAAGAGTTTAAGGTTGCCTTAGGCACATGTGGCGACTTAACAGCAGCAGGCCCTGACAGGATCACATATGGAATAAACACCTGCATGATGACACTCTTGAAAATCTCCTGCGCCTTTTTAATAGGATATGGGCTCCGGGACGTTTTCCCAAAGCCTGGAAAGAAGAGATTATGACCTCGATATTAAAGCAAGGCAAAGAAGCCACATTTGCGGCCATTTATCGTCCAATAATCTTAATCAGGTGTTGATGTAAACTCTTTGAAAATGTTAAATTGTCGAATTTTGCATTTCATTCAATTGAACGGTCTTCTTGACAGGCACCAAGCCATATTTAGGGCTACACGGTCAATCACTGACCAGCTAGTTGCCATCGAAAATTACGTAAGGGATGCTCTTGTGCATAAACATCACTGTCTATCTGTTTCGTTTGATCTGGAGAAAGCATATAATACCACATGGCTCTATGGTATCATCTGTGACCTGTTCGCTTTAGGGCCCTCAAAGAATATGCTGACCACATATCAGTTATCGGTCCTTGTCTAAGCAGCTTTCACTACAAAATGCTGTCCCTCAAGGCGGCGTTCTTACCGGCAGGCTTTTCATAGTCTAAATGAATTTATTAAAGAGCATCCTACGTAGATCAATGTCCTACTTTGTTTATGTTGACGATTTACAAATAAGCTGCAAGTCTTGTAATTTCTCCATTTGTGAGCGGGAGATACAGCTAGGAGTGAACAAAGGATCAAAGTGGGCAGAAGGAAATGAATTTAAACTAAACACACAAAAGACTGCCAGTGTGCGCTTCACACACACAAAAAATGTGCTATTAGACACTTAACGGGCACAAATTTCTTGGCGTCATAGTCGAATAATAGCTTTCATTCATCACATACATTAAGCAGTTGAAACTGAAATGCTGGAGGAACTGAACCTTGTAAAGATTCTGTCACAACATTCTTGGGGTACAGAACGTGCCTGCCTCCTGAGTCTTCTAAACAGCGTAGTTCTATCACGTATAGACCATGGCTCAATATTGTGCCAGTCAGCACGAAGAACCACCTCAAAAATGCTCGGTGTGTTGTGGCACCTGGCTCTGTGGTCGGCTAGCGGTCCTTTCCGTAAAAAACCCCAGTAAAAGATACGCCGGCAACACAGCGCGCGAGAAGAGGAGCTCACATCTCGGTTTTCTACACATCATTTGCCCGAGATTAGAAATAAAATGACATTTAAAATAGCACTGCACCCGTTATTTTGACGCGATGGCTGCGTGTTTTCATTGGACAGGGTTTTTATATTTTTAACTCATGGAAGGTTTTTACAAGAGATCTCTTAGATCTCTTATTCCATGTAACCCCTGCCCCTCCTCATAGCAGAGGAGAAGGCTGAGCTCAGGCCCTGCTGCCCAATGTCTCACCTTCCTTGCTCAAGGAAGGAATTTGCTTCGGGCTACCTGGCTTTGTCTTTTATATGTAACAATTCTTAACGCAATATTTAGGCGCTATACACAACCTTCAGCCACTCCACCTGACACACCCTCCTGTCACACTATGATCATGCACATACTCGCTACTCTTAGGCCCTATACACCAGGTGTTCATTCTAACATGTGCACATGTTTTAGCCTGAGCCAACCAAAAACCTTGTGTTTGGCGCTTTTTGGCCTTAGATGCCCTCGTGCAAAAAAAAACAGCATCATCACCACCACAATATTTCATTTTATCTACGGTTGTAGCTTCATGATCCAGATAGATCATTGTGGAACCATTGTATTTTTTCATGAAATGTACACGCAACTTAATCACAATACATATTCGCTATAAACGTTCTCCCTCGTAATATGTGGAGGAAAAAATTACCGAAGGCACTTTGGAAATTCTAAAGTGTGCTTCGCGAAAGCCCTGTGGTCAAGCCACGACATGTACCATGTTGTACGTGGCACCCCAGTGGAATGCCCAAAGTGTTCGCCGACATCCCTTTGAATTGCCCAAAGGTGCTTGTAGTAAACGAGAGAATCTCTGGGCTGCTTCGGAGCCAAGCGTCTCACTCACTCGACTACAACGAGACGTCTGGCGAAGGAGCAGCTGTGCAGCTGCCACCGCCGACGCGCGCGCGCTTGTTCTGCCGCTACTGCGTGGCGTCACGGTTGCTATGTACAGGTGCGCCCCCCACCGGCCCGCTGGTTGCTCAGGGGAGTATGTTGCGCCTCTGCGCGGAGGAGAAGCCACGGTTGGCACGATTCCGGCGCAAGGACGGGCAACGCGAGTATTAGCCATTAAAGGCTTTCGCCTCAAAATTATACCACTTCTAGGACACCAATTGCTCATTGAGACGCCCGTTTTGCCGTCATTTCAGCAGCCTGGAAACTGTAACAGATGGTGCATTGATTCTGTGTGCGCAGATGCCCGCTTTGTACTCTCGACTAATATTACTGTGCGCTTATAGCTTCGAAAAAAATCGCCGTTTAGAGACGGGATAAATAAGAACCGCAAACTACGCGCTAGTGTTGTATATTTGCTTTGCCTTAATGCAGATCATCAGGTCTCACTCGTATGGTAAAGTGGATGTTTTCCTAATTTTTTTGATGCAGTGTGCCTGTCGCACCAAAGTTTAATGCAGTGCTTTTCACTCCTTTGTACGTTACCACAGCCTTCGCAGGGGCTCCCCATAAGGTTTAATGGCTGATATTGGTCTCTGATTCACGAACAAACGTTAGTAGTGATAACACATGGTCGATGCGACAGTATTTCGACGACACAATGTTCTAGCATCCCAGGATATTAGAAAATTTTTTTATCCTAGCAAATTATTCTTCTTGTTGTCATGAGCGCCCTATTTTGTTCGTGCTTTTGAACGAAGTTTAATATATGCAAGTTTGGTCTTCCTTGTTTATTACGCGGATGCATGAAAACTACAGATGAAGATTATGTAAAGTGTGAGGGGCGTCTTCTTTGTTCTTTTTTATCTTTTAAATGCCTCATTATACACTCATCTGGAACCAATTATTCAGGTCAGTACCCTAGACCTCCCTGCAGATGAAATGTTAGCCGCCATTAAAAAGCTTTTTCGAAATTAGTTACCGAAACAAGCGACGCCAATAAAAAAGATTAGCTTTGCTCAATTTTTATGACCTGATAGGCTAGTGGCAAGCGGCACGCTAAATTGACGGTAAGATTTTAGAGACGTGGTATAGCCTATGTGGGTCAGCAGAACTTAGATGTATTACTTTCACAACAAAGTTTACGCATGACCGAAGCGAAACGTACCGTCTTCGGCCAACCTCGCCGAAATCAGCTGCGTCCATTATAAGCTAATACCTCCAGTTCAAACAAATAATTTTACTTCCTGTACACGTGCACACTATAGGAATGGAAGTAGTGATGTATACACAAAACGCCACTTCAACGTGCAAAGCTTCTAAAAGTAAGAAAATATCGGTGAAGTGCAGTCACAAAACTGGATTTTTTGCCCTAATTTAATTAAATAATTGGAACACAAGGGAGTCTCTATCGCAGTTGAAAAATATTGTTCTGTTTCAAAGGCATAAGTCATTCTCTTTTTATAGCATCGCTACACTGTACGGGAGCTTTTTTAGTACAAGCGATTCGAACAAAATTCCTCAAGTCTCCGATGGAGTTACCATAAAAAGCACAGGTAAAATTGTTTGCTTACTTATAACTTCCTTTCTTTATTACTTCATCTGTATTATCGCTCATCTGCGTTGAGGATCATACTTGTTTAGTACAAGAAATTGTTCAATTATCATTTTCTCATTTAACCAAGTTAGGAAAATCAGAATCAGCTATTCTGCTTGGAAGGGGTTTTGATTGCCATTTATTTGGCTCATGTATTCACATATGCCCTAATTTGCTTTATTTTCGGCCAGGAAAGATAAAAAAGCTCTCTCTTCTATATGCGGAACATAAACCAAACTATGGGAAGAACAGCGCCACGTTTCCTTTCCCTCCAGATGCTCTTGCCCATAAAGGGTAGGAATCCAGTTTTTTTTAGTAGTGCTGACTTATTAAAACAAAGCGTTCAAATAGGTCCTGCCCTTCCTTTCTTTATTCTAAGTAATACTATTATTATTAGCTTACGAGCCGCATCCTGTGAATCCTGATCGACATCCCTGCATCTCATATGTACTTGTAGACAATGAAATGTCGGACAGATTGGAATGCTTGTAGATGATTGTAACGATTCACAGTAGTTAAAATTGCTTGAATTCTCTTCTCTGTTTTAGGGGCACGTTACCAATTATTGTTAACCGATCACCACAGCAGCTCAATTCTCAGTGTATTTGAAACTAATTCAGGTATATGGCACATTACATAAGCACAGCAATCACGCAGAACTAATATGCAATTGTGAGCTAGCAAGCGCAGCCAGGAGCTTGAGTGGTGCAGTAGAAAAAAGAATTATCCCCTAAAGTTTGGTTTTTAAGCACGAGGCTTCCTTTGTAAAGAATGCGGCAAGAAAGGCAGAGTGGGGTGTGGTTCTCTGTAGTCCCCGTATCAGGTAAGGACATTTTTCCAAGGCCTTCAAGTTCTCCAATTCATGCACCCTAACGGGACCTCGCACTCGCGAAGAAGGGAAAGATTAATTCTTTCTCTTGCAGCTTCGACCCTGAGTTTTCGGTAGTGGTTTTTCTCCCGTTCGCATCGACCCTGGTATTACCTTCTTCGCTTCGTGGTGAAATGTGGTCGCCCAGATTCATGCGACCACTAATACCCGTAATCCTTGCCTGACGCCTCGCAGCGCCTTCGCCATCAGACGGGGTGGCCAGGTGATCTATGTCCGAACTTAATGTGGCGGAGACATTCATTCAAAAGAAGGAATACTGCTGGCATGCTTTTTCTACACTTTTTCCCTTATGGAACGTGGTGCCGACAGTCTAATAAACTGAAATACGTAGTACCATTCAAGTACCATACAAAACACATGTGACATTGTTTTCTTAGAACTTCATTTATTTATTACTTGATCTGTATTACCTCTCACCTACGTTGAGTAACATGTTTGTTTAGTATAAAAAATTCTCCAATAATCATTTTCTCATTTAACAAGGTCAGGAAAATCAGAATTAGCTATTCTTTTTGGTAGGGTCCTTGACTGCAATTCCTTTTGCTCGTGTATTTACATATGACCTTATTTGTTTTGTTGTCGTTCAAAAAAGTTAAAACAATCCCTCTTCAATCTTTGCAACATAAACCAAACTATGGCAAGAATAACGCCACGATTCCTTTGCCTCCAGATGCTCTTGCCCATAAAGGGTAGGAAACCACTGTTTTTTATTAGCGCTGCCATATGAAAACGATACTTCCAGATAGGTCCTGCTCTTCTTTCTTCATTGTAAGTACTAGTATTATTATTAGCTTACGAGTCGCTTCCTGTGAATCCTGATTGACAGCCCTATATCGCATATGTACTTTTAGACATTGAAATGTCGCACAAATTGAAAATTTAAAAGATAAATTGAAATTCTTCCAGGTGCTTGAAACGATTCACATATTTAAAATTGCTTGTATTCTCTTGTTTGTTTTAGGGGCGCAGTTTCAATTATTATACACCGATCACCACAGCTGCTCGATTCTCAGTGTATAAGAAACTGTTTCAGGTATGTGGCGCATTAAATAAGTACAGCGATCACGCAGAACTAATATGCAATTGTGAGTTATCAAGCGCGGCCAGGAGCTTCAGTGGTCCGTTAGGAAAGAAAGCATTCGCCCCGAACGTTCGGTTTTTAGGAACAAGGCCCTCTTTGCGAAGAATGCCGGAAGAAAAGCAGGGTGGGATGTGGTTTTCTGTAGTCCCCGTCTCAGGCAAGCACATTTTACCAAGGTCTTCAAGCTCACCAATGCGAGCACCCTAACGGGTCCTCGCCCTCGCGGAGAAGGGAAAGATTTTTATCTATTGAAGCTTCGACCCTGAGTTTTGCCTAGTGGTTGTTCTCCCGCCCGCGTCCACCCTGGGATTACCTTCTTCGCTTCGTGGTGGAGTGCGGTCGTGCAGGTTCATGCGACCACTAATACCCGTAGACCGTGCCTGACGAATCGCAGTGGCTTCGCCATCAGAGGGGGTCGCAAAGTGACTCTATGTCGAATTTAATGTCGCGGAGACATTCGTCAAAAAGAAGGAATATTACTGGGCATGATTTTTCTACACTTTTGCCCGTGTGGTGCATGATGCCGACATTCTAATAAACTGAAGTACGTAGTATGCAACTTTGGGCCGTTACAAGTGGCTATCACTTGAAGATCCCCAGCGATTGGTCCACTAATCGCAGAGTAGTCTGGCAATACCCCCTAGAAAGACTTAAGGCCTGCGCGCTGCGCGAGTGACGTCACATCCAGTAGGCGGATGGCCGCGTCGCTCGCTTCCTCCGCCGCGCTTGGTGTCGCATTTTTAGGATGGTTTAGTCCCTCTCTATCGACCGTTGTATTAAGCGCGAGTGCGACCGCTTTGTAAGCGTACAAAAAGATAGACATGCGCTTATTTATAAAGAAAGGAAGAGCCTGCTGTGAAATAACTAGGGGCCTGGTCAGCTGCAGTGCACTTTTTAGAGAAATAAGATTGACAAACTACTCTAGGTGAGTGAATAACTGATACAAAACGCGAGGAGAATTCTGCAGTGCAGTTTTTTCACTTCGCTGGCTTCGGCTTTAGCGGCGTGCGTCACGTGAATTCGGGATGATAGAGGCAACAGCAACTCGATCGTCACCTTCATGCAAACTGTGTAATGGTGCCTATTGCAGCTTTCTGCAATTACTGCTCCCATGGGGATGTTTATTGTTTGCTGAAAATTCAAGAATGAGGCAAAATTTAGTCGTCAACCAAAAGACAAATTTTGGTTTATTGGTCATGGGCATGCAAAGGCGCTATAAATAAAATTGAGGCAACATAATATACATACAGTAAACAGAACTAATGAAGCATCAAGGTAACAAAATTGAACTGCCAGGTAGTAATCACAGATTTGTAAAACAAACATACCCTTTAAATATGAAAACAAATTCTACTCATGGTCACACTTAAGACTTAGACCATGTCACATACAGTAGAACAGGTCACTGCAACAAGCATCAAGGAAACGAAGGCAGTCACGGTTCGCAGTCCAAAATAACAAAACTTTTAGCAACATACGGTTAAGCACAAAACATATATGATGAAAAACGATTGCAATCGACTAGAATGAAAAACTTGGTTAGTTCACATAATATGGCACTGCAAGAACAAATCAAAGCAATAAACACATTACATAGAAACAAGCACATGCACAGTGAAATACAAACAACATACTAACTATCAATGTATTAAACTGCAAATATAAAATTACCCAAAAACCACAAAAAGCAGAACAAATTGCAAAGACAAAGGTGCAGAAAGACATCATCATCATCATTTATTTACCCTTAAGGGCCCCAGGGGGCATTACATAAGGGGGGGGGGGTGTCGAACAGTAATCAAGACACAAAGAACAAAGTTGGAACATAAACTTAGACACATGTAGACACAGCTGTGAACACTTCAAAAGAAAAACAAGCGAGTAAGTAGGTAAACACAAGAAAAAGAAAGAAAAAAAGAAAAGAAAAGAAAAAGAAAAAGGGCCTTCAACAGGAATCATTTGGGGAATAAATCAGTTAACATCTGTTTAAATTTTAGGGAATTAACTTCATTCACAACACTGTCAGGAAGGACATTCCACTCGGCTATGGCAGCTGGCAAGAACGAGGAATTGAACGCATTGGTTAAACCATGAATGCGTTGAATACTACGGCAATTAAACAAACGTCGCGATGATCTTAAAGAGGGCAAAATTAGGCTCTCACGCAGTTGGGGAAAATTATAATAAAGTTTATGAAATAGTCAGAGCCTTGCTATCTTACGACGGGATGCCAAGGAAGGTAAACCAACGGAGGATTTGATATGGCAGCAGGCTCGGCAGTGGGCTCGGCAGCAGCGCATCGGAAACGATGTTCAGGAGCCATTTTTGCTTCATTCTTCAGGTGCTGGTGGGCCTGTTGCAAGTGCAGCCACCTGTCTTCTGCTTGCCTGGACTGTCTGCCGTCATCGCCGATATCAACAACGACCTACTGGCACGTGCTGATGTGACAAGCGTCAACAGAATCATCGAACCGGCAGCCAGGATTTCTGCGCATGCCCCGACGTCTGGGACGGCAGAGCACGTGGTTCACCAAGCCTTTAAAAGGAGCCCTGCATCTGCGTTCATCTTCAGTGGGCTCGGCAGCAGCGCATCGGAAACGATGTTCAGGAGCCATTTTTGCTTCATTCTTCAGGTGCTGGTGGGCCTGTTGCAAGTGTATCCACCTGTCTTCTGCTTGCCTGGACTGTCTGCCGTCATCGCCGATATCAACAACGACCTACTGGCACGTGCTGATGTGACAAGCGTCAACAGAATCATCGAACCGGAAGCCAGGATTTCTGCGCATGCCCCGACGTCTGGGACGGCAGAGCACGTGGTTCACCAAGCCTTTAAAAGGAGCCCTGCATCTGCGTTCATCTTCAGTGGGCTCGGCAGCAGCGCATCGGAAACGACGTTCAGGAGCCATTTTTGCTTCATTCTTCAGGTTTGTTCTTACATGCCTACTAAGTGCTTCCGCAGCGATAACCGCTGCCTATTGCTGCTGCCTTGCCCACTATGCATTGCGTACTTTTTATCT